>NW_016690382.1:1008426-1116155 GCF_001604755.1 Lepidothrix coronata | reverse complement strand
AAAAAAGAAAGTAACTGTCTTCTTTTTTCCAAAGCAAACCAAATCAAAAATCCCTAAAATTATTTGGAACTTAACCTCACCTGCTCTGGTGCAGCACAAGTGGATGAAGTGTTAAAAAGCATGAAGCACATCTGCCTACTTAGCATATAAATTTTGGGTGAAATGTCTCCTGGTCAGCTGTCTGACCTGAGACATGACTGCATCGTGGCTGGAACACAGGTACCTAGCTGGAATATCTGAGCTGAAGTCAGCATCAGGATTGGATGAGAAACTGATGCTCAGGGGCTGTTTCCTATTTTTTTAAACCTGTGGGAAAAAGTTGTAATAATTAGACACACGAGATCAGAGCTACTGGGAATTTAGCACAGCAGCAGGGGTTTTCCTTAGCTTTCTGCCACTGAGTGCATGGAGTTCTACAGCATGTGATGCAGGATTGAGGATAAAGAATCATAACATTGACTGTGCAATATGTCCCAAACATCATTAACACAGCATGCTCAGTTGTAGGGTGGCACAATGCCTGACAGCAGGGTGGTTACTGTGACAGGCTAAGGAGACCTCAATGATTTTGCTGACTGTATTCTCCTCCTCCTCAAGCAACAATCACAGAGTTCTGTAATGTCCCACAATGGAAAACATTACATACAACACCTGCAGACATGGTCTGAAAAAAAACAACTTTCTCATCTTTTTCACCTGTTCTGAAAGAGGAAAGGTGACTGACAACATACATGATACACACAGATCTTCAGTATCCAGGTTGTCTGAACAGCCTTTGCCCCCTTGCCTACAGTACCTCTTCTGTCTATGACCACAGATCTCCTAAAAATCAGGAGGAGTAGCCACTGCACACTATGCACAGTTTTAAACATTTTAACTAGGCAGAGAAGAAACCTATGCACTGTGTTTGGCACAAGTGTACTGTGTCTAGTATGGTTATTTTCCTCATTAATAAAGCAGAACATAAATTTGTTTGCCATGATACCTATTTCTAGAGTTTTTTTAACTATGTGTTTTTTATTCAAACCTCAAATAACTTATGGTGTTGAAGACGGGGTGACTTTTAGTCATTTGAGAATTTATTTTAAGGATAATCATGACTTCCAGATAACCCCTCAGAAACCTTCTGGAAACACAATTATTTGACAACAGATAAGCAAATAACTGAACAGAAGGAGGTTAAAAAGAGTCAACAGAACAGACAGATCTTGCTTTATGCAAAGAGCATCTGCTCTCCTCTCTCACACAATTAAGAAGGCTGGAAACAATATGAGGGAAAAGAGAAAATGCATTGACTGCATATAATACGAGCCAAGCAAACATGCAGCTAAATACCTAACAACTACAGAAAAGCAATAAACACTTACATTGAACGCTTCCTACCTTTTGTAACTGTTGTCACATGTCAGACCTGGCTTGAACACTTCCAACATGAGGTCAGAATAAAATGGTACAAATGAAAATAATGCCAATTTTCTGTTGCCATGAAAGTATGAAAATTAATGTCTGCCCACCTGCTGTTTTAACTGATGTACTAATCTGTCCTTCTCTCGTTTAAGAGCCATTACTTCATCTTGAGTCTTCTTTTTCTTTGAAGCAGACAGCTCAAGCAAGGCAATATTTGCATCTTTTTCACTAATTGCAGCAAGCAAAGCTTCCTGTCTGATAAAATAGAATAAAATTAAAATTGTTACATTCTCATTAAAGCAGAACATACACTACTGTATCTCACCATGTGAGATGTTTCTTTCAGTCTCTAGGAGAACAATCAACTACCTTCTGAACACTCTAAATAGCAAACCTTGTCAAGTCTAACAAAATCATGAAATAAACAAATTAGCCGAAGAAGTTTTCTTTATAGATTTTCCATTATTCACTTCATAAAACATTTACCTCAGTCTATTTTACTACAATATATCTAAGAATATTTCTGTGAAACTTCTTGCTTTTAAACATCTTTGATATTTATTTTTTTAAATTCACTTTCCCAAATTCTAGAGCATCTTATAGAAATCTTTTGTGATTTATACAAATCATGAAAACAAATAAAACAGATATATGTTTATAATATCCTGTTAATTTTGTACCCTAGAAACCTCAGTGAAGAAATATCTGAACATCTTCCTCATATTTATTTAAATGTTTTCCTATGGATTTATTATTTTTCATGGTGTCACCACAAAAATATATTTCTAGAAGTAAAATAGAACATCTAGAAAATAAGTTTCTTGATCTATTTGCTCATGAGAAATTTTTTCCTTTGCAATCTTGACCCCTCAGTCTTCATAAAGCAAACAGAATCTTACAGCACTCAGAAACATAAAGGATTACACAGGGAATATCAGGGGCACAGCATAAATAATTTGTGAGGACACATGACAAGGGCAATTTTTACAACATGCACAGATCTTGCAGTATCTTATATTCTAAAGTGCTTGTGCTGGCAAGGCCATAATCTGTCCTTTAATTTCATAAATAAAAGGAATATATTGACCATCTGCAATGTATTCAATGACAGACTATGACTTATCAGCCAAGAAAAAGCATATAATACCTTTAGGCATCAAATAGCTTTTAGAACAGAACATGTTATGGCCTATGCCTTTTTTCCAGAACTATATAAGATCAATCATTAAAAAATAAACATGGATAAATGAATCATAAATTAACTTTAGGCTCCAACTGCTAATAAATGTATGAATATGGCTCATGAACTTCATACAGTCAAGGTGAGCTAAAAGTTTGGAATTCTCACAGTCCTTTGCTTGCCAGCAAAAATGTCAAGAAAGCTATTTCACTTTTATTTTAAAGTTCCTAATGTATTAATGTAAATATTTATAGGACAATATTTCTGATGGAGTCAAAGAAAAACAACCCATTTATTTTACCCCAAGTTATGCGACATGGATCAATTTTAGGTAAACAGTTGCATTTTATTCATACACTCTAACAGTCTCATTCATTATTCTGTCCTCTTCATTCTAATCACAGTTAAATGATGTTTAAAAGAAAATGCCATAAGACTCCAACAGTCTAATTTAAATTATAGGTATGAATTATTTTAAATAACCAGTATTAAACATAAAAAATATCAGGGGCACCTTCCACTAGACCAGGTTGCTTAGAGCCCCATCCAAGCTGGCCTTGAACACTTCCAGGGATGGGGCAGCCACAGCTTCTCTGGGCAACCTGTGCCAGGACCTCACCACCCTCACAGATGTCAGATGCCCTAACCTAAATTCTCTGGTAGAAACAACAGGTATTCTGTTACTTTAAAGCCAAAGAAACAGAAACAGTATATTGTATATATACATAAAATATGTTCTTCCAAATCAAATAAGATTACGTTGGCTCCCCCACAGTCTTCTGATAGCACTCTGTATTAAAATTACTGAGAAAGGTTAGTCAGAAGTGTTGACAATGTTCCAGTGGTCTTGCATCAAGAAACATTTTCTTACTTTTAACTTGCATCAGGCAACAATTTTGTTATTATTTTGGACATTATTGAAAATAGGTTTCATAACGTTCCTCTGGTTTTGAGGATATGCAGGGAAAAGATTTGCCCTGTCTGTAATTAACACCAGTGGGATTAAATACTAATCTTTAAATAATGGTAGTCATTGCTCTAAAATAGGTAAACAGCAAAATATAAATAAATCTGTTTATACCATAATAATCATTGCAGAGATATACTTATTTAGTATCTGAAGGTAAACAAGTCATCACAAACTCAAATCACTCACAATGAACATAGGTAAAGAAATACACATCTCAGAAATTCCAAGGTTTTAAAATATAGTTAGATTCACTCAAGCTATGTCAGAACTCCATGCCAGCCAGACCCAATATAATGTCTACTCTCTAATAGCAAATTTCACAGTAAATACTTGCCATCTGTGAGGTTTTTAATGATATATAGTTATTTAATTATGAGTAACACATATTAGAGCTGTAAAAAGCCAAAAATAGAATGAAAGGTTTAAATTAAGTTGAAAACTCTATGAAGCTATTCTGAAGTTTTACTTCTCTGAGGTTTGCTTCTCCTCTGCCTCAAAAATTGGCAGCAAAAACACAAACCTGACTAGTGAGTAAGAAGAGTCAGAACTTCTTTGGTATCATTTATTATCAAATAAATGATATTTGGTATCAAATTATTTGGTATCATTTCAACATCTGATAACAGTATTCACTTGCATCCATATTTTTTGTGTTGCCAGCCAAAATGATCACACATTCCTGTGGTCACAACTGCTCAATTGTGCAACACTCTCTACCTCTACTTTAAAGTAGCAGATGAGGTGAAACCTTCCATGGGACAGGAGAGCCAGCCAACGGGCTCTTGAAAATCTGCACTCTGGATTCTGCAGTCCCAAACCCACAAAATTCTGCAGAGCCAAGCATGCACCTTCTCAGTTGATGGGGATTTTCCTATCTTGGGAAAACATGCAACCAAACACTTAATTCCAGGAAATAACGACTCATATCAAACACTTCCAGGAAATAATGGTTCATAGTCATGTGAAATAGCTGCTGTCATATGACACCACAAGTGCTCCTCTGAGACACTCTGAGATTTGAATCAAACCCACAGCACACACGGGTTTGAACTGGCCCCCACGAAATTACTGCCAATATATTTTTTAATTCTTATCTTTATAGTTAATTTAAGTGGAGCTGAGAGGCTTTAAACCTGTGCACGTTGAGAGAAAACTATGCAAGAGTGCAAGGACGGGGATTTCTACTCAAATCCTTCCAGGGTAACGTGGAATGACGGATACATCACTACAAACTCACACTGCCAGCACTCTTGAAGCCACCCAAACATGAGCCAGCTTCAGCTCAGAAGCTGTAAAGCCTCATTTATCTCAGAGACAAGGTGTTTTAGCTTGGGCACCGTGCCACACAATGTGCTGATGGCTTCCAGACTGGAACTGGCTCACACACAGCCTGCAGAGTGCGGGCAGAGCACGCTTGCACCTGTCTGCACAGACACACTCCTGGGATATGTCGGCACATTAGCTGTGTCTATTAGCATGGATAATCTGAACAGTAATAACCTCAAATATATAATCCAGTGGCATTTAACCAGGCAGCTGGGTTAGCAGGAGTTCAGCAAAGCAGGACTGTGGACTCTTACCAAACGACACATGTTGGTTGCTTACATCCTTATTAAACTACTGTACAGCAGGAAGACAGAGAAACCCAACAGTTCTTATTAACATTTTTCAGAGTACAAGACAAAGATGTTGTGACAGAGCACCTAAGCAAACTGAAGTGTTGTCCTTTACTTCTGCACGGGCTAGCACCCAGCCTCCACTAAGTCCCTGGAACACAGAAGTTGAAAAATACCCTGCCCGTGCTAGTAAGGCATTGTAAGTGAAGAGATCCAAGCATTTATGAAACTGCTGACCAGGACAGACCAGGATCTCTAGATTATCATAGCCCAGTTATCACATATTGCACACGAGTTTACCCACATCTCCCCACATCTTACCCACACTGCCAAGCTACCCTGTCATCACACTTCAAGTTTCCTATGGAAGAACAAAACCATGAACAGCAGCAATTTATTTTAGCTATCCAGTGACCCTGCTAAAAAAATAACATCACCGGTTTTGCAGGAAACATTTGAAATTACATTATCTGACCATTAGCAATATGGTTAAGATGCCAGCAAAGCAGCTGACAATGATTTTCTCACAAACATGATGTAAACTTTATTCAAAAATGTGAACTGGTGGCAAGGTTTTCCTCTAAATCTCTCAGGTGGGTAATACACTTCCACTTTGCTGCTAGAAAACGAAACTCATCATGTGTTTCAGTGCAAGAATTTTTGAAAATCAAGACCTGAACTGGCACCAAGAACAACACACAGTCCAACATATTCTCCAGCTAACATGCCTAAGAGTGTAAGCATAATTTATAATTTCTAATTATCTACTGTGTCAGGGAAAAAAATTACTATCCAAATACAGTTCTATAGAGATGTTATCACTATTTGCAGCCAAAATGTCTCCTTATTGTTTAATAAATTATGGCAATAAAATACATTTTAAAATAATTTATTAGAGCAGTGGATTAAATGACATTCTTTAACAGTAATATTTATAAAGAGTAATCCCTTTTGCTATTAGTAGTTTTTCCTCTCTTTTTTTGGCAAACTAATCTGTTATACAAATAACAGCGTAGTACTTTTAACACAAAAAAAAAAAATCACTCTAACTTTACAGGGTAAAATTAAGTAAACTCTCAGACTAAAAAATACATAATTAAACCTAAAAGCATTTGCTCCACATTGTTAATTATTCTGTACATTTTCCTTAGAACTACATAAAGTCATTCCTAGAATTCTCAACTTATATATCCTCCACTATAATATGTTGCTCTTTCCAAAGAGGAGAGGGAGAACTTGTCCCTGAAAAAGCAAAACTGATGAAATTAAACTTCTCTCCCTGGCAAAGACTGACAACAACCACAGCAAGTCTCCTTAATACATTGACAGTGAATGGAGCAGTCACAGCTGAGAGCTGGGCTTAAGATCCTAATGTTTCCAGTAAGAAGTACCACGAAAATGTGCACAAATATTTTGCTATACTTAATGTCACTTCAGACTAAAATACAAAATAATAGACAGAAGAAACACTCCCTTCCTAATGGGCAGGAATTAATTTATTTACACAAGTTGTATTCTATGCAAAACCATTCAGGATTCCAGTCTGTGCAATGTTTTCATTAACTACATGAATGATGGACTAGAAAATCTACTTATTACATTTCAGTGAGGCTTGAGAATGGGAGGATTTTCAAGTGCTATGAAGAGAGGAATAAAAATGTCATTACAAACCAAAGACGCTGTCTAGAAAACTAAGGAGAAACTCCATATTAAGGATCTGTTGTGAATAAGGCAAATATCACACTGAGAAGTATAAACAAAAATAGATTGCAAGGCAGAAGTCAGTCTTTTGATCTACATGAAAGAACTGAAATAATGAATCCAACACTCCAAGAAAAATGTGGAAAGAAGCAGTTAGAGAAATGACTGACAAGAAAACATTGGGAAAAACTACAGTAGTCTATGAGTGGCAACAGCATAAAGAGAACATAAAATGCTATGTCAAATTATAATAGAGGGGTTTTTTTCTATATTCATTCACACAGAACAAGAAATAATGTCCATAAATTGAAGAAGAAAGCTGTGTTGTTTTCCCTCCTAATATCAAGCCAAGGTGTAATGATAATGGCAGGCTAAGTATCAATAGCAACTGTGCCAGAGGTTGAGGAAAGATGGCCACTGACAGTGGAAGCCTTTTTGAGCATTTTAGGCAAATATCTCTTAGAAATGACCTGGGTATAGTTGATCTTACTGCAAGACACAACTTTACCAGCAACCCAACAATTCAATGTTTTAAAAAAGATTTATTCTGTCTCAAGACAGTAGTCCTTGGAGTTAATGCCATCCTTTATCTGCTTCCATCATACGCTTGCCAACCTTCCTACAATCTGAAGGAAAGACCTTTTACATTTAAGTTTCTAAATCTGCAGTAAGAAAGAACAATACAGTTTCCTGTGAAAGATTCCATTATAACAATTGCACATAACTTTATACTGTATAGGCCATTCCTCAGTGAAATACAGACATGCCTTTCCTTGGAGGACTGATCAACTATTAATCTGACAACAGAGGTGGCTTTTAGACAAACAAAAAAATAAAATAAATGTTTTAGTGAAGTCACTGGAAGTAGTGCTAAGGAACAATCTGAATTAAAGTACCAAAGGTAGGATTAGAGAAAGTAGATGATATCAAAGCAACTCAATTATAAACATTACCTAACACCTGAAAAATGCAATCTTATGGATCTCTAGCAATACAGACACAGAGTATGCATTTGTGAAAGCATCTGTCCTAGATTGAAAAAAATTACTTAATATGAAAAGGAAGTCTTAGCATACTAGAAGGGAAGATAAGATAATGCAAGAAGAAATAAATCCATGAAAGTCTCCGTTGAATGCCAAACTGAAAAAGTATATTGTATACAGTATTTTATCAAACTTCAGCCTAAACAAATGTCAAATGGAATAATTTCTTTAACAAATATGGGCAACAACTCAGAAAAAAGGGTTGCTCGCTAGCATATATTTAGTCAAGATTAACTAAGGATAAAAAAATGTACTAAGAACAGATTTAATAACCCTAAGCTGTCATTCAGCTTGTAGGAGGCATTCAAGATACAGCTAATAAAACACAAAAAAATGGTTCCAACCACCCACAAAAAAATCTCAGTAGTATAAAACACTGCAGGATGACCACTAAGATAAATGCTTTCTTTTGAGAGCTGCCTTGCAGTTAACCTTCTTAAAGAGTCTCCCAGAAACCTCTAATCATAATACATTGCATTGCCACTTATCACAGTCAATTTAGAAGTGAGCTCTGTAAACACTCCTGCCTTACTCCCCACCTCTGTTAGTCTAAGAATAATTTTTTGAGCTTTAATAAAAGAACTCATGACAACTTTCTGGGAGGTGGAGTGATTTCTTAGAAACAGTCCAATTGTAATCTAACAGAATTCCAAGATTAAGATTTATAGAAACAAGACCTTCTAAGAAGAACTTTTACTGCCTTTACTACTTAAGCTGTTATCCACAAAATACAGAAATGCAACTTAAAAAGTCACTATTAAAGTTAAATCAAGTCAGAAATGTTTGAACTAATGATATACAGTAGAGTACTCAACCAGTTTCTTACATGCTAATCGTACTGCAGGAGAAAAAAAAACAGTTCAATCAACTTTTTCCCTTTAATTATTGTTTTCTTTCCCTCATGACCCCCAGTATTCAACCTTAGGTTCAGTAGGAGGTGACTAGAGATAGACGGTGATGAGAGATCCTGTTTGAAACAGCTTCTCTCTGTCACTCCTAAAGCAAATAAATGGTTTGTTAAAACATGCTGTTAATCCATTATGGATGTGTATGCATCTCAGAAAATAAACTTCAGAATATTATTGGTATTTTAAAGCTTTTTCTTTAAAAACAAGGCATAGTGATCATACACATGAAATTTAAAATCTGTATATTCAACAACAGAGTTGTAAGTCTAAGCTAGTACTGTGACACAGACATGTAAATTCAGTCACTATTGATTTTCAAAGATTATCCTAAAATTGTATGTTTGAGGTTGACAGAAAATTTATCTCTCCAATTGCTTTACAAAAGGATATTTATAGCTTACTTCTTTTGAATGAATATTTATTTTGCACTGCATTCAAAGAACAAACTCTTCTGAAATACTTCCAGAAAAAAAAAACAGCATGAAATAGGGGTTGTCCTGGTTTCCTTAACAGCAAACACAGAGAACTACTGATGCTCTACAGCCCAAACACACCAAGGAGCAGAGGGGACTGCCCCCTTAAGTGTGGGACACAAAGAGGGGGGGCCTGCTCTTACACACCCCAGTCCACCACTCTGACCCCACCAGGCACTTTTCCTCATATCATCTGAGTATCAAACCTTGAATTTTCCGTCTGATCAAGTCTTCTGCTGGAAACAGGTGTGAGGATGAAATGTCAATGCTTACACTACGTGAGACAAACAAACAGTCTCTATATTACACCTGAATTACATTTATATCTTCATTAGGCTACAATCAAGAAGAAACAGGAAGATGCATCTGTCCCTAATGTGAAATTTCAGAGTAAATGGAAATAAGGAGAAGAGAGGACCTGATTCTGAATAATCATGTAAGAGTTTCTTGAAAAAGCAGCTTCCTTACCAATTCATCCTTTTCCTCCAGTTTACCTGCCACAGTTCATTACTCCCATAATCACACCTCTACTTACATCTCCCAGTAACTGTATTGTCTCTACATTGGCAATTGCAAATTTTTCCCTTTTTTCCTCCTTTACATCAATTTGCTATGTGCATAGAGGTCTCTTGTTAAGCAAACAAAAATAATCCAGATTTTAAAAGGCAAAGAAGGAACTTCACGCCCAACTTTTGGGGCTAATTTTCAAGCAAGAAGTAGGCACTCAACTGCCCTTTGAATTCTCGGAACTTTTTCAAGCCCTATAACATTGCACTTCTGATGTCTTGATAATTTATGGGTTTAAAATGACAGATAAGTAAAACAGATCCCTCAGAAAAGACACTGAGAAAGCAATTACATCATAGTTTCATAGATCATGCTTCAATGACCACTGCACTCTCATTTCATTCAAACAGGCAGCACTGCTCACACACGAGGAGATCTAACAAGCTTCAGACTGTGTGAGAAATGCAGAGGAAAAAAAAAATCACAGTCCTGCAAAGCACAGCACAATAAGTTAGGAGATGACAATTATTCCCAAAAAGTTTTGCAGCTTTTTACTAGAATTGACTTCCACTGTTCACCACGATTCTCCATAGCAGTGACACCCATACTTGGTTAAAATACCTCTGCCTGTTTTATGCGATAGCCCGACGTGGTGCAGAAATGGGAACTGCTGGGAAGAAGAACAATGGGATGTGAATGCATGGGATTGTGTTACAGCACAAGATGGCACTGCACAGGGTCCACCTAAGTTAAACAGGAAAACAAAACTATAGGTAATCTGTCATTGTCAGCCCCCTCATCCTTCAACACCGCTTTTTGTGTTTATAGAAGACAAAGATAAAAGTACTTTGCAGGAGGAATGGTTTGATCTTTAGAATATAGTTCTTGGTAATGTTTTTGAACTGCCAAATAAAGGTTTAAGCTTGGAAAAAAAGTTACTATTAAGAGTTACTCCTGCTTTAATGAATTTACAAGGAATTCAAAGTAATTGAGTTAAAGACATACAAAACTGAGATGCAGAAAGAGAATATTAAAAAACCCCAACCTTTTCATTTATTAGTTTTTGTTAATTATAAACTGTCCTTAATTTTGAGTTGACAATATATTCCAAATAACCATTTGTTACAAAGTAGATGGTTATGAAAAAGAATGAGTGGGGCTTTCTTTCAACTTTTAATAAATGCTGATCAACAAAATTATCCACACAAATAAAAATGTATAAAAATCTATTTTCTCTCTTTCCATTGGGAATTTAAGAAAAAGATTGATCTGATTTTGAAAAAAGTAACTTAAGGTCCTCCTTCTAATTTCCATAATGCTACAAAGAGCTGGCCTTTGAACAACATGTATAACAAAGCTCATAAATCCAATGTAGATCAACTGAACTTGAAAACATATCATAAAGAGTTATTAACTCCACTTTGAATTAAAATATAGAAATCGGCATGAATATGTATTAGAATGTATGCCTTGATCTTTACAGTATATTAGAAGGCAATTCTGATAAATAAAACTGCCTGAATACTTATGATTAACAAAATGCACTCTCTTGGCAGTGTGTAATTCATATTTGATGACTGATTTGAGGGCACAGTTTAAATGTTCACTTACTAAATACGGTGTCAGACCAGTGTAAACCAGCATCATACCATTTCCACTAGTCACAAATATATGTCAGAGTACAACTCTGTATGTTAACTTTAAACTAAGAAACTCTTTCGAGCTTTGAACAGAGAAACACACACCCGACACATGCACATATCCCAAACAGGCTGACAGTTTTAACATTTCAACTATTTTAATTTAGATCTGTGAAGTCAGAAACATCATTACCATTATTAAGATGATGACATCCATTACTTATTGCTACACTGTATGTGTTAAAAGTTACATAGCTTAATTTGATAGGTACAGGAAATCCTACAAATTATTACAATTCACTATGTTTATTTGTTAAATATTTGTTAAAAAATATGTTTTTGTTAAACTTGCCTAGCTGATAAGGTATTCCTAAGTACAGAATAAACTTTAACATACTGTTCCTGACAATTTCATCATATCAAAAAAAGTAGTTATGCATCTCATTAAAGAAGATATTTCTTCTCAAACTAGCAGGCCACCATTCCTTTAGGTGTGGGATGTCTAGAAACCTAAGTGTCTAAGGCCATTTTATCAGAGAATATTTATTCAAACCCCACCACCATCATTTTATCTCAGTGAAAAAAAACAACTTCCTTTTTAATAAAATACTGCACGTCCAAAATACAGCATATTAAATTAATAACTGTAAAATAGAGAAGTATCAGGAAAGACAATGAAAGCCCAGAGTAGGCACAAGATATTTTACATGGAAGGAAAGGGGAAATTAGGCGGCAGCACATGAATATTTCTCTAATTAGTATCTTAAAAGATTGGGAAAGGAGGAGATAGGATACCACATGATGTTATTTAATTATATGACTTCCCTGCTAATGGAGCTATTCACAAGCATTGCCAGAAGCATGAAGACCGTCATATGATTCAACTTTGCATAAAGAAGTTTGCTCATTGATCTTCTTTGGTGGGTTAACTGTTTCAAAATTTGTTTCAGACTAAGGAAACATTTAAAAAAAATGCATATGTACAGTCTCAGAGCTCTAAAATAATCTGAGTTGGCTCACAGTGAACAACAGTTTGTTCTGACTTTCTCAAAGCAGACAAGAGGCATAAAGTATATCCCTGAACAGTATCAGAGAGAAGGTATAGAGCACAGCAAGACAGAGGTCTGAATGACAACAAGGAATAATCCCAGTAGAAATAACAGTACTTAGACACTTTTAAGAAAGTTCCACAATTAATTGTAGCATGTTTAGTCTTGATAAACAGTTAACTTCTTACACATCGTACTAGACAAACAGGACTAACACACAAAGTCCTCTATTGATTTGAATAATATTTCTGACAGTCTTTAGCAAAACATCTAAAATTGAAGGACTTTTATTTAGGGCAAAAAAAATGTTTGCTTTTGTGCTAAGATCAAATTAGGTCAAATTTTACTACAAAACTGGGTAATAAAATTACTTAATCTGTAGTACTACAGTGACTACTGAAAATCAGTATTTGATGATACTTTTTAAACTATTAAAATCAGTAAACTAGAAATAAAAGACCATATGACTCTTACTGTTAGTTGGGTAGGTCAACCAAACTGGTTTTCCTTTCTTGTCAGTCATTTAACTATCAGCTCTTTCCATAGCTAGAACACTCCATGCTCAAGTTGTCCAGCCAGGTCTGTGTCAGAAGGCAACTGGTCATGACCCTTCTTGGGAAAAGAGGGTATTAAGACTTTTTCTGAAGCAGCTACCAAACCTTCAAGGTGGAACAGAGAAAGATGCCACAGCAGGGAGCTGGGGGGCAGCAGCTGGCACAGACACCCAGATTAGGGGCAGGTGTGGCAGGGACAGACAGGACTTTTGGGGAACCAGTGGGAACTGGACAGAGTCACTGAGGCAGCTGGAAAAGGGACACATCTGCGGGGAGGAGTTATATCGAGATCTTTTATTTCTGCTGAGGCATTCCTAGCCTTTCCCTCATCTTTGAGGAATACTTACGGGCAAAAAAATATAGATCCATGTCCAAGCTATGACCAAGCTGTGGCCCTGTCACAAGACATCAGACTTATGTGTGTAGCCATTCAGTCATTCTCCATCAACCATAGGATCTAAGATCCATCCAGATGCACAAAGCTGAGTTTACCCCCCAGTCAGACACATCTATGCCAGCAATGCATGCACTGCTCTGATCTTCAAAGGGACACGGGAATAACTAGACCGTCTATAGTGGTCTTGTGCATATTTTCAAATATTTTCTTTCTGATGAGGAATGCAGCATGTTTCTTCTCAGTCTTTCTGCTTTTATCTTATGGAAAACTACAGGAGTTGGCAATGTTTTCCTCCCACCTCATTGTATCTGCAAGTTCTGCAAGTTCCCCTCCTCACTGTATTTCACTAATTTGGAGGACACAAATCACTTTTCTTCTAGAAACAACGTTGAGTCTGGTGGGCAAAGGTAGGGCATGAGAAAACATAGAGGAATAATCTGAAAACCCATCAATAATGAAAAAAAAATCAAAATACTTGCAAAAATACAACTCAAAAATACTGCCTAGATGTTATTTTGCAAACTTTTGATGGCTGTATCTTAGCAAAATATACAGATCTGTTGCAGAACACTGGGTGAAGTCATGTTTATGGTCTTACCAAAATTTAAGAACTTTAAAGAAGTCAACAGAACTACAGAAGGCTTAGTATTTGGCAGCCTAGTTACTTAAACCTGTACTGCATGTTACAAAAGCAGAGGATAAAATATTCAATTAAAGAAACACAATCATAAGGAATTGAAAGGATCAAAATGGATTATCATTGGAAATCCTAATGCTTGGATCAGGATAAATGACACTTCCAGGCAAAGAGGAAGTGAAGCTATGATAGTACACTTGAATTTTAACAGAAGCATATAATTTAAATGAACATTACAGTGGAAAAATAAAAGCACAGCTTAGAAGCATCACGCAGAATGTAAATCATTTCAACTTTCAAATCTCTTTTTCAAATCTGACATTCAACAATCAAGAAAAACTTTATCCTACAAAATTTAAACTAAAGACAAAAAAAAGGAAAAGCAATGCAGGTTTCAACACTAAAAACTGGAAAATGCTTGATATAGGTTATATAGTAAATTCATACAACCAGGTTTTCCCTAGGATAGTCCTATAAGAGGTATGTTTGCAAACATGATAGAATCAATAAAGATTAGTACAGTGAAAACCTATAAATTTGTTCCAAAACCTAAGACATGGACTGTACATCTAATGAAAATCAATAGTGCTTTTGGAAAAATAACCACCAACCAATTCAAACAAAAAAACTTCCTTAGAATCAAATAGAGGACACATTCTGAGGCCTCTGCATGTCCATGGTTGATTTGATTTTTCTTTTAACTGTGTACAACATTGTACATTTACTGCTCATCCTTGGATGAGCTCTGGAACCCAAGACAACAGAAAAATAAGATGTTTCTAAGCAGGATTCTGAACATTACCTGAATCAACAGCACATCTGGAAAGAATCGTGACAGAATGAGCCTAAGAAGGAGTTGCTATGGAAAATGCTCTCTTACATTGCTATCCGGGTGGCCTTGTGACTCACACAAATAATGGGATCCATTTGAAGAAGATCTGTCTCTAGGAGGAATGCTAATAGAACTAAGTGCCATTGCTGTGAGAAATGAAACAACAGCTGTTAATTTGTGCAATTAGCAGAGATTCAGTACAGGTGGTAAGAAATAACAGAACCTCAGCTGCTCAAAGAAGCCAGAACTAACCAAATCAAAGTCTACACACAAAGCAGGTGTAGCATCTTTTTTCCTGTTGCACAAAAGGGAACGAATCAGTCACTATAACTCAACTCTGCAGGTACCTATGCTGTTAAATTGCTGTCCAACACAAAAGAAAATGCATGAGCTCAAAATACAACAAAGATGTGAAATACTCTAGAAATTATTTTAAAGTGTAGGAGAACCACGTTAGCTGGCTAGAACAATATTTCCCCAAATAAAAAAATAACATAAAAACTTGTCAGAAAGATGCAGAAAGAGAGAATACAACATTATCCCTTCTGGACTAGAAGATTAAGCAAAATGAAAAATTCAGGTAAGGATCAGGTGCTAAGAAATTTTATCTATGTCTGCCTTATTTTTTCTGAGTAAGCCATACAAGCTATTATTGTATTCATTAACAAACCCTCTGATTTAACAGTAGAAAACAATGTTTTAGTTAATGAAGGATTCAGATATTTTTAAAAGTAGGAAACAGAGTATAAAAATCTAATAAATACAATATTTAAAAAAATTTAAAACTACATTCAAGTATTAAAGACCTGACAAAGACATAATTGATTTGGGTTTTCTGCTCATTTTAAACCCACTATGTGAATATACTGCTCATGGTTCCACAGTTAAGGCTGACTTAAGCTTATCCTTAAGACAGAGTTGCATTACTCAAGTACAAAAGAACAAAGTATGTTTCTCCCCAAATTACTTCCATGCTTCTTAACGTTAGTGGAAGTTACTTTGTAATGAACAATTACTAACAGCTACAATTGTTTGGGAGGAACAGAGTACATATGATGTTTATAAAGGCTGACGTGTTCAGTTCACGTTTACAGGAAGCAGAGTAGCTTGAAGCAAGAGACCTGAAAAACAAGGAACTTATCATATCAGCTCTGACTACCTACGTGAAAAGTAAATCAATGCAGGGTATGGGAACATATTTTCACATATGTTGATGATACCTCCAAAATATGTTTTCTAAGAAGTCACTGTCTCAGCCACTCATATAGCAGAGAAAACTACCTGTTCTTCTCTGCAATCAATAGAGTGGGTAAGGCACATGCACACTACAACAAAAGGAGGAACTGCAAATAGGTATTTCCTAATTTTTTTCAACAGTTAGAATAACTATTACTGGTTATAATCAAATCCCGTGGTGTTAGCCAGTGAAATTTTGATGGATCTGGAGTGATAAATTGAGAGTAATTTTTTAAGTCCTTCCATTCAAATGTAATCTAAGTCACTAGTTGCCAACATTTTTGCAGCTGAAAGTCTCTTAAGGAGTAACATTCCACAGAGTGATCCAACTTGACATCCTTCCCGTTCACAACCCTGGGCTGTTACCACCTGTCTTCTGTCTTAGCAGGTACTGCTGCCACTTCCACTTAATCTCAGGACACACAGTACTTCTGCATCCTGCAGTTGTACCAGCCTTGTCCCTTAGCCAGGATTGGCTTAAAATCTCTGCCCCACACCCCCCAGCATCTCCAGTCCCAGACAGCTGACACACAGACAGATGGACAAACTGGATAAATCTAAAACCTACCTGGCAGAGCTTATCTGTGCAGTTTATTCTGTGCAACACCTCATCATTAAATTTATACCATTACCTGGTAACTGAACCACTAAGTCACAGTACAGTAAAATGAATAAATCAGAGCACAATCAAAACCAGCTGAAAACAGTACCCAAAGTTCAATGTTGTACTTAAAAATGACCAATTCTTGAACAGGGAGATGGACTGTGCCCCCAACTCCTTTCCAAAAACAGCTTAAATTCCTCAAAGGACCTAAGCATATGCTTGTACTGTTGAGAGAGGCCTCAGTTTTTTAAGTAATAGAATAGAGCCTCGACAACTATGACTATTTCCAAGTCAGCAAAGAAATGATTACTGACAATGGCTCCTGCACCTCACTGGCAAATTGTTAAAGATGTTGATAAAATTTGCTAGTTAAAAAGCTGTGGCATTCATTTTCTAAAGATGAATCTAATACTAATCACCTTACAATAATGTATTCCAGCAGCAAAACCTCAGGTGCTGCAGGAGAGGAGAGAAGCAGATGTATGCCAGCTACCAAAAGAACAAACAGCATTTACCAATGTTTACCAACTCATAGATCAATTTTTAGTTATCAGCTTCAAGGTAGGCTACTTAAAACTCTGTTCTTTAACATAAAAATACAATCCCAACAAATTCCAATTTATTTCATACTGTACATGAGACAATACGTGTCTAGGTATTCTTAAAAAAGCTGTAACTTCAGCCTAATAATTAAATAAAAATTAAGTTTTTGAAAAACATTCAAAATATCCCACAGATCCCTTTTGTACAGAAACTGAAATGGTGAGAACCCTACAAAGGGTCATGAAACTCTTGGACTGGGTAAATATTGCTTATTCCAATCAGCTAAGATCACTTTTTAGTAAATCTTAGTCAAGAAAATATTTTAGGTAAATCTCATTAGCCATAGACTGTGTCACTACCCAGCAAGAATTCACAGCTTCCAGGTATTGAATGATTATAGCCCACAGTAAAGAAGATAAACATAATCATACCTCTCAGGTCAACATCTCCTGACAGAGCAGAATGTCAGACTAAAACATAAAGCAAGAGAGCTTGCTGGCAGGTTTTAGAGCAACCAGGTAACACTCACACATGAGAATCAGAAGTCCTTTGCTCCTTGCTTGATATACCACTGGCCACAGACTTGAGATAACTCTCATCTGCACCTCTCTAGCCCAAACCATAGCAATGCATGAGCTAATCTAGTTCAGCAGAGCCTGAGGTAAGGATTAAGTTTCATATTGCTCCTGCCAGGAATCCCCAGAAAAATTATCAGAATGTGTCTTCTGAGGACAATAAAATAGAGATATTGAGAATTCCAGGCCTGGTCTTTTCCTATTCAATACAGACAAGAAATAGTATAGCTAACTAAACCACAGCAACCCTCTAGAGCAAACAAAATCCAGCTGCTAGATTTGGTCCAAGTCTAATACCAAAAAGGGACCCCAAGGACTCCAGTCCTCACAAGGTCACCATGTGGTATTGATTGGACTAATGTGCCTTTCCAAGCACCTTTCTTTGTCAAAGACTCTTGGTTCCCTGTGCTACATCTAGACTGCACAGCTGGCGCACATTATTCCTCAGCTCATCCAGATTGGAGGCCTGGTTTTAACAAGGTCTCAGGATCAGAAGGCACAGCAATTCTCTTCCATCTCATATTCTAGAGTTTCCTTCCCGTGAAAGTTAAGTAGAAAGGTGAGTTGATGGGATTACACACAGATCTTACCCTGCCATACTTCAGAGGTATTCTCCATTCTCATGCTTTCAGCACTGTCCATCAACAAGAGACTCTCTTTGAGAAGTGCAAAGCTCTATTTAAAGAAAACATGTATTTTGAGGTGCCAAAGCAAAAGACCACATGCGTCCCATTCATCCTCGTTCTGGCTTTGTTCATCCCTGGCTTTGTTCATCCCTTGCAGACTCTCCATAGAAGTTACACCTCATATGAAACTGGGAGGGCCCTGTGTCCAACAACAGATACTCTCCTACAGAGAAGGCCTCGGTTTGGATTTGATCAGTTTAAATGAAAAATACAGCCAGCCTGTCAAGGGCATCTGACTGTAGAAAGCCTAGGGATTGTGGAATTTTGGCCATGGACCAGGGTCAATTTGGCAATGTCAGGGTCAGAGCTTAGGTGTGAATCAATGCAGTCCTAAAAAAGTCAAGTGGTTGCCTCAGATCAGCCTCACCATGAGCATTATCTTCTGGAGTCCTTCCCTGATTTCTTTTGCATGGTGGGATGACATGGGCCTAAATTAGACACTGGAATAACCAGAATGTCTGTATTATATTCATCAGGAAAAAGTGAACTCAATGGTTAAAGGAAAAAAAAATCACTGTTCCAGCTACCAATAACATCTGTCTGAAAATGGACTGTACTACATACATAACAAATTGGTATCTTCAGTCCAACTCACGGTACTTTTACTTTCCAAATACTAATGTCACTAGTAAATGTTTACACATCATATCTCAATCAACAAAGACAACATGGTAAGTGATTACAAATCTCTCAAACATGCCTTCCATTCTCTCCCAGTGTATATTTGGCCAAACTTTCTGCACACATTTGGTGTTATTCAGTTTTATTCCTTCTTACTGTTTAAAACATTTTAAATCTGAGGAAAATTAAGTCAGAAAATTTATAGGCATTCATAAAATATGCAAATCCACAAAGGGAACAAAATTTAAAGCAAGGATGAAGGATCTGATGACAATTACATTGAAAGTGTTAATTACAACCCAAACCAAGGACTTTTGTAAGCTGCAAATTTATAGTTCTTTAAAAATGATGAGATTCACAACTGCAGTAGTGAAAATATTAATGCTTCTGTAAACTCCAAGCTCAAGTATAAAGTAGATATGTAATCTTCAACTCCCTAAACACTCCAATTTGGCCACTAAAGATGCTGTTTTACATTTCCAAACATTTTCCCCTGTCACTACTTTTTATACTTCAGTTCTCAGGTTGTAAGTATTTGTTACTTGCAAAGCAACTCCTTTTGAACGCAGAATCATGGGAGGCATTTGTTACTAACTGCTAATGCAGCCTGCCAAACAAAAACTCCCTGCTGGTGACATGACCACCTAGTGACCTCTAAAAATGTTTTAACAATGTGAAAAATATCTCCCTCTCGTAGGAAACAGCAATTTTTTAAATTAAATGTACATTGAATGTTCGCTTACATACAGATAAATGGTATTCAGAGTCACCTTCTCTGTTTCCAATTTCAATCTTTTGAAACCCAGCCCAAACCTAAATAAATAAACGTTGATACTAAGAGGAAACTAAGAGCTCAAGAGCCTTGTGATTTCACAAACAGCTTTTTTCCATTTTCTAAAATCTAAACTTCAAGCCAGACATAGAACAGGTAATGAAAAGAAACAAGTTTGGCAGCTCCTATGTGGGTCTAAACTGAAAATATGTCAGGCAAAAATAAGTGGCTATAATTTGGCAGATTTAAAGTCTTTAAAAGTCTGCAGCTTGCTAGACTGATTTTTTGTTTTAGTATGTAAAATTTGCAAATTGAAACACTATAACTGTGTTGAAAAGTTACTGTTACATAATGCCACCGTAATCAAGCTTTTAAACATCATTTTACCACTACCTATCCTTTATACAATAGTATCCCAAAAAGAAAAATATCTACTTATATGATAATGAACTTCTAATACTTCAATATGCTATATTTCTTTAATAGTCTATGAGATTTTTTTATTTTCAAGTTACCAGGACATTGACAGCTTTTAAAGCAAACACTTTTTGTATCTCATTCATTTATTTTTTTCTTATTTAGAAGACACTGGATTAAAAAATAATGCTACCTGACACCTTTTTAACAAAATACAGGTTTCTGGAATATTAACCTGTAATTATTCAGATCATTCATAAAGAACAAATGTGCCAATCTCACCCCATCAACATTTATGATTTTTACTAAGAATGATGAACTAGCTAAGGTACAAGTCTTGAATCTCTCTCCTGCTCAGAACTCTCTGGCCCTCTGATCCAGGAGCGTATCAGGTCAAAATAGGCTTAGCAGACTTATGCCACAGGACTGACAAAAGTCACAGCTCCTTCCATGCCATTGACACAACTGAATGTAGCTTCAGGAGCGCCACAGAAATTAAAGGACTTCAGTCCTATTAAAAAAAAACAAAACAAACATTATCATCTTCTCTCAGGCTTTGAATGAAAGTCAGAAAAACTGAGATAATAGAGACGAACAGCTGAAATAGTGACATCACAAAAAGAACTACCCATGGATTTTGAACACATGGAGTGAAGTCCACGTTACCATCAACGTGCTACATCATTGCACAAGGGCATGGACTTGCTAAGATGTATGGCTTTCAAGTATGGCTTTCAAGAACTTTATGGTGCACTAATTAGCAGTCATATTCACTATAAAGCGTGGATAATTTTAATGGAGTCAGGAAGAACACTCGACTCTAAGAACATTTTATCTAGATAAAATTCTATTTCTGCATATAACACAATCAGCAGGTTTTATACACAGCTAGCGTGTGTAGCTACTAACAGCTTTTGGGTGAAGTACTCCTACAAGGAGCTCCAAAAACTTACTCATCTAAACCTTTTTCACAAGCTACAGTGTATGTCTGCTTGAGTCTTCCTTTGTTCCAAAGGGAAAAAAGTGTTATTTACTCTGCTATAACTGCAGAAACTGTCAAAAAGTAAAAGCATATAATTCAAGTTCTGACTACCAGAACAGAACACTCTTCACTAGAACAAGACCCAAAGGCACTGAATTATCTCTCATCTTTGACCCTGACCAAATAGTACTGTTATCTGGGAAGCCTTACAGTGGTTCCCACATCTGTGTGGAAGCAATCTGGAGCAAGGTGTTCTCCATTCAGAAGCACTCTCTCAGATAATGTTCACTAACACACATCTGACATAGACAGTAAGATAACTATACCTCATCTCCTTTACATTTGATGCAAGACACACTTGTGAAAAAAAAACCACATAAGCTAATTAAAAAAGAATCTCTGTAGTTCATCACTTTTGCACCAAAACAGAATCTGCTGATTTTTATGAAGTGATGCCCCTTTGGTACTAGTATGAGAACATATTCTCAGAGCTAATTCTCACCTGTCATTTCAGTGTGCTTTTATAGGTGAGGTACAAAGGTTTACATAACGCTCCTTAAATCAGATCTCCAGCTGGTCCACATTTTGTAAATTCCACTGAAAACACAGGGAATGTCCTAGTTCAGACTTAATGGTCTGGTACATAAACCTTGCACTGAGCCAAACTACCTTACATTTAAAGATGTTAAGATGTTATGATGAGTGCTGGGATTGTATTTAGTGATTCAAAATAATAAAAATAAAGAAGCATATTTTAATGGTTTTGTATACTTATTAATATATTTTCTGACTTTTTTTCTCTACCCTGTTTCTTCATAAGTTTCATAACAAACTGGGGCAAGACATGGCTCAAATTCCATCTCCAAATAACAGATTACTGACCCTCTGCTTAATACATTATAAGGTTTTATTCATCCTGCTACAACTACTGCACAGGAAGAACTACTCAAAGTTTTCTTTCTTCTTTTTTTTCACAACAGTGGGAGACATGCCAGCTGGGACATTTTAAGACTCTTTCATTAAAAAAAGGTTAAGGTCAAAATAAGTATGATAAACATGGTAGTTCATCTTCTCAAAACTCGAGATGAAAGACTAAACAGAAGAGAATATTTTAACCTCACTAACTGTAAAATAATTTTTTTTTTCCTTAGTGCATAATTAGAAGCAAAAAAGACTTGGGAAAAAACATTTTTGCTATATATTTTTGTCTTTAAATGTACTTAGTAGTTAATTTAACAACTATATAAGTCTTAAGTTTATTATATGTTTTCAATTATCTAGATGACTGACACTTTCAAGTTTTATGAAGGATTATGAAGAGTAACACACTTAAAGAGAAAAGAAATACATTTCCCCATAACAGAGAATCCACACTGTGTTTTGGTTAAATTAGTTGTCCATTGTCTAAAAATTTCTAAATGCTATGTCTTAGAGGTCTTTGCATGTAAGAATATATTAAAATAGAGTAAATCCCTACACTTTGGTGTCTTACACTAAAATACTTCGTTACAAGAACACTGAAATATGTTTTCACTCACTTTCTCAAAGAAAAAACCAGCCCAAAGGTTATCAGACGAATGGGGACAATAGATTAACTTCCAAAGAACTATATTCTGTTTCTCGTAAAAGAAAAGTAAATTTATAGCACACCAAGCTTTTATTCCCAAGTGAATATAATAACTGGAATGCAAAAGTCTAAAACTGGCAACAAGTAGAGCTGGTCAAAGTATATGTAATGAAACTTGAAACCAGGCAAAGAGATTTGAGAGGTTAAAGGGAGATAGGGTGGAAAGCTCACAAGGCAGACCTGTTCTCCCTCAAAACCATAAGAAAAATCTTCAGTACAGGGAAAGCAGCAAGGGTTGCATAAATTTGAAATGACAGAGACTTTTTGACTGTGGTGTTATTTAAAGTGGGAGGATCATTTGGGGGGTGATGGAGACCCAAAGAGCCCTACATAGGGGCAGCTTTCTGCCCAGTCTTGAGAGTTAAAATTAAAGGAGAAATATCAAATGGACTGTATTAAACTATTTTTACCTCAAGGACTGGTACAGTGAATTACTCATCAAGTGATAAGGGGGCAAAAAGGCTCAACAAGTTATTTTCAAAAAATACACTGCTGCAAAACCCCTCAGTTAACCCAAGAAAATACATTTTTCACTTTTTTAGTATTCCTTTAAATCACTGAAAAATTGAAATCATGGAAGCTTTAATAGATCTAATAATTATCCCTAATGGATGACATAAGTCACGTAGCATCAGTGGGTACAATGTCCACAAACAGCTGACATAGGATTTATTAAAGGAAGAGGGGAAGGTTTCTAGTTAGTACAGTTATAGAGAAAATGCAGCTCAAAATGGTGCCAGGTGTCAACAACTAATGGCATTACTCTTTGATTTACATACCATATACACTGACTGAGATGACTGGCACTACAGAGGGTGTAAAATTAGGTAAGAATTTAATCTAAAGTGCCCTCTTGGGCTAATTACTGCAATGTGCTCAACACAAGGCAACTCTAGCACTGATGCAAGGGGAAATCTGAGCTAATGCAAAAGGCAGCAATTCATTTAGTAAATCGTGTATTTTAGACAGAGATCCTTACACCAATACTCCATGACCTGCACTGGCTGCCTGCCAACTTCTGGGTGAACTGAAAGTGTTAGTTTTGATCTACAAAGTCTGAAATGGCTTGGCACCTGCTCACTTGAAAGATTCCCTCTTACCCTTCCTTCGTGCTGGGCAGCTTAAGAGAGCTGGTGGTGTGAGAGTATTCCCCGTGGAAGTGTGAATGCATGGAGGCAGGGGGGAAAAAAGGGGAAGAAGAATGAAGGGAGTAGAAAAATTATCAAGAAATGTCTCCTTATTTGTGCAAAAAACTGCACTTCTTAATGCAAACCAGTCCAGGTTATGCCATCAGGACCATCATTTTTGAGTGCCTGAAGAGGGATAGGTATGGTTTCCTATTCCTGACTACTTGATGAACACACAAACCGTACTGGCAAAAATTCAGGCTTTGACTTCATGAATGGTGAAGTTATTCTGAGATTTGCTTTATTCCTTGGCCTCACTTCAGGAGTTTCCTTAAAGAATGATAAAAAAGTACTTTGAGTAGTACATGACCTTTTTTTATGCCATCACTGCACAGCTAACTAACAGAAACAAAATAATATCAAGGCTTTATATTTTCCCGTGATGTCCTAAATCTATAGTAAAAGTCAAATGGATGTTATTAAAAGTCCACATTTTTATCAGTGCTTAAAGTACACCTTACTCCCAGTCGATTAAAGTTTCTGCATTCAGTGGTGCTACTCTGAATTTACTGCTTTGTTTTAAAGCTGAAGCACTGCACTTAATGTAAAGACAGACCTTAAGATATAAAATAAATTATATAGCAACAATTTCCAGAGAAATGCCATGTCCACAACAGCAGTAAAAAAGACTTAAAGATTTTGCAACTGAATGTTTGGAATGGTCAACGAATAGAACATTGATTTTATGACTGTTTAAAAGACACCTTCACCACACATCACATAATGCTTTTGTATACTTGGCATCCAGTTCTTCCTGTAGCATAGAAGCAGTTAAAAGGAACTGAATCAGGAGAAGGGAAAGTAGCCATAAAATTCAGTCGTTATTCAATATATTATTTTACTATTTTCACACATTCCCTTGAGGAAATGAGAGCAGAAACCTGCTGCACAGTTAATACACAGCTCAGTTATGAGACTACTGTATTCCAGCAGTAAAGTCTGGGAGATGTCCCATAGGATATCCCTATTAAATTCTCATCTGTGATTTAATCTAGTTAGCCACAGGGTGTCAACACTGGTCCACACAGAGGCAGGCTCCCTGAATTTGTATTTGCCAGTTTAAAAATAAATCTTAAATAAAACAATCTAGAAATAACAGTTTGAACAATTTGACACATACAATAAACATATGGAATGACTTAGAAGGGAAGGAGACTGAAGCACAGAGCAAAAGGGAGTTCAGGAGACAACCAGTCTTGTTACTTAAGCAAGCAGGGAAAAGGAAACAAATTCATTTGGCTTAGAGCCAACGTGATCGGGTACACGTCTCAGAAAAACAGGGTTTAGATAACAGGGAAAAAGGAAGACTAGGCAAAATGGTAAAGAGCATCAGACATTTTCTTCATCTATTTATACTACTGTTCTCCAAATTCTTTCTCCAAAGACATCAAGAACCCAACTTATTTTTTTTCAAAGCTGATCGTGCTGTATCGAAAAATTGTAATTGAATGGCATGTGTGCAGCTAATTAGCCTGCAATGTAAAAATCATCCAAAATAAAAGTTCCTCCTTACTGATCTCATGCCTGATCTCATGGCAGGGCTCTCTTTAGCCTTACAGAAGCTCCAAAGCTTACTAAATCTTCAGGTTTGCTTTATAGACAATATTCAATATATAGAATATTTTCTTTCAAATCTATTGATTCTGGGCTATGAGTTAAACATGTATAATGCAGCAACCAAGTACATATTTGAATAATCTACTTTAATAATAGAGAACAAATAAAGCAAAAATGCCCTAGATAAAATGCAATCTCTAGTACAAAAGTTGGACTAGTGGCAGTTCCATTAAGTTTCATGAGCATTTTAAAAGCAGTTATACTAATAGAAAGAAATTAAACATCCACAACTGCAATTACTTTTTCAATCATTTTCTGATCATATTGATTCAGAAAACTGTCTGGTATCAGATATATACATAGTACTATATTTATGCTTATGTTTTTTAAGTAAGTGGGAACTTCAAAAAAATAACCAAAGTACTCATTTTCCATACAGTGCCACTGAGTTACAACTAGCAAAACAAATTTTCCAAATTACTGAACACACAGTTTATAAGGAAAGAAAAGTGAGAAACTCTGTAAAAGAGATACAAATATATACGAGTCATAAGAGAAACAAGCGATTCTAACAGTTCATTGGGTCAAGGGTGTAGAAAAACACACTCAAAAACCTGCAATCACCATTAGGGATTATACTGCAAGTCTACAGAATCCCTTTAAGAACATTTTTCTTGACTAATTGGGTCAAGTTCTAAAAGCCACAGACTGGTCTGCTCCTCTTCACAAAAGCATTTAAACATGTGCTTTCTCACAAGCAAATCAGATGTGGATTCAGCAGAACTGCCCCCATGTTGCAGTTGAGTAAGTGCTGAAGAGCTTTGCTGGTCAGGAACGGCAAGATTCTTACTTGTAAGATTGCCCTTTAAATCCCACCCATTTGTGGTTGTAGGAGTTGGGAAAGGGTCACAAATATTTTGTAACATCCTTCATGTTCCCCACAATCTTATTTAATCTTCAGATAAGAGCAACTATTAGTTGTTTTAGCATTCCAATATCTCTATTCTGTTCCTTCACTAAAAAGCGCATCTTCAAAAAAGCACTTCCCAGACTTTTAAACAGAACAAATCTGTCCTGTTTAAAAGCCTAGTACTCCAAAAATGGAGTACTAGGTGTAGTACTACATGATGTAGCATGTTAAGTAAAGGATACTTTAGAAAATTAAAATCCTTTGTAACCCTTCATACTTCCAGCGGTAAACCTCAACATCAGCAGGCAGACATGGCACTTCTGCCTTTTCCACAGTAGATGTTAATTCAGGCCCACATAAGAACCTGTCCACCAGAGGCACTCATCTGTGCTGCCTACAGGAGACAAGCTCACCATCACTTTCAAAAAGGTACAGGGACAGGATTGGAAATATAATCCAAGATAAAGTCATACTAATAATGATTTACAAGAGGTGAAAAACATGCAGACTTCACACTGATGATGCCTGACTTCTCTAAAAAGCAACACACTTAAACCAAACCAATTTTATATTAAAAATAAATGGTGACTTTTGATGTTGTGGCTAAAAGCTGAGTTCAGGGAGTTTGGAATTTATTAGTACCTTAGATCAATTATACTGCACTAGTCCTCACCTGGGCTTCACTTTATGTCCTTCTTTGAAGCACAACATAAGCCCATAATCCTAGCAAATTTAGAAACTTCTTCAGGTTACAGTACTTCACTTCATCTTGATAGTTTTTAAGTCTAACAAGCCTTTACACTAAGACCATTAATTCCAGACTGGAATAACACAACTGATTATTTGAAAGTGTCATCTTTCTAGTCTTCTTAAGCAACTGTACACTATGCAAAACCTTCCTGCAAGAATGATCACCCAGTCTATATGTCAGAGATCATTATTTCTCTGCAGAGAAAATTTATAGAGGAGCAGTGAATCAATTTTAAGATCTTCTGCTAACAGACAGTGCTCTGCATGACCTTGCTCTTTGCTCTATCATGTTTACATTTTCTACTATAGTATGTCTCTAATCCCCAAAGTGTCCCTAAGGGAACTTTCCTGTTTTTTAAGTCATGCTCGACTGCTGAACTTTGCAAAACACAGCCAGAGAACAAAAAAAAAAAAAAAAAGTATGTGAACTAACAAAAAACTTGGTTTCTATCCTAATTTTCTCTCAATTAAATATTAGTGGGGGAGGTTGTTTCTTAATTTAAAAGATCAAGAATTATGATAGTCATTCATTCTGGAAAAACTACTTTCAAAAAATTCAGTGTCTCATTGTTATTTGTTTATAAATTCCTCCCTACTATACTAAGTAGCAAAGAACTGTGGCATAACATTAAAAAATTCTTAGTAGTAACATCAAATATTCCTCTGCAGCTCTCAGCTTTTACAATACAGATTTGTCTAACTGGCCTGCTAAGTACTTAGAATTTCAATTAACTCCTTCAAGCTGTCCATGAGACAAGTAGTCTCCATTAACATATATATATCTTTAAATTATTCCATGTGAACTAAAATTTAAGGCAGTTTCATTATTATTCTCTTACTACACCAAAATGAAATTTGTACTGATACCAGTTAAGATGCAAAAATGAATATACTTTCTCTCCATGTTGCAATTACAAAAATACTTTCTCAGAGGGTGCATAAGATCTGTGATATTACTGCATAAGTGAATGCTATTTGGAGAATTTGACATTGTATAAAATGATACAGTTTTATACTTCTGTGTTCTCCTATCCTTGTCAACATATGCAAAAGAAATCTAGGCTATCAAGGAAACAATTATTGTCAACAGGCAATGCATTAAGCACATTTGAAGGTAGATGATGAAAACAGGAAGATAACTCAGCACCTCTTACCGTGCAGACATGGAATGCCAGAGTGGAGGTAATGAATCTTTGTTAACTGCAAGCAGGGCCAGGCTTTCAGAGAAAGATGAACTGTTAACATAATATGCTACAGGGTTAAAAAGAGAGCTGTTATGTGCCTGTGGACACAATGACTAAAAATTGTCATACACCTTTAATCTCTTTACCTGCTCCCAGCATTCTTACGGATTTCTCCAGAACACAGCTTCACGTTTTCATGTCCAGTACTGACTAGACTGGTACTAACACATCCAGTACCAACTGCCCAGTACAGTTACAGCACCAGGCACAAGATAATGATGTGCCTCTTGCCTCTGTCCTAGATTCTACAAATCACTTGGGAAAAGTTATTTAAAGGCAAATCAGGGGGGGGAAATGGTATTTAAGCATTTAAAGATCCAGATGGAAACTCAATGGTCTTTCTGAAGAATATATCCTAGTAAGTAGTAACCTATCTGTGGCAAATAGAATGTATTGCTAATAATATCTCAACCCTTCACCAACCAGGGTGCTGGAAACTCACGTGCTTTCAACACAGTGACACACCTTGTTTTCAGCTTTTCTACCAAACATTCCTGAGAGTTTGAGTAATGCTTCAGAGGAAAGAAGAGAAGGCTACCAAGATTCATGAATATCTCTTTTATACCTAGTGGTAGATCTCGGATAGGAACGTGCTCATGACAGCTGACCCAAGGTATGAATCACAAAATCTAGTGCTGATAATACTTCTAGAACACGGCATGAAAAGGTTTTTCTTCTACTCCTAAATCCAAAATATACTGAGTAAAAATTTTCACAAGGATGATGTAAATAACTCAGATAGCGTTTTTTTCATGCTTCTAGGTGTTTCTGTGACTTATCCAGCTTTTACCTGGCACATGTCATCTATCCATTAGAAGTCAGTGCTGGCTCCTCATACAGTAAGACCAGAAATACTAGACCTCAGCACTAAACATTATGCAACTGCAAAAAATTTGCCTTCCTTGAAGAACTTAGGAAATCTAGTTTTCACAAACCCCTCTACAGATGGACTGATTGAAATTTAAGGCATTCAGATTTCAAGGGATGCAAAAATGTCCAATGTGCAAGTTCTTCATTGTTTGGAGTTCTAGTTTAAGCATTTTATTTTTTTACAGCATCTGGAATGAGCAATGGTATGTTATGGTAACTTTTGCCAAAAGGCACACAAAATCAGCATATATATACATAGATACACAACTTTTGGCTATATTCTGATAGAAGGGAAGGTGATGGCTTTGGGAGTTACAGCTGAGGAATGGGTGTTTTCATAAGCGATAAATGAATCCCTAGTGCCGTTCTACTGATCTACCAGAAAAAAAACAGGGATTAATCTAGCCCAGGACACCAACTGTAATAGTAAAATTATTTTGTGGCTGCTTTTCTATGTGGATTTATTATCCCTTACTGTGCAGACATATATTGTCAATAAATAATGTTCCTGTTCACCCAGCAAAAGGCCTTTCCTCTTGAAAAACTACATACGGTAAGTCTGTGCTTTAGTACTTTCAACTTTTATAACATCATCTCCAACAGAGGTTTCAAAGCTTCCTCTACTAGTATCATGAAATAACACTGAATTTTGCTTTTTCTTCTGAGAATCATAGTAAGCATCATGTTCTGTAGTAATAATGAAGTTTACAGCTCTCATTTGGGAACATCCATAAGCTTTGATTCTGTCAGTGGTTACAAATGTATGTGACATTCTAAAAATCATTTGTATTCTAAAAATCAAATAAACATTGGCAGGGGTAGATCATAGTTTGGTTCCATGGAAAATTTAAAAAATCAGTAGTTACTTACAAATATTTCTTAAGCAATCTTCTATAATTTCTTTTTTAGAGGACTGCAACACAATGGGAGAATCAAGCAAATCAAAGATATGTCAGTGCTGCACCTTTCAGACAAGGCAAATCCCCTGGGCATCTGCAATAGTTGTTTGTTTGATAACATATTTCCTCTGTAAAAGTAACCTATTACTTATGCATGGGACTGACTTTTACCCTTACTGAGGACACTTTTCTTGTTGAACAATCCTTAATTATAGCATTAACAATATTATCTTGTTTTATGGAAATACATATGCAATATATGTTCTAGAACATTATCTAAATGTCTGCATGTAATTCCATTTAAATATGAAAAATCAGAAATACTTCATGAATAGAATTCAGGAAGAGGAACACTAGCATATTTCATAACTTATAAGTAGTATTCAAAAGGTAATATAAAAACAGGTCTTTACTCAGGAGTACATTCACAGAGTTTTTCCTCAATTTCTACATGAATACATATCCTATAACTCGGTGTTTTGTATTGGAGAAACAGCGGTTCAAAGTTAATTTTGTATATGAAAAACAAACCATGATAAAATACTGGAGAAAATCCTGAAATCACAAAAGCCACGGTTTTAAATATCAGGGTAGGAAGACTTTCTATTTTCAACATGTCAGATTTATTTTGATCACAGAATTTTTTTTCCAGTGATCGAAAAACATGGAAAAAGTGCAATAGCGAATTTATAGTAGGAGGTCATAATTTTATCAAACAAACTTTCTCCGGGGGGATGTTATTTTCACTGCAGTTTGTCAAGCTTTCCTTTTCAGTCATCAATATATAATCATTTTTTTAAAAGGATATATTGTCTAGCTCCTAAGGAAGGAATAATCATGTTACATCGCCTGGAACATCACCCTCAGCTTGATCCTGCTTAGGATGATAAATGATATTTCCATTGCAAAGTCTCCACAAATAGTTCAGTGTTTTAATAGCTTGTTCTCCAGATATGCTTTTTCCTTAGCCTTTCAAAAGCTACAATGTCATACAATATTAAAAACGTAGGAATATAAAGGTGAAATCTACTTTGGAAACCAAAATCCACAGTTGAAAAATTAGGCAAAGATAGGAATGGCAGTGAAGTCTATCTTGCTTCACATTATGTTTTCTGGCTCAAAGGGCTTGTGTGTAGCTGTGACCTCATACAAATTAACTCCGAAGTAGGAGGATTCCAGCTACATCAGCTCAGTGCTGCATCCCAGCTAACAAGACCTGACAAGGTTAATTGTTTCAGATAGTGATGTATTGCTGCAGTATCTAGAATTCCAGAGTTCCTAGAATTCAAACTTTCATTGCTCTGTAGAACAGGAAGATCATCCTCAGTCAATAAGTGTGTTCTGACACTGCACTCCTGTCAACCTTCCTAACAGCTCTCTATTAAAATTGAGTCAAATCACTCACATCTGTCTTCTACACCAGAATGCATTTACCAAAGTTTCACAGGAGAAGGTTGGGCTGAATTATTCATTATCATGCCAACCATCTCAATAGAAAACACCCCACCCTGCAGAAGCACCTACTCATAAGCCCTTTTTGTTGCTAATGTCCATATTAGCAACAGTTCAACCCCATAGCAACCCGCAGCTTGTTCTGTACAGAATGAAATTTATTCTGTGGAACAAAGTATTTTATGCTATTCACTTCATAGCATTCAATTGACCTTGGACTGATGGTCCCAAAAGGCACTGCACTGTTTTCAGTGATGCCCATGGACTCTATAAAAAGGAACCAGGTGGACAAACACACCTCCAGTCAGATCTCTCACAATTCCATACTCACAGCCCTACATTCAGGGCTGCTCATCCGTGATGTAGGACAGGAAAGCAGCCAGATTTTCAAATAAACCAACCAACAAAAGCACGCCCACACTAACTCTTTAAAATCAGTTTCCCCACATAGAATCTCACCAGCACTTCTGGAGGGGCACAACATAACAGAAAAGCAGGACCAAAGCAAGACAACATAAGATTCCCAATTTTCCCTATGAACTCCACTGAATTGAAAGTTGGCTTCAGATAGATTGCTTCCTTGATTTGGACTTGTTTCTGGAATTTTCTTTCTTTTTGTTTATTCCTCTGTCATCTTTGACAAAATGGCAAGGATTGCCCTGTCACCTCATTTAAAACCTTAATAAACTCAGAGGATTACACCTCCCCTACTAAAAGTCCAGATTGTTTTTTATTTAATCTTCTTATATACATCTCCAAGAAAGCAATGATTAGCTTCAGCAGTGCACTGAAACAGGAGGGGTCCATAACAACAGCAGTTTGCCCTTGACTTCCTTTATAAACCATGAAGTAAAAGGAAGCCAAATGTGGAAAAGCTAAAAAAGCAGAATGCAGAAGTCAAATAATTTCTAGAGACACTAGGGTAGCTTTAATCTTTCTCTAACAGCTAAGATCAAACTGCTGAAAACTTTTTGCTTTCTAAAATATATATATTCTCACAGTCTCTAATATCAAATAAGTGCAACTTGAGCTGCATCATATCATAAATCATATCTTAAGAGCACTCTATATGCTCACAGACTTGTTCACTAATCTCTTTTAATAGCAGAAGCACAAACTGATGTGTAGAACAGGATGCCAATCAGCAGTACACTTTGTAAAATGAAATATCTGCATGTCAGCAGAATATAGTGACAGCTTTTAAAATTTTTTTAATATAATAAAAGCATAATGAAATAACTTCATTTTTCTTCTGGTTTCTACACCCGTTAAGGAGTGACAAAACACCAAAAAAACCAGGGATGTGATATTTTTTATGTAACAACCACTATTATTAGTACTTATAGTGCTGCACTTTCTCTCAAGACCCTCACCCACGATTGTGTATCTTATGTATCCATGCACATGGAAGACATAAAATATATGTCAAACAAAATAAAGCAAGTTATTAAGTCAAAATAGACCCTAAATCTTAGTGGAAGTCAACAGATAAACATACTATAGGTCTAGTATGGCCTAAGTACACAATGCATAATTCAGAGCTGAACTAAGTTTATAACTTATTGCAATATTTCTTACTCAGAGAGAGGTCTGGTATATTAAAGCATTGTTTGGTCACTAATTCAGCAAAACTTATGAGAAACTTCTTCCTTTTCTTTTTTTTTAAGCCTCTACAGTGCTATCTCTCCCATGATAGGCATGCCTGGGAAGAAAAAAATCAGGTCTGAATCTGTCTATAATTAAACACAGAAATTTACTGCTAAATTATTTGTACTCTGCTCTCACTGCCACATCTGTACATATATCGCTTTATGTAATTCCATTATCATTTTTAATAAAAACTTTTTACCCTTATCATTGGCTTTCCCAGGCATCCATCCTTCTGGGTACTGCCAGCTGAAATACAAACATCCTTACAAAAAAAAAGACATGCTCATCTCCAGAGGGTACAATATAAATTCATCATGCAGAGTGTAAGGAGAATACCAAAGTGTTAGGAGACCATGAAGGAACAGTAGTACGTGGGCATCATATGAGAGGGAGAAAGACAGTTGGGGTGGAGACAGAAGACTAATTTCAACTTTGCACCCATCTCCCAAATCTAATCTAGGGCCTATGACTCCTGGAAAGTTCAACTTTCTGTTGTCTGTTTAGTACTGACCCTCCTAATTCTTTTCCAGCACCTCAGTACTAATCTTTTTTTCTCTCCACTATTTCCTCACTGACTCATCTACATAATTGGTATTTCTATTGTCCATACAAATCACTAAGAATTTGCTCATCCTAATATTTTTCTTCTCCTTTCATTTTCTAACATTCTAAAATCATAGAATTATCTTAGAGCCACAGAATGGTTTGGATTGGAAGAGACCTTAAAGACCATCTTGTTTCAAACTGCTATGGCCATGAGACACTTTCCACTACCTACCCTTTCCTCAGAATTGACTCCACTTCCTAAGTAAACTAAATATGTCCAGTCAAAAACCCTGCAAAATTATATTCAGCATACTTTGTTATATAATTATTGCTGCCTCAATTTATTAATGTGTGACTACTTCAGCTTGTTCCAGCCATTTAAATTGAACAGCAGCAGTATTCCAACTTAGTCATGATATGCCTTGCAGGTTTCCATAGTTCTTCCAGCCTGATTTTCAGAGTACTGCCCATAAGCAAAAAGTCAAGCACAGTTGTTTAGCGTGATAAACATATTCTGCAAATTATCTTTTGGAACCTAAATTTCAGGATTCATTAAAAAAATATATATATAATATTTGCATGTTGTTTTCCATTTTTAACATCTGATATTCAGGAAACAGGGAGCAGGGTCTGATCAAACATCTTAAAGGACATCCCTTATTCATGCAGTCTTAAAATGAATATTCTATTATAAATTTCAGTTACAGGAATTGAAATTGAAAGAATAGAATACTAGTCTTTCTTTTCTTTGGTGTCAAATTTCTTAATAAAAATTCCATGTTAAAAGAAAAAAGAAAAGATGAATAAATGCATCACTCAGAAGGCAAACTCAGGATATGACAAATTATGGGACAATACTTAATTTCATGCCAGTGCCCAAATGGCATATTTTCAGTGACAGGCTTGTCATCATTATTAAGAACTTCCCCTGTCTCCCAGTGATGAAGAAACACATTACAGACAAACACATTAATCTTTCCACACAGTACAATGTAAAACTTTAATTACAACCTCATGCTTCCCCCCACAAACACACAACATACCACAGACCTAAACCGTACATATGTCAACCCTGAATATCTGTTGATGTTCTCAAGATTGCAGTTAAGGCTTTGTGTTGAACTAGGAGGGAGATCACTATTATTGAACACAGTATGCTTTTTTCCTCAATTAAAAGTTCAGAAAAGAACCCAGGAAATCCAGTTCTCATGGATTTGGGGCTGCAGGTTTGCACACATATACAGACTCCTAGAACAGAGAGGTTTCCAACAACAGGACTAAATTCTCTTTTTAAGTTAAAGATGGAACTCAATACAAAGGTGCAGTTCAGTGACAAAACCACATAATAAGAGAAGCAATGCACCCAGCAATGCACAGACAACACCTTGTATCAGAAACAGAACTCAGTGTCTCAGTATTCCTCTGTTTTCCCAATATCTGAGTCCAGAAGAAGCTTGGACAAAACCTGAAACTCAACCCAGATAAAATGAAATAAATATTTTCCATGAAAGTAAAACAATTAGAGTAACTGAAGAATTAAGGTAAAATGTTTTAATTTTTTCTTTTAATCCACTGGTAGAGGGATTGGAGCCCAGTTTTCCCCAGGTGTCCCATAAACACTGGTATTTCTTTTTTCTTTTCAGATCATTATTGCAACAGCTGTAGAAGAAGACACTGACTGCCAGTTAACAGGTTACAACATTTTCCAAGCAGATGAAGTACCACCTTCTTTCTGCTACAATGATGGAAACGAGAGAAATAAGTGAGTGAAACAAAAAAAAATTCTTGCTTCTTTTGAGAAGAAACCCCTTCCTCCCATCACTGGACAAACTGCAAAAACAATTCCCTAGCTATAAATGTGAAAGCTTATTTGATTAATAAAATTTGGTCACACACTGACGCTTTTACTAAAATAATTTTGATTCCTGCCTGTTGCTGAGTTTGCTTGCACTTTACAACTCGTTTTCCACTACAGCAAGCTTGTATTGGCCTTCTGCTGCTGAAAAATTGCAGGTCATCACTCCATTTGACCTCCATCCTGTATTATTGCAATGCTACGATTAAGGATTACCCTCGAGATCACTAAGACATGTCAGTCAACGCGCTTCGACATTGGAAGCAAGGATTCCCATGGTTTTGTTCACAAAAGTACAACTTAATAAATGAGACAATAGGCAAGGATTGGATAACAAAATTCGCCTGCACAATGTTCAATAGATGTAACAGGATATGCCTTTCACATACAAAATTGTAACAGAGAACTCAGGGCATTACTTTATTTTCACTGGAGTGGGATTGATGCAGCTTGAATTTTTCTGCCTATCGTCTGTGGTTCTACTATAACTACAGGATACACTGCAAACATTAACGTTTCTCAAGTCAGACAGAGAATGCCAGAACAAAGAAATGTTGATTTCTTAACCACCAAACACAGATAAACACATTTCTCTACTAGCTTACACACATTTTAAAGAAAAGCTGTAGATCATGCTACAGCAAAACCTACTGCCTCTGTTTCACGGATACATGGATATGAAAGGCAAAATGCACTTCTTTATTTACTTTTCTAAAATATTTTAAAATATCATAAGGGGAGGGTAAAAAAACTGGCTGCAGTGCTATGCTGAAACTTCCTGGTTCATCAAAACTTTCCAGGGGATAAATTAACTTTCCCAACTCCCTTACAAGAAATATATTTCCACAGTCAATTCAAAGGCCATATTGAAAAACTGCAAAGTGCCAAGCTCAGAACCTGTGACCGTGCCTTTCAGCAAAAGCATGTCCTACAGGACTTCTTCAGCAGCTCAGCCTCTATGGGATGAGACTATTCTATCAGGTTCTGGTCATTTTTACAGGGTTTTAGTAAGACAGAGATCAAAAGAAATGTCTCTGGTCCTCTGTAGATTTACATCAGTTCAACTGCCAATATTTCTTAATTCACTATGAAACTGTGCAGGGCACCCTTCATAAATATTTATTCAAAAAGTTAGACAACTGAATTTTAGTTGTGTGCCAAGCTATAAAGTAGCTGAAAGAATATTTGTTCTTCCAGGGAACATATGTCAAGGCAGTCAACATCCTCTTCACGTAGGAAATCTACAGGCATATCGCTTCCCCCTTTTTTTTTTTTTAATAACTTATTACTTAGTTGAACAGTGATTATTTAGACTACTAAATGTGCTGGAATTCAGATTGTGTGGTAGACCTGTTATTTGTATTGTTATAGGATAGACCTCCATCTCTTCTTGAACACGAAAATTACATGTAATGAGTAATTTCCTGAATGGAAGATTGCTTTATAGAGCTATTTATCCATTATAGTAAGTTATTTTTAGTGATTATCTTAAGTGAAATGAAATTCCAAAAGAAACAGGAACCATGCATATTCTGCAATAGTTTATTTCCTTTAATACAATGTAAGCATCATGCATCCAATAAAACCTGTGTTATTATCATCATCTACTTTGTGTCATATGAAATATCTAATCTTTGGTTCTCAGTTTATACTGAGCTCAAAGGTGAGTAATTCCACCTTAAGAAAAATGTCACTAATAGACTCTGTAGACGTGTAAATGGTATTAAAAAGGTCAAAGAGACCAAAGTCTGGCTTTCATGAGGTCTCACAGCTACAAGGCGTTTGTCTTTGTTGTTGGTGCCAGTTAAGGCATGTCTGGCTTATTTGATCCCCCAGATTAATACAAAGAAGATATCTGAACTGTGAAAAAAAAAAACACAACAGGAAGCTTAAATGCAGCCATATGGACCATCTGATTCTTTCAACCTCTTAACAGATGAGGGTTGAAATAACTTCCTTTGCTTATTAGCTAATTAAATCGTCCTAGCAGTGTATAAAATGGCTATAATAAAAGTGAGTTTAACCATAACCTCCAGCTATGTTCCATTAAGTCTCACATTCTAGGTCATCTAACTGTACATACTGCTAACTGAGGGATAAATATATATTTTCTCAGCTTAAAGAAAACCCTCACTTTAAAACTAATACAGCTCACAAAAAGACAAGAAATAAAAAATTACTTTAAAATACCCACTAATATATATTTAAGATTTTTACCAAGATTAAATAATTACCTTTACATGGCATTAATTCAAAGTCACGCTTTAGCTCCTATTAAACTTTCTAGATTACATGACAATACCTATAGTTATCTAAAACAGTTTGGTTTATTTTTTTTAATGTTTTCTTAACACAAGGAATACTGTAGAATCAGTCATAGCAGAATTGAAATCTCTTTTTTAAAATAAAACACTGTGCTTCAGTGTTGTGTATTACATTAATTCAGATCTATGTTCTTCCTCCACAATAGCTGCTTTATATGTTGCTTAATCATTTGCTTTTCTATTATGAAGTCTACTACCCTTTTTATGATGCACCATTAAATGACTACATAAAAACATATCACTGATTGTAATGCATACTTATCACCAGGAATCTTCCTTTTCAGTTCTTCCTTTACCAAGTTCAGATGAATTTTAATTAATGCAGCTGAAAGGACTCTAAAAAATTTATTCTCTAAACTAGAGCAAAGCCTATGACTCTTTCCAGAATGACTGAAAGCTCCTTTATATTCTGTTATCTCCAAATGATAACTGCCCCTTTCAATGTATATTTATTTCTTCCAGATAGGAATAGCTAAAGTACATTTCCACAGCATATGACTTCCATTAGAAGATGTGATGAATGACCCGCTCTCAACAGCCCAAGGAAAAGCTCATCTGTGCATATGAAGTAACAAGACTACAGTGAAATTTTTCCACACATCACCATATATTATCAAACTGACATGCACTGCAATTTTGCTAGAGACACCATCCTGCCTGAATAAAAGTAAAAATAATCTCCAATCTGCAGTTTTCAAGGATGCTAATGTTTTTATTGATACTTCGAAACCCCTCTATCTTAATGTTTGAATGGACTACAATTCACGAGATAAAGCTGCCAAAAATGCCTAGTGGCCTAAAGAACCAACAATCATTTGAAAGAAGAAAATTCTCCTTGCAATTGAATAGAAAAGCTACATAATTTTATCTCAGCTACAAGGCTAATATTCACTGAGGCATGAAGAATCAATGCAAAGCACCCTGGCTCACTTAGGCTTGCACTAACTTGCACTGACAAAGTCGCCAGTAGGAAACCAGAGGGAGGTGCTTCCATATTTATTGCATTTAAGTAAGTTAGAAGAATGTGGATGGACCAAGGAAGTGCTATCTGAAAAAAAGGTAAGTCTTCTGTGACGATGCCAAAAGAAACAAGAAAGACACTGGGTTACAGTAAATGAGGAAGTCATATCCTGGGGATCTGGGAAGTCTCTTTATTCTGTTGTCGCCAGCATTATGAGCTGATTTACTGCAAGTTAGTGTGGGGAAAAAAAAAAAGAGTATCACTCACAAAGAAAGTAATGAGGTCTCTGAAGTTCATTACTTCAATAACATGGAGTGATCACATGAAGGAGAGCATATTTTTGTATTTCTTTTGAAAATCAAAAACAATGATTATACAATTTTCTCACAAACTGTCGAGATAGAACTAAAAACAGAACTAATTTTGCCCACGTAGTGGCCATGATACTACCCTTTTTCTCTTCATTTCTTTATCATGCAAGCTAATATACTTGAACAATTTTTTAATAGGGCAGAATAAAGATTAACAGCTAGTGGAGCTGTAATATGCCCATTTCAATCAAGAAACTAATGGGAAAACACCAGTTACAAGTAGAAACTTTCAAAAAAAATGAGTTAATTTTCACACACACTAGCAGCAATAAGCAAAAGAAAATATTAAGAGCCTACACAATAGGAAGAGATCCTGGTTCAAAGTATGTCAAAACAACCAGTAAAGCAAACAGATTGCTCCAAGAGCCACGGAATGTTGGAATGCCTAATTCTTTTTTAACAAAGGTGTATCAGATGCGAAGACCTTCTGCTGAGACGTTTTCATACTGTACTGGAGCAGACCACGACAGTGTTCCTAATGTTTTTCAGGAGATTACATAAGCCACTCTAGAACTTCCAGAATGGGTAGCACTGATTTCAGCAAAGAAATCATTTACCCAGAATAAACCTTTCATCTGCAATCACTGAAAAGGTGACTTTTTTTTTTCTACTATCTACCTTAAATGAAATACAGCTGCTACTCTGAAACAGCAGATTGCAAATGTTTAACTATTTATTGAGCCCTTCCTATAATACCAGATATTAGCTATTAAAAACATACCGGTTTTATTTGCATTTCTCTTTGTTAAAAAACAACACTGCAGCAAATGTGTGCTGCATATAACAATGAGCAATCAAAGGAAGTTGCTTTGAGCAATGAAGAGCAGTGAAGAAACAGTGTTTTAGAAAGGAAGCTTGTTTTGTGTGCAGCAGTTGTGCTTGCAGACACAAGCCATGTCAAAAACCAGTCATGTAAAATATAACAAGTGATGCCATAACAGCATAATTTTTCTAATTTGCTACAAATGAGAAATGACCATGTGGGTGATCAGTAAGAACATTAAACCTCTTTGTGAAATGGAGTTTCTACCCCTTGTAGGTTTGTTATCCCATCATAGCTTACGAAATTAAGCAAGCTTATTTGATGAGAGTAGCCCTCCAGCTACTGCTTTTCTAAACCCTAACACTGTATCCAAGGAATTACTGTTTTCTATACTATCTATATAAATTTGACTCCATCCTCTACATGCCTCACACTGCAAGATTCAGTGGAGTAGCTCTCCAGCTCCTAATTTCTCCGATTTTAATGTCTACAACTATCTAATGTACACTGCAAACATGGCCTTCAGTACACAGACTCTGATATTCACTTTGGCTCAAAGTATTCCTACAAATAAATAATGATCTAAAAATTACCAATTTCTCCCCTTCATAGCATGTACATCCTTCCTCTGGCCAATCTATCTAAAATCTTAACCATCTTCTAACCCTGTTCTGCATATAGGAGGAAAAGATGAGTCCTTCTGTACTGCTGATGGTTGCCCTCATTTTGTTTTGAATAGTCAGTATTCAGCAAATACAAAACCATGAGCTGAAAAATCAGTGTCACTCTAACCATAAACTTCATTTCAAACATTCACATGAGCACAAACAGACTAACATATCACAAACAAATCCCTATCCCCTGCTGACTTTCACCACCAGTCTCACTTGCCACATCACCGAAGATCCTGCAAAATGGACATGCCCAACTTCCATCCTTCTAAATCTTAACTGCATAACTTCTCATAAGTATCATGTGAGAGAACATCCCCACCCCCTCAGATTTCATAGTAAAACTACAAATGTTGTTGTAAATCTGTTTGTATCAAAACAATCTGGTCTAGAAAAATCATTCAACATTATTAAAGACCTTCACATAACTTAGATCATTCTGACAGAAACAGGGAAAGAAGCAAATACAAGTACAAAGAGATTAAAAGGAGGACTGTCACCTGTAGCAGTGAAACCTCAGTGCTGAACCAGACTCAGTAGCAGCCAGAACAGGGTGTGTGAATGGAGGCTAAGACACACAGGTTAAATCAATCATGGAAAACTTACCAGTGTTTTCACTCCATCCACTGAGATTATAGTACAAAGTTTAATTTAAAACCTATTGACTACTACATTTCAGACTAACTTAAAACCATGCCACATTCAAAATAAACAAAAAACCGACACGGTTAAGAAAAGCCATGCCTTTAAAAAAAAAATAAACAAAAATACAAACAAACAAAAAAACCCCCAGATTCAGTGTGTCCTTCTATTTTATTTTGGCAGTTTTATCATAATAATATTTTAGTTCTACTACTCTGTTAGTACAAGCCTGTGCTGTCGGCAAGTTGGAATTTATTCTGGGACAAATGTATAAAGAAACCCTAATAAAAAACTATACTATAGGCAGGAGGAGATTCTAATGATGAAATAAGTCTTCAGGAAATCAATAAGAAAACTCTAAGCTGCAGTGACTTACTGTGATAGCTTGCAAGCAGCAGGATAGCACAAACTTTATATTACTTGAATGAATTCATGCTTCAAGATTATCTTATTATTAATATTACAATAATAAGAATAAACCAAGAATACCAAAAGTTAAAACATCCAGTACTTTAATTATTAGGTTCCATATTACTGAGGTCTCATACTCACAGGGCAAAAAAACCCACATTCTCTAGTTCAAGTACCTTTTGTTGTCAATCACCCAACGCAAAGTTCAAGCAACACTATTTACAGTAGGGTCTAATGTAGACAGCAGCAGCAGCATCAAAACTATCCTAACACAGAATCTTACTAAAAATAAAACTGCATTTGCAACGCAAGATCCCAAACACATCCATATCGATTACAATATAAGAAAGCAATGGTTTCCATTCTTTTAACAAAAGTAACACCATAGCTCTAAATGCTCAAAGCTCTGTGCAGTGCTGGAGCACAGTGCTGCAAAAATGCTAGCGTGTGAACAACTGCATTTCTTTTTATCATGCCAGCTGATTATAAAATAGGGTGTTTATTCCAATTTTAAGTTACCCACAGGAGGACAGAAATGCTTCTTGCAAAATATGGTAGGAATAAAATAAAATAGTTCAGTTGGAAGGAACCTACAATGACCATGTAGTCCAATTGCGTGATTAAAAGTTATTGCATGTTATTAAGGACATTGTCCTCTTAAACAGAGACAGGAATGGGGCATTGACCACCTCTCTAGGAAGCCTGTTCTAGTGTTTGACCACCCTCTCCATAAAGAAATGCTTCCTAATGTCCAGTCTGAATGTCCCCTGGTGCAGCTTTGAACCCTTCTCACATGTCCTACTACTGGACCTCCCGAAGAAGAGATCAGCACCTCCCTCCTCACTTCTCTGCCTCAGGAGCTATAGAGAACGGGATCACCCCTCAGCCTCCTTTTTTCCAAACTAGAAGGCCCACAGTCCTTAGGCTGTCCTCACAAGATATACCTTCCAGCCCTTTCATCAGCTTTGCTGATCTCCTCTAGATGCATTCCAGAAACTTAATGTCCGTCTTAAATTGGGGGTCCCAGAACTGCTCACAGTACTCCAGGTGAGGCTGCACCAGTGATGGATACAACAGGATAATGCTCTCTTTTGAGCAGCTGGTTATTCTGTTTGATGCACCCCAGAGTAGAGTTTGTCCCCTTGGATGCAATATCTGATGTAGAATAGGGCCTGCCAGAAGAAACATGCTTTCCAAAACAAAAAAGAACCATAAGGGCAAGTTTCTACAGTATTCAAACTCAATAACGTTATTTATCTGTTAATAACTCCCCTAAAACCGCATTTAGTGATGAACTTCAACATTTAGTGATGAACTTCAACAGATTGGGCCATACTGCTTCCAGGTAAAATGGCCTCAAATTTCTGCTCAGAACAACAAGTTCTGGGATTATGTATCACTCTTATAATCAGTTCCTGACCAGCAGAACTTTCTAAGCATGTTATCTCTGAGACAGAAGTTCACACAACTATAGGTACTCCACTGTCTCTATCCATGCATTCTTCTTTACCAACTTTCCATTGCATTTCCAGAACAGTTAACTCATAAAATTCTGCTCCTCTACGTCATAATCAAGCACACTTTCAGACTTTCCACATCACTTGAAGCACTGTCTGTGGCATTTTTATGAGACATGTTCAACACTTCACTAACCATTTTCCAAGCTGGATCATACAGTTACTGTGTCCACAATGACTACAGCACACACCTCTCCCAGTCCAAGCCACCTTTCCCTGTCACTCTCCTCCCTGCTTTCTCCTTTTACCTTTGTGTCCCCAGCTGGTACAAAGTTGGCTCACTCCAACCATGAATCAGAAACTGAACCAGCAGGTTGACAGAGTAGACAAAAAATTAAAGGTTTGAGTATAAGACCAATTGTAAAGACGACAAACCTAAAAAATAAAATCAGCATTAGAACCTTTAAAAGTCTCTATTAATCTAGATGCTTGTTTTTTTGAGTACCCAACTTTACCTACAGCTGCATGTAATCAGCAAATGATAATATCTTTCTACTGGAAACCTTGGGTTGAAAAATTATTCTTAAACTGTGACTTCAAAATTTTAAGAAACCTGTAGAAAATCAGAGGCTAGAACTAAAATATTCTAGTCTTTATTCCAGTATTATAAATACTGTGTCAAATTTTTCCTGTTCTTTTTCAGTCCTTTACCTTGGTTTAACTCAAAGCATCAAACACAGACTTTTTAGATACTATCAAATTTAGAATACCATATGTACTAGTTAAAAATTTGGGGTGCTGGCTAGTGTATATAACACCTAACCTCCCAAACTAAGCATTTTGTTCTTCAATGTTTATTACACTCTTGTTACCATTTCCAGCTATTTCTAAATATACAATAATTTATATCAAGTTGTATTGTGAAATACAGATGTAGCATAAATTCTGTGTAACAAAAGCTATATTCAATGCTCACTTTATAGTGTAAATACATATTACATTGTAGCTATACACATTGTGAAATTCATACGCTATGAAACAAAATAATTTAAGTGCAGATCTTCAGGTTTAAGAGTTATGAGAGCAGAGGGCACAAGCATATACACACAGATCTGCTAAATCACAAGAATTTCAGTTACAGATTGGCATTACATTTCAGCATACTATATTTTTCTCACTTTAATTTTGTTTTCCATGTTGACTTTAATTTTTTTTTATTTGCTTGGTATATTGAACCCCGGCTTGGAATAAATGGATTCAAATAAACACAATTCAGTGCCAGAATTGCCACAGGCACATTTTTTTCTTTCAGTGGTCCTGGGAAGTGGTTTGTTAAGCTATTGTTCTCAATTAAAAACTCATGTGTTTGTTCAGTACAATATGGGTCGCTGCTTTGAGTGAAAGATTCCCTTGACATGGCAAAACCTCTAATTGTAACAAGTCTATGCCAAGTATGTTTAACCAGATGCAGCCCCGGGTTTGATTAGCAGCCACTGGATTCCATGTACAATCAGATAATGATGGTTTTGCTTCTCTGCTGAGCAAACATCCTCGGCTTTTAATCAAATATGTATGTGTATCTATATATGTATGTAGGTATATGTGTATATATCTGAAAACCTCTATACACATAATTATGAGCAGCACAACTATTTTAAAACTATAGTTCATCTCAACTTATTTGACCTTTGACTGTTTAATCTTAGGAGGACCTGTGCAATACCAACTAAAAATAAATGGAATAAAATATTTATTTTGGCAGACACCGTATAGATATAGTGAAGAGACATGTGGTGCATGGAAATTTTTTACCACACATGTAGAGAGCAGAAAAGGCTCTGGAATACATTTTTGTTTTCCCACTTGTGGGATAGCATCTATTGGATAATGATGATATTAGAACTGCAAAGACACGTGCCATTTTGGAACAACATTCCAATACTCCTTAACTATGCCTGAGGGAAGGTGGTGAAGCTTGGTGTTTATTTTATATAAGAGTGGGTATTAGTTAAGTTTGATAATATGACTTCAAGAATATTTCGGATTCTACTATTTGCATTGTTTTTTTTTTTTTACTTGCATGTATTCAACAAGGGCTATCAGTGTAAGTTAATAAAACAAATTTCTATCCCCTTTTTTAAGTCTGGACTTCTTTTATTCCAGAAATAAAGAGTATTGTGTTAAATATCCTAAACAATCAACATAATCGCTCACATAAAGTAAGAAATAAATGTCCTTCCACACACTAAATACACAAACACCATTAATTTTACTCTACACTGCTCTCTTTGTTTGAAAGCAGAGAACTGAATTCAAAGAAAAAGCCAAAAGAGAATTAAAAGTAAGGTATAGTGATGTGCAGTCTAGTATGAAAGTAAAGCAAATGTCAAAAAATCTAAGTGAAGGCTATACTGAAGAATGTTAGGATGAAATTCACCTGTACCTTTTAAATATTTAACTTCCACAAACAGCAACAACACATATTATGCAGTATTGCCAAATGACATTTCCCTCTACACCAACATACAAAAGCATATTTATTTATTTCTATATAAGCTAGTAGTTACACTGAGAAGAATGTTTGTAAACTTAGCTACATAAAGTACATAAAAATAATGAAACTAAACATAAAACTGCATGAATAGTTGATAACCAAGCTATTTTTTAACTTGCCTGCCAAAATTAATAACTAATAGAAGTCTTAATTTAATCATAACATCAAGGAACCTGTCTCTAAATGCACTGGTGTCCTGCCCCTGCTATTCCCATTCATAAACAGCTGACAGAGATATGGGAAAGTTACTTCCATGTACTTTCTACCACAGTCTTCAGACCAAAGCTGGTTCTAACACAAGAGTCAATTTTTCTATTACATTAATATGCACATCAGGAGAACATAAAGAGGGGAAAAAAACAACTTAAGGCACTATACTTTCAGTACTGGGCTACTAAAAATGCTTGCCTCCAACAACAAACAGAAAATAGCACAGAAAACATTTCTAATTTTCCTCACTTAAGCTTTTCCTTTTGCAGTTTCACAGTGAAAGCCAAAGCAATGCACTATTCTAGACTGCAGTTACACTTAAACTTTCACAGACATTTTAAGAGTAGCAGCATCTCCTTATCATACACTTCCCAACAAATTTTCATCAGGGAGATAAGCAGCTAAAACATGGTTGAAAAGCACTCAAAAGTCATACACACTTTTTATCTTCAGCTAAACTTCTTTCTTATGTTTACTTAGCAAAGTAGATTTGGGGGCAGGGAGGAGGAATTGTACTGCTTTGTATCTACATTATAGTACTAGTATGGTGTTACACTCCTCTGTCGTGCTACATCATAACCCCGTGGATACCTATTAATTTCCCCTTCACAGTTTTATTCATTCACATATCTGTGTTGAATATTGTTTCCTCTGTGTGGTCTTAATTTCCTAACATGCTGAAATAAACCATGACATGAAATAAGTCATGTTATGTTTAATTTAGGAGCTTATAATTTGAAATATGTGGAGTAGTACAAAAATAAATAATGGAGATTACAGGTTTCACCTGATTCTAAAAAAAAAAAAAAAAAAAAACACACACTCAACTTTTAGGAAAAAAGAACATTAGTGTCCAGAGATAACTTGGGAGAACAGCAATCCCTCCTCCATAAGGCATGACAACAGGCCACAGCTGCAAAATAAATTCACTGTCTTTTCTCTGTCACTGCAAGCTGACTGCTTCTAGTAGCTTGGTTATTCTTTTACAGTAACCTCAAGTGGTTTGGAAATGTTTTCTTTAACACAGACATATTTTACAGGTGTGATATAGCTAGCAAAAAGCATTGCAAAATTACATCTGCAAAACAAAAATGAAATTGCATTTTTGGGAGATTAATTAAAGAAGCGCCCAGAGAAATTGGGCAGTTGAACACAGGTTCTAAGATGCAGAACAGGAGAGCACATATATCCTGACTTCCTGATTACCTGCCCTGTGCACCTCTCTGTAAAACACAGATTATGTGCAAAAATGATGAATTCCCATGGAAGAATAAGAGATGTTCTAACACTGCACTCCCTCAAGGGCTCTACTAGTTGTGAAGAGCTGGTAAAGAACACCAACTGACACTGTGGAGCAGCTCATCCTCGGGCATCACTGGTGTATCCCTCAAGGACAATCCTTGTAACGCAGCACTGGATGCCAGTGGAACCATCAGCAAATGCTTCTGCCTGGGAAAGGAAATAGCCTTGACACTGTACCCTGAGGATAAAAAAACTTTGGCTTTGTTAAACCATGTATGTGTCTGTGTAAGAGAATTCCACAGTCAACAGACCTCCACTGAGAAAGTCCTGCCACCAGATGTTTAAATCAAGGGATTGTTAGTGCACCAGCTGATCTCAATTGCTGCTGGTGGTAGTGGAGGCGCTTTTGGCTCTCCTCTTTGAATTGGGCTGTTGTCTCCCTAGGTGGGGCTGTCATTTTTATAATAGATCATTGTATTTCCCAGTAGGAGGCCCACTGTCGTGGTCCAGAGGAGGATGGGGAGAATTAAGCTCCTGTTTAATATTTTGTTGTTATGTCATATCTCACAAATAGCATTGTTTTACTCTATACTCCATGGAGAGATCTCATACTTAGGACTTATATGGAAGAAACAGAATTTTCAGATTTGCTTACAAAGAAGAGCTTTAGCTTATAAGCCCATGCACGCAAAACATACAGAATTTAGGAACACTGCCAGAGATCTGACATGCTGCAAAAAAAAAATAAAAATCATAGTGCAGCGTATGTGTGGTCTACTGAACTGAACAAAAGGTCTGGTAGCCAGGAACAATTCAATTCCTCTGCACTTAGCTACACTGTGTGGCTAAATACATTTCAAAACAGTTCTAAGCCAAATATCACATACACTATATATGTATTTCACAGAGTTAAAATTTATCTAAATGAATTCCAGCGTGATGAACAGAGATGCATATTTGTATTCTCAACACCTAGGTGTATTTCTGGAGAAATGCATAGGCACAGAAGTAGGAAATGCACAGTCTGAAATTAATGTATTGCCTAATTCTCATGCTGAAAAAAAAACTTCAGTAAAAAGTTTCATTTACATTAAAAGTAGCTTTATACCTCCAGTTATATATAGAGTAAAAACTACAGAAGCACTACCCCTCTACCACACCAGAAGGCTTCAAGAATATGTCCATTATGGATCATTTATAAATTATCAAAATACTACTCTATAAATAGGTAGGTGATATTGCCTCAGATTCAGTGCTGTTTGATTTGCACAAATTGTTATTTTTAAATACCACTTTAGTTGCAAAACATGGCATTATCAGGAATTTATAACATTATCATACATTCCATTCAGATATTTTGCCTCTAACCTGTTTACACATATTGACAATTCCAATGTATGTTGCAGCTCTTAGGGAACTCATTTATCACATGTACCATATGCTGCAATGTTTCTGCTACACCTGAAGTACATAGTGTAAATTATGGACTTTTTTTAAATCATGGCAGGAATCAGAAACTGAGTAGAATTCTAGTATAATGCAATAAAAACTTAAAAGTATGACTATTCTCACAGAAAAAAATATTTTCAAATATTTGAAGTAATTAAAGCATGACTTTAATTTTTTTCTTCTATTAAGCATTGATGATCTTTGTATTCTGTCTTTATATGGATAAAAAACTCAGTTTGTTCCCCATTTGTTAAGTATTCATCACATATATGTTTTTTAGCATTCAAGTCAAACAACAATAGAATAACACAAATGAATGCATTATTTACGACTCTTAGCAAACACTGTTCGTGGAATAAAATAAAGCATAACTTGTCTAAGAGGACTTAATCCATTAAAGACATAGGAAACCAGCTTAATTTGTCAGAATGGCAGCCATTAACTCTGCAAGGTTATGCAAATACAGCAGATGATTGAGAAAGTGCAGGCCATCCCTACTGTGTCAAACATAAACAAACTCTGGATGAAGTTGCCAGCTAACAAATTTGTTGTGTAGAGAAGCCAGGTAAGGAAACACAAATACTTTTATCCTTTAAATGGGAATAATATAAATAATTCTACAAATGTTGTAAAGTTTGTGAAACGATACAACTACTTTTGTTCTAAATAGCTAATATGTTTCTTGGTCTCTGAAGTTCCCAAGAGGGAGGAAAGCTTCAGAATCTCTTGACACTCTATCTGTGTAGAATTGGCATGTCAAATGGTAATTAGAGACCTATAGGAAGTACTTAAACACAGGCTAAGTATAAATTTAGATAAATGAACAATTTTGCTAATGAACAATATTCCTGACATGGAAGACCTTGGATTTTAAAAGTATGTGATTTTCCTGACTCCATCGGGTCAATAAGTGCTTTTAAAAGCAGCAATTCCTGAACCTATTAGACAGCAGCAGGGGGTTAAAGGGTCTCACATCACCGAGAAACAAACACCAAATGTATGTGTATGCACGTATGTGTTTCATAGATGTAGACAGACAGAAAAATAGATGAAGTTCTTCTAAAACCGAATGAACAAAAATCTGAAGTGAATCATACAGGTTTACAAGTCAGTACATCGCTGTAAGAACTTCAAATGTGCGTCATTGCTCCCTATTGCTGTTGTTATCTGGATCTTTAGTGCTTGGAGGCCCTTTCTTCCAAACATGAGTGTGGATAAATACTTAGTCAAAGAACTTGTGAAGAGGCAGAGTATATCACCTTGGGAAAGAACATGAATATCTCTGTAAGAGCTGCTGATAAGCATAAACTAGGTCATTAAAAGAAATACAGAAACATGTAATTCTACATGACTACTGTTTATGAGGGAGAGGAGAAAAGGAGAGAAAGAAGCACCCAAATTAGTTTGAACAATAGTGTAACAGTCAGATAACCCAGATACACAGGAGAAGATTACATTGTACAGGAGTAAGATCATCATGATCTATTATGTAGCATTAGAGAAAGAATTAGGCATAAATTTCATTACACTAAACACATGTGCAACCAGTTCTACAATTCTGTTTTTTGGTTGTTTTGCCTGGAACAATTTTTTTTCCAACTTTGAAAAAAAAGAGGCTCACATAACTAGCCACATGATCCCCAAAGATGACTACAAATAGCTTTGAGGTAATTGCTATATATTAGGCAATATATCCAAACAGAAGGTCAAAGAGAAGATAAATTGTGAGCGAGTGCTTGAAGCGAGCTGTAGCTTTCACTGGGTAGTTTCAGAAGGAAGACAGAGGGAACAAAGTTGTTTACATCCTCTGTTTTTTCAGTACTAGAACCCCCCTTAACTAAATTTATCAGTTCCAGTTATCATTACAGCTGAACAAACCCTAGTGTACCTCTTGACCACTGACCTTTTCTCTTCTTTCTACTTGTCCACCTCACTTTTTTTTTTTTCAGCTTTCACACAACTACAGCAGAAAGAATCGTTCTAAAGCTGAGTACTGGTGAGGCTTTTCCCCCAGCTTGCTCTACCCTTTCTATTTTCAGCTTCTGAAAATGGCATTTTTTCCCACTCCGAATTTGTAACTTTATCTTTCAACACTACACATACAACTTACAGTTCATGAACTTTTCCATACTGTCAGGAAAAGCCATCCTTGGATTTTTTCCTTAGGTAGGTCCCAGTTGTGCAAAACAGAATAATTTGCTACCCTAAGAGCTAAGAATGCCCAGAACATCACATATAATCTACTAACAGTCCTGCTCTCAGTGGGCTACAACATGAATAAAAATATAATCCACACAAGATAGTTTGTCTACACCATACAAAAAAAAAACCTTATCAAATATATTAATGCATTTTTCCCCATTAAAACCCTTAAATATACTGTTTGCCAAAGTAATCCAAGATAAACTCTTCCTCTTACAGATTCATTCCACTGCTTTCTCTCCCTTGCCCCAAGAACTCAGTCTACATAGTCCTGCTAACAACTTTTCTTAAAAGGTAGAAAAAGATATGGACCCATAGGAAACACTTCTCTGAAGTTTCACTAATGAGGAAGCAGATCTTAAGGCTCTTGCTGCTATTGGGCTCATTTGTATTTTTTATGAGCTGATGTACTAGCGGGTAGAAAAGAGACAGACTCTCTACTGGCAGATTAACCAGCCCTTTAAGGGTGCCTGTTATTAATTTTGGTTATTCATCTGCACATCTGTCTCTGCCCAACTGTGTCATGACTATTGCTTCTTGCAGCTCACTTCATTTAACCAGAAGCTTTTCACCACTGAAATCCATCAGCTCGTTTTGTTCTCTTACAAGATCTAAATTCTAGTTATAAACTAGCTGAAGATCAGATCGTTCATTTCCACTAATGAGAAAAAAATGATCTCTGATACTAGAAATTTTAATGTAATAGTTATCAATCACATTTATTCACCACATGTTACTGACATGATAGTTCCTGACGACAGCTGGCACCTCTATTATTGTCCCTAAGAAAACATGCTAACCCCAGACTGTCCCAGCTGTGACTCTAAGGGAGCCAGTCACACTGTTAAAATCTCTGAAGGGCATACAGCTTAAACCCTCCAGTGCCTTCAAATTTCACAGGCAATTCCCCTGTCTTCCAATGGAAGAAAAACTAGCTTGTACCAGATTTCAGACAACAGATACTTCGTTCTCCCTGGAGAATATTTCCTTTTGTTTTGCCAAAGCTTGTCCCTCTTATATCTCTTAATTCTAAAGGACCAAGGCGTATGATCTGTTTCTTTAATGTCATCACTTTCATTTTCTAGACTTTTACAACTGACTTTTGATTGTTACTACCACCTGCCTACAAAGTTTAGTACATTAGCACTTCAGAAAGAATACACAGTACATTACTGTGCAGTTCATTTAAGCTCTGCTCCTGTCCCACTATTGCTTCCTTAACTTAGGGAACTATAGGAGTTTCCTCAGGTTTTCTGCAGATTTAGCAAGTAGGAATTTAGAAGCCAAGTGCAAGCTCCTTTGGCTCCTGGAAACTGCTGTTCTTTACCTTGAGTGCTATAAACTCTTGCCTATAAAAACAGAAGACTGCCAATATACTCTGTATTTTCCATGCCTGCTTCTGTTTTGAGACCTCAACGTGACTGCTTTGTGATTCACCTGACCAAGAAACAAGTGATGTAGCAGTATTTGCATTAGAACACATCAAATATATTCTGTATGCATTTATGTTTGCTTTCACACAAATTCTGTGTTAGAAGTATTTTTGGTCCTTCCCACCTAGGAAACATGCTCCAACCACAATGATCAGTGTCAAAAAAATCACTTGGTACAGAAATCTGTTCTTTCCTTTATGAGGCAGGATGTCAGCTCTCAACATGAATCTTTTACCTGCTGTTCATTTAATCTGCCACTATTCTTATCAGTCACCTGAAGGAATATAACTGAAGGAGATTTTCTTCCTCTTAGTTTTGCCAGATTTACAACAATACAGTGTTTTCCAAATCAATCTGTTTTTCTTACAGTCTCTTTAAAGAAACTTCCTGCTTGCTTTATGATGACAGAATAACACAGAAAAAAACCACTACTAGATTTGGTCTGTGGATTAGCATGTATCTAGCCTTTCAATATGTCTCTCAAGTTATTTTTGTAATACCTAATAACTATTTAGTCAAATTTGATTATTTACAGAGCTTTAGACTCATGGAGCATAGATGGAAGCAGGCACACAGCAAAGCTCTAACCAACAGCAGATTCTCACAAATCCTACCACACCACGTCTCTTTTGTGCCACAGCAAATACAGACAGTGTATTATGAACCACAGGTAAAACTGTCAGTGTGCCCAGTGCATTAGATCAGTCCTAGGGCTGACTTGCATAGAATCAAAGAAAATAAACCACCACAGATACACTTATACTACCTCAAAAACTGCTTTTAAAAAAATGCAGGGTAGGAAAGAAGCTGTTTCCCATAAAAGTAGGCTTCCAGTAAAATCAATAGAAAAATCTGCAGTGAAAGCCATTGGCAATGAAGTAAAAAACAAATGCTGCTAACCTGCTATACAAGAAAAAGAAAATAAAGAGTGGGCTGGTTGTGGGGAGAAACACCATCATACATTTAAATTAGCGTTTTGTTAACTAAGTTTATTTTTAAACAATTCTTGAAACTCAGTACATCATTTGTATTCTAATACCTTCTGAACAAAAGTAGAGGCACTGTAATTTGGCTTTTGACAGTTAAATCCACAACAATGTGGACTGAAGGTATGAAATTTGAAGACATATGAAAGACTGTAATCTACATTAAAACATTAGCTTGTGAAATGATTGCTTCCTTTAACTGGGGTTAAACCTTTCTTTAGAGGTACAAATCATTCTTTAAGCTAACAGAATTTTAGATTCATTCAGCGCTTTTTAAAAAATTATTCTCAGATTGTTCCATATTGGTACCTACCTTTCTGCCTTGACTTTCCACAGCACCACTGAACCATTTGAGAGACACTGAAATAACCAACTTTTATTTTGATCAGTAAAATTCTACCCTCCACTCCACGTTCATTTTATGATGGGTTCCTTAGATGCCCACTTTCAACAAGAGAGTCAGTATGCACACTTCACCAAAATACGCCAAAATGTTGAATGTTCTTCATCAGACTCCTGAGCAACCCACAAATAGCACAAAAAATATTCCTAAATTTCTGTCCTCAGACCTTACTTCCCCAAAGGAATGAGCACTGTGAAAAACACAACTTTCATTCTATTTACATTTTAAAACACACACACGCATAAAACCAACAACAACAAAAAAGCACAGTTCCCCAGGGATGTACTTCTGTAGCAGTGGGAATCAGCATGCATTACTTTATAGCAATATGTTCTGCATGCTTAGCTCTTTAGTATATAAAGTCACTTCATCAACCCAATTATTTCTTTTTTTTCCTGTTTTTTCCCCCAAAGTAACTCTAAACTAGTTTAAAACACCTTCATTAGAGAAATGATTCAACAAGCACTGCTGCAAACCATGGAAATGTAAAAGCTGTTAAAAATGTATTAAATGCTGTCCATGCCACAAGGGTACTAGTGTAAAATGACCTTAAGTTTAAAGGCTCCCTATGAAGGCAGAACAGTAATCTGCTCTGCTTCTCCTAATGAATAACAAATGGGCCTTCACAATTCATTTAGTTCAGTACAAGCTGCCATTACAACCCATTTTGTTTTTTTAACTTTGTGGTAATGTATCATCTTGCCTGACTCTATGTCATCTTCTTGAAGGTCACCAAAGGTATGTAACTCCACTCTCAAAAATGAAAAAAAGGAGGAAGGAAAAAGAGATATGACAAATTTTGACAAAGCACCAACCAGTCCATTCCAATATACCATATCACACAGTGAGGCTCATACTTCCTACACAAAAATGCTTCCTGAATTGTAAAGGCAGGCAGAAAATCACTGAAGTCTTCAAAAGAATTCTGTTTTTCAGTTAATAACTAAAGTACAACAATATCTGGGAAATAATTCTTTGGTTCTCTATTTACTTTATTTTTGTTATGCCCTAAAAAAAAAACCTGAATTGAGCATTCAAAAAGGAATTAAAAGACCACGAATATTTATCTTTATTTCACAGGTATTTAGAAACATATATTATGTTGCCATGGACAATTAGCCTTTTATCCAATTTTAGTTGGTAGTTTAACTCTCCCACCCTAAGGTTTTAATTATCCCCTCAGTCTGCATGTTCAGGCCTCAATTCATGCAGCTGGAAATCTGCCTCAGTGATGTTATAACCTTGTTAATGTAACAAAAGAGGAGTTTACTTAAAACTGTACTGACTGTGGACTTAAGCCAAATTTACTTGAAAGAGGAAAGAGACTGTCAAAAATCCTACAATAAACACAGAAATGCAGTTCTTTCATAACCTTCACCTTAATTCATATAGACAAGCAATTTACATGTAAGTGGATTCATATGGCCTGTGAGGGGCCTCCTCTCTGGAGCTGGACTATTCTCCATATCCTACCCCCATCTTTAACAGAAAAGGCTCCAACAGCTCACTTTACAAAAAAAGGCAGAGTATCTGCAATCTTTTTTAATCACAATAAAACATAATTAAGGTAAACATTTATAAAGCTAGTCAGTACCAATAAAGGTAGCATAATTTCACAAAGCCAATTTCACGTAAGTTCAGCCAGTCCTTTGTCAAATACATATCTTAAATTCAAAAAAGGTTTTATTTGAAGAGTGTAAAGTTGCATTTCTAATGAGGTAATAGGTACATTAACCTTAAGTGGAAGTTGCTTGTCATATACCGATATTCCCCATTCATTAGTTGCCAAATTACAGTAGGGATTTCCTAAATTCATCTGTTAATTAGATTCATTTTTATAGTAGGTACTACCAAAAACCTACATCAGATTAAACAAAATATCCCACTATTGAAGTGTTGAAGAGAGATTATTCTGAGACAAAAAAAATAGAAATTCTACTTCTTAATACAACTGTAAAAATCCTATAGGTAATTTTCATCCTGACTGGATCTTTGTACTATTTTTTTAAGACAGGGAGGGGCAGTAGAGGGTAGCTCGGTACACATGTATGCATAGCCACAAGAACCAGAAAATATTCTGTTTTCATTTCACCAGGTTTCTTTCAGTTGTTGACAAAATAATCCAGGTGAGCAAGGAGGGTAACAGGCACCCAAAACAAAACTAGAAAGCAGTCATTTCTTTCATGCCTGTTGCAGATTTAAACATATTTCATTAGGTTAAAAAAGTCCCTTTCTTTAAGCTCATGAATGTCAGAGTATTTTCCACTCTGCTAAGAGGGTATCAGGTTGCCGGATGTCAGATGATGATCTACCACGTTTCTTGGGCTTCTGTTCTTTAGGTGTTATGTAATAATCTCTACTATTTGCTACTGAATTCACGCTATCCCAACACCAGCTCCTGCCCTAAACTTCACAGTCATGAACTGCTTACCTTTTGTTTACAGACCTCACAGAAAACTAAAAAGTGTTTCTCAGGATAGTCATACGAGACCTGGATGAAGTTGTCCAGCTCACAAAAAATACTCATAAGTTATCAAACAGTAAATCTCCTAAAGAGAGACAAGAAAATTCTGTATTTTGAATCTTTTAGTGGGAAGGGAGCAGGGGGAAGGAAGGAGGCCTGTAAAAGTTCAGTTTAATGTAAGAACTCTTCTATCAATTGCATCACTCCTTCCTAACCAGCCTTTGGGACACAACTTGCCATAACCTGGAGACAGCTGAACATAACTACCATGAAGCCCCCTCACTGCTATAAACCCTTCCTTTAACATTTTCTTCTCAGTAGCTATCTCTGTTCCCTAACATAATAAAGGTCAAGGAGGTTGAAAACCAAAAGAACACAGTAGCACATTTAATGACTGTCTCTGTTAGACCAAGCTACATTTTCCCTCCCACCTAGAAGATGAGAACCATGGAAGGTAGTCTTCAAAGAATGAAAGATAAATTTGTTGGGAAGCAAAAAAGAATAATTCATTATAATGAGAATTATTCTAGCAATATGGTGATCATCAGAAGTCTGTGTGGCCTAATTTTGGTCAGAGCTGAATGCAACAATGATAAACTATATGTTTGAGGGAGGAGTCGTTAGAAAATGTGAAGTGTTTAACCACAAAAAAAGTATTTTTACGTTTTTAATCTAAGCCAATAAATCACAGTTCTTCCATTAGTATCTACACATTTACAAAACTAAATCTGGATGGGTTTTGAGAAAATCACTACTAAATATGAGGGAAAAAATACACCAAACCTTTCACTTGCATCCCCCAATATACTTTTAAATACTAAGATTCAACACAATAAGCATAGCAATCCTATTAGGATTATGCAAGCTCCTCTACAAATGCAACATATCTATTTACCAACAACTGAAAAAATCTTTCACTAGAAATAATCTGCCTAAGTTTGTGCTGTCACCAAGCTTTTGTTTCGCCTTGAAAAGTTTATCTATTGAGTTGAAGCCACTTCACCCTAAGGGAGCGAGCCAAGGTGTCCTTTTAAGGTGATGTTTATCCTGAACACAACAGTTTGACTATAAGACGTAGCACAGACTTATATAATGTACCTTCTCAGATGGGGCTTTGCTAAGATACCCTGGTACACTGCACAACAGTGTGGATATAGCCAACTTTGTTCACAATCAGAGAAAAGTGATTGTGATGAGCTCATCCTAATTTCCACTGTCATCACATAATTCATGATCTGTTAGTCTCTGCTAAACAGCAATGTGGTATTGAAAGGAGAGGTGCTGTTCCTTAGGAATTTGGTGCTTTAGTACATTTTTGTGTGCTCTGCCGTGTTTTACCAATTATATTTGAAGAATTCTCTTTTTATTACAACGTTTCCACATTCACATTGTTTAGACAGTGCTGACAGCAATAACAAAACACATGTTTTTATTATTATCCTGTTTATTATAGTTACAATTGATGGTCAATGAAGAATGGGAGCCCATTATACCTGGCACATGATTAATAAAGGGGATTGATCAGCCTGGTCAGGATCACACTCTAAATCAGTAATCTATACACAGTTCAGTGGGAGGGCATACACCAGGACAAGTGTGCCTCCCTCTCCAAAAGACAACCTCTTTGACTCATTTCAAGACAGAGGTACAGAACTGTAGGAGAATAAATTCTTACAGGTGCCATTATATTGGTTAGAAAAAAGAAAAAATGTTACTTATGTCCTTACAGGCAGAAGGGCTACCCTGTGAGCTCACACCTTACAAAGCATGAGAGAATGCACACGAGAGACCAGTAAGGAATGCTCTTGGACACGAGACTGCAAAACTTGAAGCACACTTTGCACCTTATTACACACAAGAGAACTCAACCAGAGGAAACTAAACAATAGGAATTTAGATGTATTTTTCCACAGCACACAGAAAAGTACTTGTTTTCTTGGGAACGTGGGGAGGAATGAGGAAGCACAGGAAGAAGGCAGCAGTGGATTTACTTCACAGCACCTAAGGATTAATGGGAAGGCAGAGAAAGGTAACCAAACCTTTCCCTTCTGCCAATAAGAAAACTGTTCCTGTTTGATTGCTTCTGACTCTGTTCTCTCCTGACTTTATAAGACCTTTTCCTTCTAACAGAAAACATCACATATACATTTCTAAGCACATTTTATATTTTATGGTTTTTATACAATATTAAAAAATAATCCACTAATTTAGTTTAAATGATCTAAACCTTTAAATTTCTTTGGTTCTCCATTTTCAAAAGTCCAAGTTTACATTAAGTTCAGCATTATCCCACCGGGGAGACCCTCAGCTCATAATTCCTAACCTTGAATTGCATGGCCTGGTTCTCAAGTATGCAAGATTTGCCACTGGAAAAAGGAGGAAAAAAAAAAAACAACTGACCCATCATATTTTGAGGTTTAAAATGCAGAAACATCTGCTAGAATCATATTAAGCTGGCTGAGGTTAGGAACATGGGAGCCTGCAGTTGATCAGCATTGCCCTAGGTGTCACAGAGGCCAATGGGAATTACACTAAGAGGGTTTCAGTAGACAAGGGCGTAATTCAGTCAGCCTGAAAAAAAATCCATGAAACAGAAGCCTAACTTTTTTTTTTCTTTTTTTTTTTTTTTTACTTTCAGCCTCCTACTCCTTCCTTTCTGACTTTAGAGCCACTTGCTCTTTGGAGTGTATTATCAGAGGTGGAGGCCTCTACATTCCCATGCTGGCTGAACTTCAAAACAAATGCCATGCTATTTCATAATTTTTATCATCACTAATTTTTTAGCTAATAAAAGCATTTTTAAGGTAGATTTAAAACAGAATGTTTATATAGCTTTGGCAAGATCAGTAATTTCACAATATAGATTCTTCCTATATTTGTTGTTCTGTCAGTAAAACGCTTTTATTCCTTATATTTTCTTACACTAAAAATAAAAGAACTTGTGCAATAGGAAACAGACAAAAAGTGTTTTATACTTAGTAGACAGCATATATGCTTTTTCTTCTTTACCTAAAAAGTTAAGATTGCTAAACTGCCCAGTAAGTTAACTTTAGATAAAAATTACAAACTTCATTTTAAACATACCTTTTCTTTGTAAGATTTCAAACTTGAATTTTCATTCTTCAGGTTTTTTCAGCCCTCATCCTTTTGCCATTGTCCATGTTTCACTGAATACTAACTCACAGTTCCATCTCAGTTTTATATACTGTCCTTTTCATCACTGTCCCTTTCTAAATACTATTCCATCTCTCATGAATTTATAATTCTACATATCAATACATATTATAGATTAGACTTGTGTATTTTAACCTCTAACACATTTACAAATCCAAAAACAGAAGAGCATTTTAATTTAAAGAGATTGATAAAAGAAAAAAAGGAAAGAGAGGAGAAGTAAAGGTAATGATTTTCAACTGCAATTGTTTCTTCAAATTTTGATTCACATTACAAAAGACTAGAATACTCTGTATCTCCAAGTTCTTTAAGCAGTTTGAGACACCTGTAAACCTGAAGCACTGTTAATCCTGTCTGTCTTCTATGTGGTTCAATCACCAGAGAATGTCATGTAACTGTCATAGCTCACTTTTAACCTGCACTTTAAACCAATTAGTTTGTCACTTATATCATCTTGTAAATCCACTTACACACTGTAGGGCAACAGAAGATGCTATTCAAAGCATGGCCGTTGATCTTTCCACAGTGTACTAGTTGACTTATAACCAGTTCTTAATAAATAAATAAAGAAAAATAGTTTAGAAATCATCTGATCATTAACTATGTGTGTTTTGGTGTAAGGGTGCAATGTGGCAGGAAAGAGCTGATACTTCAGATAGAAAATAAATGTTAGGAACACTGGTCAATAACAAGAGCCAAAAGATATATAAAGAAGTAGCCATTTATGGACCTCTTGTCCATGAATTTGTCTAACCCCTTCTTGAATCAGCTGATGCCTCTGTGGAAGCAAGTTCCAGAAGGTCACCAACCAACCACTCCATAAAGGAGCACTTCTTTCTTTCGAATCGATCACTGATTAACTAGAGCAAGTGCCTGATGTTCCTCATGCTGAGAGATCTGGCAAACAACAGCTCTACATTCAGTTTATACCTTCCTTTGAGATTCTTCAAACTTCAAACATATCCTCCCCCTGCCTTACCCTCCCCAGAGTCAAAAGTCTTTAAGTATCTCCCTCATAAATGAGCTGCAGGGTTCCCTCTTGATCTCTCTACCATTCAGGTTCTGGGGAAAGCACTAAACCCCTAATAAGTACTGTAGAATTTCCAACATAAAATGTTTGTGGAGCATTGACTCTTATTTTTTACTGAGGTCAGATACCACATTGGGTGAAGAACAATGGCAACAAAATTGGAAAGCAAAGTGCACTCCTAGGATACAGAGTGGGAATTATCATCAGTCTCATTCTGTCTGGCAGGTGCCTCAAACCATATGGATCTTAGGAACCTGGAAGATCACTTGTACAACCAGAGAGAAGGTTAAATTTCTATAGTTTCTTGGGAACATTGTTTATGGAAGTGCATTATGATTAAGCCAAAATGCTTATGAAATGAAGAAAACAAACTAGAGCCATTTTCTAGCCCAGCAAAAATGCTAAACTACTATAACCATACTATGTGTTGTCAGGAATATGGTTGAACTCTTCCTGGTTTGCCTTCAGACAATGCCTTTGTGACATAAGAAGCACTGCTGCCTTTCCATAAGAGAGAGGAAGACAGTGTCTCCCTGCCAGTGAAACATTTCAAAAAGGTTGTTACTGCACTCTCACTCTCTAAAGCGGACAGGAAACACGGGAGAGGCTCCAACTGTCTTTGCCTGGATACCCATATAAAAGTAGGCCAAACACAGCCTCTCATATCATGCCTTGCAGAAATCCTAAATTGATCTTACTCACCTTCAGAAGCAGGTGACAATCTATTTTGAAAGTCAATTATGACTTAACAAAATGAAGAGAAGAAATGGCACGCTTGCTTCCCATGCTGATAAGATTTCAAACATTATGAATCTTATAAAATAAAATCAAAGCATACTATCCTTTAATCTGAACATACGAAACTCTGAAGTGGGTAGGAACTTGGTGACACTCATATGTCTTTAAGAGAAGCACTTTCCCAAGTAAGCAGCTCACTCCTATTCTCACAGAGAGAAACATTTTATTGCTTTGTGCCCCTTCGTTGTTTACAAAAGAAAAACATCTTTTCATTTTAGTCAAGAAAGCTTCTGTTCCAGAGAACAAAGCCTTCATTTGGCTTTCTCTAATCTTTATGATGTTTGCAAGTTGGTGTCAAAAATGTTAGTCAAGGCATGCTGTGTTACAGGTCTGTGGGGCAAAAGCAGTCACAAGAGACTTTCCACCCAAGTTAGAAGGAGACCACATTACCATTCTAACTACTTCCTATGGAAGTCACAGTTGTATCAACATCCTGCTGTTTTGTTTGTATTTAACTTGGGATATGACTCTCTACACTCTCAGCATGAATCCTACAATTAAATGGAAGCAGTCCACAGGTTACTAAAAAACAGTCTAGTGTTCTGCATTTGAAATGGTACAGTTCTTGAGACAATCAAATTGCTATCTGAACACGTTTATAGTATACATTACCACAGCTGAAACAAGTCAAAATAATCTTTCTAATAAAATTATGAAAAAAATAGTAAACTGCTTTCTGAAAATTATTTTTTCTTCAGAGCTTTTTATACACTATTCTGTTATCTAATCTATTGAGTTAAAGAATCCTTGTTAGAGAAATTATCATAGATACCTTTCTCCAAAAATAGGCTGTATTAGAGCTGGAAAAGTTAAAAAAAAAACATTTAAAATTATCCTTCTTTCAAAAGAATACATTATTAATAATCTAAGAAATCTGACCCTGGTCTGTTTACCTAAACTTCAATTCAAATAGACTTCTTTAATGTCAGGTATCCACTACTGATTTAGCCTAGAACTATCCCCAAGGTAGGTGCTGGCTCCTTTTAGAATATACTAGCATTTAAAAAAGGAGCATAAACTAAACAACTTTGTCCCCACCTTTTAGTTAAACGCCTCAGTTTCCACTGTAGGCAAGAGAAACGATGGTCCTTGCTGTCCTTTCTGCAAAGACAGGGGGCAGGGGAAAGCACTGCCTGACTGTAACACAGGGAGCAGGCAGGGTCTGCAGGGAAGCTCTCCTTTTAAGTGGTTTTAAAGAGTGAGTTCCACGCATTTCAAAGCGCAGTTCCAACTTTAAATCACCTTGCCAATTCCTCCTACCTTGCTATATTGCTTTCCTCAGCCTTGCTGCTGTATGGAAGAACCCAAAAAAAGGAAATTAACTTCATGACTCCATGCAAGCAGAGTCCCTGCAATTCCAGCAGGGATTTTCCCCGTCAACGAGCATCATGCTTCTGGCCTGTGTTTGCCCTGAGCAGGTGAACTGCATACATAATTACCCTGAAACATTCCAGATGCACTGGATTTACTACTCACACAGATTTCAGAAGCCCTTCTCACCATTGCTGTACCCACAGCAATGAGCAAGAAACCACTATCCTGTAGGTGACAGAACCTCTTAGGGTGGAGCAATTAGGACATAAATAAAGGAAAACATGTTGAGTTCCTCTCCCTTTCCCTCCCCAAGTGTCAGGTTCAGAGGGTGATGGATGGAAATAGTAATAGAAGAATGTAAGGCAGGGACATGAGCTGATTTGTCCAGGTGCTGGAAACACGTCTAGATTCTCTGGACATCCAACAACCCTTGTCAGAGCAGCAACTCCTGCTGAGCTGCTACACAGATGTGAAATCCCCAACTTCTACTCCAGTAAAATTTATTGATGGAAAAAAGGGGTATGTCTGCAGAAAACCAGATGAATGGTAAACTTTCTTATACTTCTGCCACTAGTACTTCATAAAGCATTTTGACTTCCCTACAAACTCCTACTCTTTAGTTTTCCTTTTTTTTTTTTAACATTTTACACAGTCTTTCCCTTAGGCTGTGATCCCTGACGTCCAGAATCCATTCAAAGACCCTCTTCAACCCTGCAACATCCTCAAAAGCTGATATGGAGACTTTTGTATGCTATTCCATGCCTGAAGTTCTTGCACTACAAGGAGGGAGGGGACCAGTGAGACCAGGTGACAGACAAATGGACCAGGCACGCTCTCCTCCCAACAGGAGAAGCTTCCTCCTTGCCCTGTGAAGCTGCTCTTACTCAATTTTTTGAATCAAGCAGCTTCAGACCATGGTCTTGCACCCAAGACTGGCATCTAGTGGCAAATGCAAGTGCCCTCTCCTTGTCTGGCAGAGCAGCTGAACCACTAACCCAGCAGATAAAAGTGCAGTGCGTGTCCAGCACTTCTGCACAGAGTGGCAGCGGGTGGGACTGAATGTCTTGTGGAAAAAAAACATTTTATCCCCTTCTTCCCACAAATATTTCATCCCTCACTATACACTGGTGCTGCTAAATGAATAAACCTACTGAAAACCAGAGATAAGCAATATTCATCTATTATTTTCAGTGAAAAAATGGTGAACATACTTAAAGGAAGGGATGTTTAATTTTAACCTGTCACTGTATACTGCAAAATCCAATTTAAAATATATATTTTTGGACAGCACAGCCAAGTTCTATTCTTGGTATAGACTAAAAAGACTAGTAGCTGATTATTTTATTATAAGATCTTTAATGCTTCATTATTAAGTAATCTGATTTATTCCACAGAGGGAAAATACATTTTCTTCTGGAAATTTGCAATGAATTTCAAGGCAGAGTCACTTCCAACAAAACTGATTTAGCAATACCCACATGTGATGGCATGAACTCTATTAAAGGCAAGGAAATTGCCTTTCAAACTCTTGGTGAGAATTTCATTCAGGATACTCTGAAAGCTTCAGAGCACTGAGTGTACTTAGTTGACAGCTGAAGAAAACAGTAATCAACAGTTGAATCTCAAAAAATAAAAATTCTCAGATCTTCAAGTTAAAATATGAAGTTCAGTCCTTTTGGGGATTAATTACATGGTCACTCACTAAGTGTAGTGTTCGTCACAGGTAACTTAAGTCACTGAAAGATCATCAAATTAATGCAAATCCACTTAAATATCTTTCTCTTTTAATCTTGTATTTAAACAGTAAATAAACAGCACAGAAAGTTCACTTAAGGATTTTCAGCCAAGGAAACCCCAAGTTTTGATACCAAAGATGGGGGCAGGGCTGAGGGGGTGTTGGGTTTTTTTGTTTTGTTTTTAACTTTAGTGGTTGCAGCTCAAAGATAAAATGCATATAATTTAAAACTTGAACTAACAAAAGGGGTGACAATAATTTTTATATCTTTTCCTTCACATGCTATTAGACTTTAAGAAAGAAAGGTCAAACTTAATATCTTCCAAAGGGAAAATAATTTTGACCATTTCTAAAACGAAGATAAGTCCCATAGAGTAAAACCCACTTTCCATGAGGGCAGACATTTAGTTCACATACATATGTATAAAGCAATTTTAACGTTATATAAATACTCATTTATCTGTCTATACACCTACCTAATTTTGTTACAAGCAGGTTTATGAGTTTTGAAAGGAACCACCACATAGGAAAGGAGATCTGTAGGAAAGCATTGTGGACAGCCTGTGGTCATGAAAGTATGCTCCACAAACATGGCATTTCAGAAACATCTGAAAAAACCTCCACTACATCACAGCACAAAAACTTCTCCTGCCCTCAAGCTCTTCATATTACAAAATGAATAAGCTTTTCTAGGCAAGCCTTGTGAAGTTCTCAGTAGGCTGTGCTCCTACTTGTGGACTCTCAGAAAACAAAAACAACGTCTGGAAAAAGTAGACTTGGGATATATTTGTAACTACCAAATTTTAAGTTCGGGCCAACTGAAATATTTTTATGGATGATAAATACTTTTTTTTTCTTAAAAAACCACTAACACGCCTTTTGTCACATTACGCAATACAGATCTTTTTAAACTATCACTTATTAAAAAAATAAAAAGTCCATTGATTTTTTTCTTGTGCTCAGAGACAGAAAGAGCACAAGGCAATAAGACAATTAGGTAAAATGATGGATTTGAGCACATGTTGCATTTTCCTGTTAACATGTACACGTAACTTCCACTAACGTCAGGATGAGTTATGGGTGCACTGCTAAAATAATATGACCATAACAAAAATATTTCCTCCAGAACTAATATAGTAATATTTCTAATAGACATTTGGAAAAAAACCCCACACATATATTCAGAAAGTAACATGTAAATGCAACTCCTCCAAATGTACTACTGTCTATTTAAAATAAATGTCATTTTTTTCACAAATTGGTATCGAGTAAAGTAGAAGAAGCTGATGTTATCAAACTACCTTTCATTTAAAGGGTACTTTGTTAGTTTCCAGTTCAAAAAGATCAAGCAAATATGAACAAGATTAAGCTGCTATCCATTTTTATTCTAAACTTACTTAAATAACGGAATGCATATGGGAACATGTAATGACAATTGAAGAACTTATCTAAAACTGAGGCCAGTAAATTAAGATGGATCATGACAATGTCAGCCAGATGGGCCTAGAATGCAGAGTTATGGTTGGAACTCGAACTTAATACAAGCATAGGAAATCATCATGAATGTTCTTAAACACTCAGTTCATGCCTATTTAACTGGAAGCTAGCAGCCAAAAACTGTAATCACTCAATACTGCTTTTTTAAAAATTGATAAATAGAAATTATGGTCAATGCTTCCAATTAATAAATTATCTTAAAATGTCAAAGACACACTTTTAGTATATTATTAGAACACAGAATTATCATTATTCTGTCTTTGGATGTCTGGGTCTTAGTTAGCTTCTACAATCTGGTTTTGAGAAGACCTTGGTCCCTTTTTAAAAAGCAACATTGAGTATATTCTGGCATAATGCAGCAGTTTCATGAAGTTTGTTTGTCCTTCACTTATTTCAGTGAGCACTTTGAAAAATTAAACTACTGTAAAGTAATATCTGAATTATCTCTAAAAGATGTTTACTAATAGAATCATAGAACAGTTTGGATTGGAAGAGACCTTAAAGATCATCTTTTTCCAAGCCCCCTGCCACGGGCAGGGACACCTTCCACTATCCTAGATTGCTCCAAGTCCCATCCAACCTTGCCTTGGACACTTCCAGGAGTGGGGCAGCCACAGCTTCTTTGGCCAACCTGTGCCAGGGCCTCACCACCCTCAGGGAAGAATTTCTTCCTAATATCCAACCTAAATCTACTCTCTTTCATTCTAAAGCCATTTCCCTCTGTCCAATCACTCCATGCCCTTGTAAAAAGTTCCTCTCCAGCTCTCTTGTACCATCTTCAGGCCCTGGAAGGTGCTCTAAGTTCCCCTGGAGCCTTCTCCTCTCCAGGGTGAACAACTCCAGCTCTCCCAGCCTGTGTCCATAGCAGAGGTGCTCCAGCCCTTCTTTTGACACGGCCCAGGATACAACTGGCTTTCTGGGCTGCAAATGTACATTGTTGGGTCATGCTGAGCTTCTCATCAACCACTGTATCTATTAATTTACGCACCTAAAAAATTATGCATCTAATGGATACACGTGTATCTATCATTTTATGTTGTTTAGCATATCTTATTAAATAATCTGATAATAGTATTTACATTTAATTTATACTTAAGAGCAGTCATGTAGCCCTTTCTATACACAGAGCTCAGAAAAAAAAGTCTGTCCATTCTGTGCTTTTTGATAGAGTACTCATTTTGTTAAAGAGGCAGTAAAAAGGAAAGCAAATATGATCACATCAATTTCTGTAACTAATCTATTTGTTTTCTCTGTTTATTAATATTTTGATTTTATATAGGGTTTTTTAGTTCATTAACTCTATTTTCTATCTCCTAGACCAGCAAAAGCATCCTGACATCTCATAGCCATATTTTGTTCTTTCCATCTCACAACACGAAATAGAAGTTCTCTCTGATTCCATCTCCAACAGTTCTGTGCACTTAATTGAAAAAGTCACATTATCAGAATTAAAGATTTGTTCCTCTGTGTTGCTCAATATTTGTGAATTATGATTTCAAAAAATAAATTCTATGACTAGGACAAAAAAGAAACATGGACTTGAGGAAACAGACCAAAGCACTACACAGAAAATAGATGACTGGCACTGAGCACCTGAGTTATGACAGGAGAATGAATATGTACATATAATAGAACATCAGAAAACTAAAATAATGTATCTATTATAGAAAATAATATCACATACTGCTCTAATTCACATGTGATTGCATTTTTCTGTGTAGCTATAGACCTCATTAAAGTCAGAACCAGAAATTCTTTAGATAACACTGGAAACATAATTACAGATATTTACCTTTATTGTGCAGAGCAAGTTAGATTTAAACTATATGTGTATCTTCCTTTTTTGTTCTGTACACATATAAATAGTGATAAAGTGTATGCAAAGAGGTTTTTGTTCATCTGGGGGGAGGTTTAACCAATTATTCAATGCAATAAACTTTGCACCATCAATATAAAGTTAATAAGCCCCTTTCCTCTAATTTGACACTAGCAGAAGTTCCAGCATAGAATTCCCACTGAGAGACAGGGCTTTAGATCCTCGATTTCTCACAGAATTTACACAGTGCTGATATTTTTATTTGCATGTAGCAAATGAAAACTTTCAAAAATTCATCTCATGTAAATTGTTGAGTACTTCTAAAAAAAAGCCTTTTGCATTTCCATGCATTAAAAGGAATTTAACAGTCTTAGATTCCCAGTCCTACACTGAGACTTAAATATATGCAGTGAAGAAAAAAACACACACACACAAAAAACCACAACCTTCTCTTAGAGCGAAAGCAGTAATTTCATTTTTTTCTGGAAATTAGAGAAATCAATGTACTTACTTCATTTCTAGAATTTCTTCAAGCTGTTTCCTTCGCTCTATTCTCAGGTTGGCCAGATGTGCTTCTTTTTCAGCCAAAGACTGCTGTGTTGAGGCAAGACGGGCTTTGGTAGAATCTAACTCTTGTCTAGTCTTTTCCAGTGCATTCATCAGCTCTTCTACCTGAGAGAGAGGACTTTTTAAGTTCCATATTCTTTACAAGAAGTAAATCTTAAATCTACATAAATACAGGGCAAAAAACACACTGAAGGAATTATTTTATGTAAATGGTTGTTCAAATCTCTTCCTACCTTAAGTGTTTTAAATTAAAAGAAACAAGAGTGGTCTTTCAATACAAAAAAAAAGTAATGTTTCCATTCATCTATTGATTAAAAAACAATATTTATAAAGAGAAGAACTAACACAGATTACCAGAAACCTATTTAACCTGGGCCACTGCCACATTAAGACACAATTTATAAATATTTCCTGCAACATTTGTATTATTTAAATTCAGGGTAGCGGTACCTCAGCATAACACTGATGTCAGAAATTTTAGATAATGATATAGATACATATTTACTATAAAAGTGTCCAGGACAATCCATGTATTTTCCATCAAAAAATGCACACTCTTCTATGCAGAACAGGTTGCCCAAGGAAGCTGTAAACTCTCTAGTCCTTGGGTATTTTCAGATCTTGATTGAATGAAGCCTGGAGAATCTGACTGAACTTTGAAGTTAATCTTGCTCTGAGTAGCGGTTTAGGCTGCATTGCCTCTAGTGGTCCCTTCTGACTAAAGTATTCTAAGATTCTGAACTTTAAAGGTCTTTTACTGCTCTAATAACAAAGTTATTTTCCTCATGACAACTGTGAGAATCTCCAAAGCAAGAAATGCAGGAAAAGTTAAGGTGATCCCACTCTTTCCTTAACATGGGTAAATGTTAACTGGATGCAGGATAAATTGCTTATTGCAGGAATTCAAAAAAATTTTATCTTTGGAGAAAACAAAATTCAGAATTAAAAAAAAAAAAGGTGTATGACATGATCTATCACATTATTTAAAGAACACACTGAAGAATGGAGACTATACAATGACACCTGTACACCTGCCTGGCAGCAGAACCTTTGCTGGTGGGGTAAGTGGAGTAAATCACTACATTATTCACAGGACCAGAGAGCTACAAATAACCTGCAGTAATTAGGAGGCCAGTAGGATTTCCCCCTCTTCAAATGATACAGTTTACATTAAGAGCTGCAAGTAAACAACACAATTTTCTTTAATGTGATTGAATGATTTAAATAATTAATGTCCTATTTCCTGTATTTTCTTTGTCACCTCCTTTGTCCAAATATTAAAGTTTTATAAACTACAAAACACTTCAGAAAGAACTTCTAAATAAAATAAAATGGCAAAGAGGATATATTCTATTCATCCACATTATGCAAGTCATTGAAAAGGGTTCAATTTTGCTGTGTATTGAAGAGTCTGACAAAATTCCACTGCACTCATATAATCAGTGTGGCTACTTCTCCCAAGTTCAAGCTTAATTGTTGTTATCTAAAGCCTACTAGCACGCTATCTGTGTTTATAAGCCACATGTTTTTGTTTCAGTTTGAATAATCATTGCCTCCTATACAACAGGTTTAATCAAGCCAAATAAATAGCACAGTTGTCATTGAATTATAATGAGGATTCACAACCTGTTCGCAAATGATACACTGATTACTTCCTTCTACACCATCTTTACAAGCACTAATAAGATCAATGGAATACTAGAACACATCTGATACCCTGGGGTGCATAAGAATTTGTATTTCATGAATGCAGAATCAGAATCACCAATAGCATTGAAACTATTTATGTTCAACCTTCCACTCAGAAATTAAAACTAGTATAAGGGTGGTATAAATGAAATAACAAGGAGTGTAATATCATGCAGTAGTCTCTTCAGCTGTAAGATTCCACTAAAGTAAACCATGAAGAAAGATATCCTTTTAAAATGACTAGCCAGTGAACTTTCAGAGTAGAAGCAGCAAAGAAAAAAAATATACTTGAGGGAAATAAAGGGGAAAAAAAAAAAAAAAGCTTGATTTGCACTTAAATCCCAGGGGGAAAAAAATTAACAAACCAGGAGAGACACAGATCATATTTCTTTAAAAATGATTCAGTTTCTAATATAACACCAGGTGCTTCATATCTTCTGCTTTAGTACAAGAACATAAACCCATGCTGCCTCCAATAAGGACGAGCCTCAACTACTAAAATATAATATGATATTTCTATCTGTTTTCTGGGGCTATTTCTTAGGCTTGTCCTTGTATCTTTTAAAAACTGTATCTAGTTTCCACTGAGCCTCCAGTCTATTAGTTAATTCCAGGTAGCACACATTAATGGAAACCGTAGTAAGGATTCCAGACTGCAAAGTCATTCATTCATACAGACTCCAGCTTTGAGACAGTATCTGTAAACACCAAGTCACTCCACACTTGCAGATTTGTTTGGCAGATGAGAATGTAAAAAGGCAGAATAGTAGCACTTCCATATCTTCGGTATCACTGCACTCCTTTTCCAGGTGAATCAGCTGAATTTAGCACCCAAACTGATGATTGACTGAATCCTCACCTAAGTTCTGATATAACACATCATTTACATTTCAAAACATTTAAGAGAATTAAAGACTTGTAGAAAACAAAGCTGTGGATTTGTTAATGTCCATTAATAACACACTCATATTACTAGACAAAAGAGATCAAAGTTTAAAAGAGAGGAGAAAAAAAACTTTAAAAACTTAAATATGAAAACTTTTTCAAACCACAAATCGTTAACACGTGTAGACTTGAAAGTTATACTTCCATTTACACTTTCAACACAGTATTTGCCAGCTAGTTCTTCTTTCATTTTTTGGAATATGACCCAAGTTCATAGTTGCACGTTTTCCTAATTAACTGTCCCACCAACACCTATAGCAGAATTCAACCGGCAGGCATGTGCACAAAAACTGATTTTATTTTTTTAAATTGGCAACTATTGAGTGTAAATCAGTGAACACTGAAGTTGCACACACAAACATCTCAGCTTGTTAATTATATAGCTGTAGCACGTGTTACAATGAAAAATTAACTTTAAACGCTGAAAGTAGTATTACCTAGATAAGTCTAGAGGTGAAAAAAAGCATTGTATAACACGAACCAAATTCGTAATGTAAGCAAAGGTTCTCTTCTTTGACAATTGAAAAAATAGCAAAAAAAAAAAAAATAATAAAGTTCCATGTTGATTTACTACCTCTCAGTCCTACTGTAAGAAAGGGGAAAATTTTACCTTTCTGACCTGCAGCAACTACCTCATTTGCTACACTCAGGGCACTTCAAGGACTGGTGTGTGTCCAGGGGCCCTTTCCTCTATCAAGCACTGCTGTATGGTCCTGCCTTCCAGTTTCAGTTTTTCCACTCTCCAGATACTGAACTGAGCCCCCTACTGAAATACCAGTTCATTAATGACCAGGCAACATGTTTACACACTTTTCTTATATTGTCCATGGGATCGAGATAAAGTTTGCATGACCATGTCCGTTACCCGTAATATCTCATCCTGCTCATCCTCCCAAACTGAAGCCCACAGCACCTAACTCTTAATCATCACACCTGCATCCTTCGGACGTTTATTGGCACAGAAATCCAGAGAAGCCACCAGAGTGGCCGGTTTTGGCCTATTTTTGGGGGGTTTGGTCCATAACCCGCCCCAACCACCAAGGTTTCCTTCCCTGCCCAGCAGCTCCGCCTGGTGGGGGGCGGAGGTGGCCCAGGGCAGATCCCACCCGTCTGAACTGTTCCCAACTGGAAGCCCAGTCACTTTTTCCAGCTGTATCTCTCAGTCCAACTGCTTCTCATCACGAAGCCCTCAAGTTTTGAATTCAGAAGAACACACATTTTGACAGAGTTTTCCGTGCAAACCTCAGTGAATGCACAGGAGTGCTCTCTGCCCGGAAAGCGTTAACTCGGTTTTCTTCCCCTTCGCAAGGCAACAGCCCCAGTTTATCCTTTGCACTTTCTAATAAAAGCCATTATTTATTTCATACTTTCAGAAAGCTTAACTGACCTCAGCACTTTGAGGATTTCATTAAAATCTGCACCAGAATCAAGTTTACATTTCAGAATGGGCAGAAACCCAGCAAACTAAACTATTTTTTAATTATTTCTTAGTTTTGAGTCTATTTTAAATGAGCACTTTTCTATTTGTTCAGCAGCTTCACATTTTCAAGTGCTATCAGCAGCATTTCACACCATGATAAGAAAAGAAGTAAATGTGGCTGAAGTGTACATCTGCGTTACCAGATTCTGCAAATTAAAGGAGGTTAGAGTTCAAATGAATGACAGTTTATTAAAAATGCCCTGGAGCATTCTTAATTCCAGATTGGATCCGGCTCAGCACAACTCAGGCTAACATAATACTGTTCCAGTTTGTGGGAATGAGGAGGGGGAGGGACAATTGCATGTTTTCTCAGTTCAAGTATGATATATTTCTGCAGGATGACGAAGAGCTGGCAACTTTCCAGCAGTCAAGGTTAATATTGTTAGTACTACTATCTTTAGAGGGTTGGTACTTCATTTTAGCAACAATACTGGTGATAAATGTAAGAATTTTGGATTTCCCTAACTGACTTTTTCAAGTATCAGTTGCTATACAAAAACTCCATACCCACACTTTAATCTATAACATAATTTTGTGTTAGTACACAGAGATCATTTATGAATTCTACATAAGAAAATAAATAATTTCTTCTATTTACTTATTCTTCTACTTTAATATTAAAATATTAAGCATTATAGACATTTTTTAGAATTTTAACAAACTATTACATTAATTCAGTACAGATGGATGCATTTTGATAAGTCAGTCAGTGTAAGAATCCATCTAGTTGTGTTCAAAGGTACTTTATTTTCTTTTCCATTTGCTAAGGAAATGCTTTTTTTTTTTGCTTCTTTTTTTCCCCCTCCAAGTTACACAGTATATAAATTTCTGTTATCTCCAGTTTTGTGAAGATTAACTTAATAAAAATAATATTTGGGTTTTCCCCGAAGATTAAGCATGAGATTGCAAAAAACCGAAAGGCTACAATCCTTAAACTTTCCCTTTGTGGCTTTCCTACGAATTTATTCTGTCCCTAAGAGGGCATAGAAAACACATTCACAGAGATGAGGGAAAACAGATAAAAGCCTGAATTTGTACACACAAATATCCACTTACCAGCTCTTTTGACTCTCAGGCTGCAGACTTCAGCTTTTTACAGTAATGGATTGCCTATGCCTTGCACAGTGGAGGGGGAGTGCCAGGCATCCCAGGATCCTGGACCAGAGAACCACTTTATCTCATGACTAATTCAATTACACACCTACAGGAGGTCCAACACTAGTCATGTGGACCTAGTGCTTTTAAAATTGCCAACACTGTCCTGCAATATGGTTTGTAAATACCTCGCTCCTTTCTGTTGCTAATGGAATTTCTCCAGTGTCCAACTGCCTCAACAGTTTCTTACAAAGGTGTTTCTCACAAAAGCAAACAGACGTAGCAAAGTGTCATACTGAGCTTTGCAAGACATGGAAATAAACTCTTTGTCACCCTCCCTTCTACTCTCTTCCCATCCCATTTGTCATCCATAGACAAATTCTTCACCTCTGACTTCTTCCATCACAGATTTTTAAACCCAGGAAACAGGTCTAAGAAAACCAGTATAGTTATGGAGGCTGATGCTCCTGGACTTTTCCAAACAAAGAAATTAGACACATGTTGTGTCTCACAACTTTGGATACTGTTAGAGAGGAAAAAAGTAACCATACTCTAGAATGCATAAAAGCTTTAAAATAAACATCAATAGAGAAAGGTTTGACAGAATATTAAGCAGAATATTTATAAATTCCAGGTTGGTTTTCCAAAACCCATAAAGGCCAAGGCAAATAGGGCCCAGTGACATCAACCAGCAATGCAGTGGCAGTCTAATACAAACTACCAGACTCGCTGAAACAGCAGTCCATGTGGAAGGGCTTGGATCTCCACAGGGACACAACAGCACCATCATTAAACGGGATGCCCTGCTGCAGACTTTGAAATCAAAAGCCTTACTGAGATTACTTTATTACAAAAAGCAGGATTTAAAATATTTTAATCCTCCTGCTCAGAGCTGCGTTAAGAGTACACGAGGTTTAGTTTTATTCAGATAAAGAAGAGACACAGCACAGACAGAGCATATTTCCTATCAAGACTTGCAGGGGCCACAGTTAGGGAGAGCAAGTACTTTAGTTTCCTTAGTATTTTCTTGCTGGCTGTCACATGGTGGAAAGCAGTCACGTTAATGTATATAAGCATGGTGTTATAACAGAGACATATATCCATCTCTACATAAAAGTACTGTAGAATTTAGTGGATTCTGATAGATTAAAAGAAATATATATATGCTGAGTGGAAGGTCTACTAATGTTGTGTTCTTTATAAAGGGAATTTAAGATTTTGCAAGAGAGTTCTGGGAGATGTATTCAAATGGTTAACTGTCTTGGTACTGCCAGTTAGAACATTAATCTTCTTTTATTCTAAACCTCAGTAATTCAGTAAGATATAGGACCAAAACAATATCATTCTTGGATACATTATCTGCTTTTCCAATTAATATTGTGATTTCACCTATAACTGAAATACATCATTAGACAATTTTGGAAAATACTGGACATAATCATTTAAATAGAAAAATAATCAGTTTAAAACAACAAACCAAACCAACAACCAAAAGCAACACCAAAAGTATTTTTATATATATAGTTTTAATCAAAACAAACAAAAATGATGGTATAAAGAACAGTAACCTCTGAGCCATGTTTCTAGACATATAAAAAAAAGGCTATTGTCAAGTACAAAATGATGTTTCCACTGCAGTTCCAGGAATACTGTCATCTATTTAAACACTTCATTTTGTGAAATGCAACTGGTCCCCAGTTATAGTTCTCTCAATTAGCTTCAACTAAAAAACTCTGTATGACAACCCAGATGTCAGCAAACCTGAAAAGGATGGGCAAGAGAGCAGAATACTCCTCACAGATGCAGCTGGAATGTTTTACTCCAAATAAAAGCTCTTTCATTAATAGCAAAATACTGTTATATGGTGAAGTAATTGTCACACTCCAATTTTGCAATGCTATATAAAATAAAGAAAAAAACCACCAGCCCCTAGACCATGTCAATAAATATACAGTAGTCAAAGTGCTGCAAGAATCAGTCAACAAATGTTCTTTTTCCAAGGTTAACTTCATGCTGACAAGGCCCAACTCATTATTGTTCCCACTCAATTCTAGAAGTCATCCAGATATGCACTGTGATGGAAGCAAGACCAAGCACCTGAACAATTGTGCAAGTCCACTTTTTTTAAGAAAAAAAAGAAGGCATCTTTTTATTTTTGCATTTAGTTTGAAAATTAGTTACTTCATTGACATATCTGATTCGTTTCCTCTCCTTTTCCACTGAGTTTCATTTGAGCAAGTCTTTGATTTTTCTAAACAGTTGGTGGTCTCGGCTCTGCTCTTACTCTTGTTTGCTACTGTCCAACCCTAATTACAAAAGGAGCAAGAAAGGTGTTCTATAGTTGTGCAAGTGAAAGCAAATTTAGATATAAAGTATTGATAAATTACAGAGCTCAACCTAATGTTTTCAGAAAAGTAATTGAATTAGCTAGCGAACATATGTGGATTTCGGTAGGACACTCAACTGTCCTACAGGATATTGTATCTGGAAGAGAACTCTTGTAGACTGAAAACAATTACCCTGTGTGATTTCAGTGTTGAGTCTTTTTAGATAAACCATGCGAGTAGAGCAGAGCAACTCTTTAGCTGGTGTTAAAGCACAGCGCTGTCAGCCTGGCCTCTCTGCTTAATGTCAATAGCACTGCGTATAAAAGGTGACTAAAGTGTGTACAAATGTTGATCTTTGGAGAAGGCATGCCTAGAATCATACACACATCTACTATTTCATCCACCAGGTCAACTTCAGGGAGAGAGGGCAAACTGGGAGTTTTCTTGCCAAAAGCTGATTCTTAGCACACTAGTTAGGTTACACTGCACAAAGCTACTTCCCCACTGCTTTTAATCTATAATCTCAATATATTATTAAAGTTAGAAATGCTTCTCCCTTAGAATATATCCAAAAGCAGCAGGGATTCATGTGGTGTGTGTAAAGCCTTTCTGCAAACAGGTAGTTTATGCACATAAAAGCTTTTCCACACCCTACAGTGTGCTTACATATTGTGAAACAGCAAGTAAGATTTATTAGAGTGAAAATGTTACTGTATGAAAAAATTCGGATATTTTTATGTGAGAAATCTCAGAAAATACAATTTCTTATCCAGGTTTGAACCAAGCTAAATAATATTAATTAGCAGCAAGATAAATAAAGATTCATGTAACAGGTAAGGTATAGCTTCTGCACCAAAGAAATTTGATACCACCTTTAGTTCTGTGACTTTTAACGTAGTGTTCTTGTGAGTACTGAATGCCCAAGGAAGACATATCTTCTCTTACTGCAGATAGTATTTCCCTGTTTACTTAACTCTATGGCATTTTTAGTATAAAATTATTTATGTAATATTTTATTGGCTTGGCACACCTACAAAAGCCACAGTAGCATGGATGTGCTACCTACTTAAAAACTAAAATTATTTCATATTGTATATAGTGCAATATGAATTACATAAATAATCTTAAGAAAAGTCAACTATATCTGTCGTGGAAGAGCCAAGTTTTAGCTCTGGTACACCCACCTGCAAATCACTCTTAATAAGAAAATTTGCAATACTTGGTATAACAACTGGTAGTTACATCATTACCCAAATTTCTTCAGAGCCATGGGGGAAGTACTGGAGAGCATATGGAACAGGACTACAAACAGTTAATTGTTTCAGACATGGAATGAACATGAGCAACACAAGCTTACCACTAGGACAACAATAAATAAAATAATTAAAATCTGCTTTGGAGGGCCACTTCAGGAAGAGACCAGTCAATAGGAAGAGAACTGTAGTGCTTATGAGTCTGTCCAGGATAGGGTAACCCATAGGACAGTCAAGGGAGGCCTCCAGGGGACAACAAAATGTCTGACAACTGGACTCCATTATTAACACATGATAAGCCAGGAATGGTCACACGATGGAGCAAAAATATCGACCCAGAATTTGTCAGCAGGAATTCCTCCTGAAGAACAGCAACTGTCAATATTCAGGTAGAGCTTTTGTGCTTCCTAAATTGCACTTCACATTACATTAAAAAGGGAATCCTTATGAAAGGCAGCCTCAGTGGATGCAGGAATTCTATTTAGGCAGTATGAAGAAATTTCCCCTATCGATAAAGCAATAATCAGTTTATAATAAGAAAATTAAGAAAAATTATACTATAAAGCCTTGGCCTGAACCATAATAATTGCTCTATGGAATTTACCGAAGATTTTACTACCTAACTGTTCTTGTATGGGCATTATTTCGATACTGAAGCAATGGGCTTTATAAAGGCCTTTTATACAGGTATAAATATTTCTGCAAGCTAAATGCATTAGACAAAGTTTGATGAGACCAATAATATTTCTCACCAGATGAAAAAAGGAAAAGTAGTGCCAGAATCTTTAACTAACACAGGCTGCCTTTTACTCCTCAGCTAAGAGTTTTGTTTTCCTTCTGAGTCTCTCAAGCCTCTTCCCACATGAGGCAACAGGCAGGAGAGTATAAACAGAAAACATGCAGAACTACAAGTTGATATTATTCACTCTATTTTGAGGCAAAATATATGGGCTAAGTGTCAGGACTTAACAAAACTTATGGATGGAAGGATTTAACTCGCCTCAATGAGAACTTTATTTTGGATCTGCTTGACCTTTCATGTAAACTAACTCTCTTGCCACTGTCCATATTCTGTATAATAACTCTCACTGGGACATATCTTTTATTATTCTTAAATGCCTCTCTTCAAAGAGAGGCTTGGTTTCAGCGAATGCAGATGACTATGTTGTACATTTGTTGTACACCAAGTTGTACATTTGAAGTATTTTTTAAGATCTGGAGTCCACATCCATGGAACACGCAATGCCACAAGCGAGGATACTTCAAAACTGTATTAGAGCGTGTTCACAAAAATACATATTTAAACGGTATTTATAAATTAGGCTTGCTTTCTTTTTCTTTGTACAGGTTTTGTCCCACAGATATACTTCATTACAGAAGTCTCTGCCATACCCAGCAGTCCTTAAAAGAAGCAAATTTATATAATCACTTGTGCAAGCAGAACTTGCAAAACAAACAAAATATTCTTAGATTTATCACGTATTAACAGCTATGTACTATGAATTAAGGTGTTGATTTTTTAAAGGCAGAAGAGCATTTCCATCCATTTTAAGATGCTTGACACTAGAACATGACTCTCTAATGCTTAAATAGCATATATCTTGTTTCAGATGGGCTATTCAGTGTCTCAAATTAGAGCCAGTACATGATACAGTAAATAAAATTTACATTGTACTGATGTTTTAAGAGACGTCCCCTCCAAAATATTCCACAAAGAAAAACTTATTCTTTCATCTACAGCCCAGCAAAAGTAGTAACACCAACAATACAACTGTGCTTACAACACACAATGTCACAGTTAGAAAACTATCTACAATGGCTGAAATTATGACTCCTGTGTTAAACTGACAGGACTCTAAGAAGATCATTTAGTTATTTATTTTATTCTTTGTATTTCCAGTCAGATATAAATATTTTTTTTAAATCTTTGGGAACAAGGATAGTCTAAATATAATATATTTCTAGTGGAAATAACACTTGCTCCATTTAGGCCTCAGATACTGCTGATGGCAGAACAAGATTGGAATGTGTAGATAATTATCTTTGAGGCTAGTCAACAGCTAGAAGTCCCTCATAATATCACCTTTAAGATCAAGCCAAGACATTCCAGTCTGAATCAAGGTTTATTTATTAAAGGATTTAACACTTTTAGATCCAATATAGCCTGGAAGACCACCAATTTCCATTTCCAAATATCTAATTTCTCCAGTTTCTTGGTGCATACATAAGACCTACAAAATCACTTCAGTGAGCACACACATAAATGACAACTAAATTCCTTCTCCTCTCTAAGATTAATTCCACAGCAAACACCTACAAAGCAAAAGAAACTACAGGAGATTTCAATAATTCTCATTCATTTAGGCAGTGCAGCTTAGACAACTGCAGGCATTTTTTACAGAGAATTGGATTTTTCTTCCTCTTCATTGGTATAAGGGATACTGAGAAAAATAGTGTTTCAAGGTTAGCAAATACACGTTTTGAATATTTTCTTATATAGGAAGAGAGCTGGACACTTAAAACTTAAGGGTTTACTTTTTTTTTCCTTTTAAGAAACAGTGTTTGCAATGAGTAAATAAAATTATTATTCAAAAGTAGAGATCAACAATTCTCTTGTTCTAAGTTGGCTTTTTCAGTCTGGAGTCTTTTTTTGTGCTGGTGCCACTTATCTAATATCTACTGCTCATGACAAGATCAAAAGTAATGGCTTATAATACAACATCTGTTCAGTAAATTCATGTGATAGCATAATCTTACAGAGGGTTTCTATAAATGAACAAAAAGAGAAATATAGCCTTTCTACATATAATGGATTTGGTCAACAAAAAACCCAAATACTCACAGTATGATCCTGGTTATCCAAACTTCCCTGCTGTACATGTCTTCCTGTCTGACAGTGACTCCTCATAACACAAACCCATGAGTCACGCAGACAAATGTAGTGTGATACAAGTTGTTTGAATAACTGGTATCCTACTGTATTGCATTATGAATATAGTTTAATCTTTTGTGGTACTTCATGTAATGTTATACAGCATTCTCCCTCAAGAGGAGGGAAAATTAACCATCACAGAAGAGTAACCCTCACTGCTATAAATGTGCACTAACATGAGATAATATAAATAATAACTACTATTAACTTACTATGTTTTTCTAATACTACAAATCAGCAGGTATTTCATATTCAAAAACATGCCAAAATACTCGCAAAGAATGCTTAAAGAAGTTTTGTGGGTTTTGGTTTGTTTGGTTTTTTTAAAGAGGAAAGAAGAGCATCTACTTTTCCAAGTATCTGTGGTATCTGTCTCTCCTTTAATTAAGTAAAGTTAGTAGTTAAACTGCCAAAAGTTTAACTGGCCAAAAGGAGAGCCAGAAGATAAAAGATTTACCAAACCAAGTAACATAAGTTTCCTGGACAGAGGAAAGAAAATTCAAGTTCCTTATCTTAAAGGACAGCAACCTTCCTCCCTGCTCCCCGCCTTCTCCCAACAGGGTTTCAAAGGGAAAAAAAAAAAAAAGCCAATTATATGCTCTGACAGGAGGATTCATTCTGCTCCCATGTACTGCCCCTTGCTTCAGCAGAGTAGAAGTAGTATAGTTAATACAGATAGCAATCTACTATTATTTTTTACTCAGAGTTGCATTTATAAACTAAACCCATTTAACTATTCCCGGTGCAGGCTTATGGTTAAAAGCCCACATGGTCCTATATACACTGTAATATCTAAAGTCTTGAAAAAACAAAGAACTGAACCAAAGCTAAGAGCATTGCTGTCTTTACCAGAGAAGTCAACTCAGAAATAAACACAACTGTTCATGAGAAAGATATTAGAAGTAATAAATTTTCTAGTGATGAGTGGTTTTAGGTGTATAATTTATGTGTGCAAACACTCACTGGTGGTATGACCAGAAACACAGATATCATGGAATGAAAAGGAGAAAAAATAAGGGAAAGTAGAAGATGTGGATATATGCTTTATTAGGCTGATAAAAAATAGCAAACTTATATGAAAGACTAGATTGTGACATATTTTCACAAAAGCAAAAACAAAAACAAACACTGTTGATTCAAGAATGAACGTTGGCAGGAAGCTGCCATTAGGTCTTCTATAGTTTACACTATATTTTTTCCTTCCAGACGCTGCCAGTGGGAGGTTTTAAAGTATAATGATATACTGAGAAACTTATGACAAGCATGTCCAAACAAAGTAAAACATATTTTTCACAAAACAGTAAACTCCGATAGTTTTAAATCCATGGAGCCAGAGGTAGCCTGAAGCCTAATTACAGCAGAATTGCTAACTTGTAAAACCTGTTTAAGGTATTTAGGTATTCTTGATTTTTTTTCCAGAAAATATTGTTATAGCAGGAAATTACATCTAAAAAACAAAGTTGAAATAGGAAAGGAGTTTTTCATACCAAAAAAAAGCTGAATAGTAATGTTTAACAGCTTGATGACAGCAAAAATAGACAAATAACTGGCATCAACTACAAAATGTATCTGGCACAATAAACAGAATTTTAAAGGATGGAATAGGCATAAAACTTGAACAGTTTTTTATTCCTGGGAACTGTCTTTTCTAAGTAATAGAGTTTATTAGCAACATAGTGCAAGAGGGTGTTCCTAAGTGTGAGTATATTTAAATGTGTTGTGTAAATGGAGATCATGACAGTCACTCAAGCAATCACTGCTGTAACTTTTACTGTACATAATTTCTGAAGTACCAAAACCCTCTAAGAATACAAAAAAACCTTTTCACATATTAAGTAGTTTATCACTTTCTCTGAGCCTGTACAGAACAAAAACATTGACGAAGAACAACCAAAAATATGTTAAAACAATATGGGCGTGAAAGACAAAATTTTAAAATAGTGGCAGTGCTGGGTTAACAGTTGGACTCTGTCATCTTAGAGGTCTTTTCCAACCTAAATGATTCTATGATTCTGTGATATAGAATAGACTAATAATCTAAATATGACAGCTCTAAAAGAGTACCAGGATCAGAGATTATTTTAGCTAATAAACTAAGCATTTGGACAATGCTCTCAGGCACATGGAGTCATTCTTGGGTGTCCTGCACAGGGCCAGGAGTTGGACTCAATGATCCTGATGGGTCCCTTCCAACTCAGCATATTCAATGATTCTACAATATTTTTCAGCTCCTCCTTTCACACATAGTCCCAAACGTACTGACGGCGTTACACTTACATTCCATGTGTATCATTCAGCGTTTAGTCCATAAATTCTCTGAAGTCATTCTTCTGCTATTACTGAAGTACTTCTTTAAATACATATTGACTAATCTATGGTTTCATACATCAAGTAGACTATTTTTCATATACAGACTTAAATCTGGCTTTAAAACCTGTACGATGAATTGTAAAAACAGTTTAAAGTTATGATTGGCTGATAAAGTGAAACTCTACGCCATTTCACTTGGATTAGTGTGCAGCTGCAAGATATAAATTCTGCGTGAGAAACAGTACATTTTTTTAATGCTCTTTGAATTATCATGTTTTTGCAAAATGAAAGACAACTGGTTTCATATGCAGGTAAGAAATATTGGCATAAGGAATGTTATTTGATTTTGACTGAGTCATGTTGCCAGAATGCATGAAACAGCTGCATGAGCTGAGTATCTGCCTGAGGCTACAACTATATTTCCCCCATCCTTTACCACCTGTCTTTGCTAAAATTACTGGATGCTGGTAGATATCAAACCCCACTGGGATCTTTAACCATCATAATTATGAAATGGATTCTCTAATATCCTATTGCCTTTTAATGTCCAAGCATTTTGTACTAGATGAGACAGCATTATCCCTTTTATTTGCAAACTTTTAAAAGGATGTCATGAATAAACTCACATACAAACAAAATTACTAAAGCTATACTAAATGAGGCTTGCCTCTATTAAGCTTATTNTACACATCTGTAAATTTATTAAATGATTATGCCAAGACCACCAAAAGGCTGATGCTCTTTTACATCACCTTTTACTCAAGAGTAGTGCTGATCAAATAGCTACTAAAATTAACACTGGGATGTTTTCTTATTAGCCAGATACTACTGAATTTTGCCCAAGGAATAGAAATGGCAGATAAAATCTCAGCACTGTTGAAAACAAAAGGGCTTTTGAGAACTCTTGGGGAACAACTGTGATACCAAAAAACTAAGGAATGACAAATATAATTTTGATCTTAACAGAAAAAAAAAAAAAGGAAGACCAGAGAATTATGGATAAGTCAGTTTTGACTCTGAAACTTACTGGACCAAGTAATCTGCTTCAGACTCTTCTTAGACACCTGGAAGAATCAGCGCCTCAAAAACTTCTCAAAAAGCTGTATCTATTTAATGTCCTCATATGACAGAGCAATTGGCTTTATTGAAGAACAAGAGTAGCAGTCATATTAGGTAAGAAATCTCAAGATAGTCACATAACCAAGCTAAAGACAAATATAAGCCAAATGAAAGTAATATAACATGGATGCCAAACTACTTGGGAAACTGTGATGAGCCACCAAAACTTCACTGTTAAACTAGAAGGATGCTTAAAAAATGGAATTTTGCAGTTATATGATATTCAATTCTTTAATAACTCCAAAGACTAAGATTAAAAATTTTCAGAAAGAATCAGTACAAAACCACAAAAAACACAGCATTAAGATATCTTGCCAAACTTGAGAACTGAGCAGGGAAAAAATCATGCTATTTAATAGGGAGAAAAGCAAGGTCATACACTTCAGAAGAATTAATCAACTCCACAAATCCAGAAAGAGAAATAACTGATTAAGAAGTTGTCTTTTTCTACTAAAGAAAAGGATCAAGACACTAAGGTGACAGGTCAATAGTGTCATGTTGTTGCAAAAAACACACTATGGAGAGATGTATATATAGTAGTAATCCTTTTGTTTTCTTTGGCGCTGGCAAGATCTCAGCAGGAGAACTGGATCCATTTTATCCACTCAAAGATGTGAACAAACTGGAAAGACTACAAAGAAAAGCAACAAGGACAATAAGAAAACTAGAAAACATAACCTCTGTGGTAAGACTGAGAGAATTAGGGTCTATCAACTCCAAGAAGAGAAAACTAAGGAACATGATATGCATTCACAGTTACAGGCCATCATAAAGAATGAGGAGAAAAAAGTGAGTTCACTATGTCCAATGTGGATAAGAGAAGAAATAACTGCTTAAAATTACAGAAAACCAAACTAAGTTAAGATAATAGAGAAATCTTTTAATACCTGTGGACTATGAATTATGAACAAGGTTATTATGTATGTCACAAAAGCAAGTTAGACAAACTTCTCTCAGAAACAACAGTGGTATAATTGACACTCACTTTGGACTATGAATGCACTAAAACACACCATTGCATCCCTTCTGGACCTGTTTTCTAGAATATTTTGATTTAAAATTTATATAAAACTTATTTATCTTATTTGTAGCATAACGCGAACAAGTTAATTGCTAGACAAAATGGTCCACATGTGCCAAAAATAATTTGAAAAGAATCTATTCTCCCAGTTAAAAAAGACAAACAACTTAAAGTTATCTGCAAAGAGGAAAGGCAGGATTTCAAGCAGGACTTTTCAGCTTGGAAAACGCACTATTGAAAAAGAAGCAGGAGAGCATAAATGCTATAGAGAAGGTGAACAAATAGTTGTTTGCTATTTCTCACAGCTAAAGAATTATGGGCACCTAAGGACATGACTAGGCAACAGGCTTAAAAACCACATAAAAGGAAAAACGCTTAACATGACATTTTAAGTTGCATAGCTCAAGGATCTAGGGTGATTCTCAGACCCAAAATGAGTGCCTAAAAGTTTTAAATGCTTTATTAAGTTCTATGGCTTCTAAACATGACAATATATATGCTATTTCCAGCTCAAAAGGTCCCTAAAGCCACCCACTGATAAACCTGAGACAGTATACTGAGAAAAAACACTCTGCCTAATCTTATTTTTTCATGCACCAATTCTTGTATTATTTTGCTTTAAGTTGTTTGGTTTTTTTTTCTGCTGACCAGGACAAAAAAATGAAGTAGATGTATCTCATATCTGATCCAGTTCTTACACTCCAAAGATTAATGAGTTTAGTTGCATGAAAGGAGGGTAGGGATGGTGCCAAGGCTGATGATTCCTTCTTTGAAAACACTGCTGCAACCAATTCATTCTCAATTCATCAGGAAGGCAGAGTTATTATACTAATACCCACAGAGGGTAGCTGTGAAGAAGAATCACAGAATGAGCACCCAAGTTGTGGGGACCAATCACAAAACCTGCAGACATTAATTCAAGTCACTGCTGTGCATAGCTTGGAGTCTACTAGTCATTCTGGGGAAATATCTTAAAAACCACTCAGGTATGTCACACAGGTCACCCACTAGAAATGTGTGAGCATTAGAAATGTAATGTATGACCTTACATGGAATCAGATTTAAAAATAAATAAATAAACCCCCCACAAACAAACCCAAAAACACCCAGGTTAAAAAGTGCTTAGAAAAATGCAGAAAGATTCATTCATCTGGAAGAAAAATTTTCAGTCATTCTTTTGCGTGGAGCAAAGGGAACATTCTTGCCAAGACAACTCTAGCTCTTAATCAACTGAGGTTCCAAAATAGAAAAATAACTGTAAGTCAAATTCCTTTATGTTTCTACTTAAAATCAAGAAAGCCTATCAAAGAGTTAATGAGAGTAACTAGAATAGAAGGACTAAAAGCACTTCCCTGTTTCATAAAAATAAAATAAATATTTAGGAAAGAATATATTACACATTTAAAAGGACTCACAAGTATGGAGAGTAAAATGGTTAATACTGAACACCAAAAGGCACGACAGGAGCCGGACGTTTGTGATCTCCCCACTAAACCGAAGAAGAATGACATGTCTCCTACCCTTCAGGAAAACTTTACTTCTCAGTGGCCAACTTTGTCCATAAATCAAGATGTTTATAGAAATGCGTATTAGTTGCTTAAATACAGCTGTGAGTAGATAGATAAGAACCGACAGACACTCTTGGTGCTCTGGTATTCAGTAATGTGGACAGAAGTGCCCTACTGTAAATCACAATATGTTACACTAATGCAATGCACATTTTTCCTTGACAACACTGGAATTTAAAATGTATATGTACCATATCATTGCAAACATTATTACTTACTCAACTGTAATGGTCACATGAAAATCTCAGGAAACCATTTTTCTCCAAAGACGCTGTACCACAGTTCAGATGACTCATGAAACAAAGTCATCTGAGCTGCCATTTTGGATTTTTTCCTTGGAAAGTAAGACCCCAGCTGGCTGTATTATGGGCCTTGATGTCTAGAGTTTACTCTGGGCTTTTAACAGGCAATCAGTGAAGTTGTTTTCATGTTCAGGATGTGGTGTTGTAGCATATGGGGAGGTGAGGGGGTGGAGGAGAACAGAGAAAATTATACTTATTTTTCTCCAGGTACAAAAGTTTAAGGCTTTTGTTCAGATTTAAGATTTTAAAAAAAAAAAATTAAAAAGCTCTATAAAAACTAAATTTCTTTAACAGACTCTTAAAAAGATCCAAGCATAATACTTTTGGCTTTTTCCTGCAGTTCCAGCTATTCTAAAACACTCTTGTACATATTTCCATAGTGTTTTAGAAAGTACAGAGCTAACTGGTAGTATGCAAAAGGTTGTAAACCAGGGGTCTTAAATTTATTATATTAATCTTCTACTACCTAAGTCTGAAGTAACTGAGCAATTGACTCTGTGTAGCCTTGCAGCAGTTAAAGCACATCCTCCTTGCTTAAATATTACGTGTGCATTGAACGTCTCAGAGTTCTGAGACAGGGCAGTACCACAGCCCAGGAGCACCATTCACTGGGTGTTCCAGTTCCTTTTCACATTTTCAGCTTTTGCCTGATAATTTCACTGCCTTCAACCAGTATCAATTTTAGGATCCTGCAGAAAGAAATGGATCATCTTTGCAGTCCTGGGGTCATTCTGGGAACTATAGTTCATTAAAACATTAATTTTACCTTTCTTACAGCCTATGAAAAAATTCTCGATGATTCTGTTGGGGCAGATTCCCCCAAAATACTGTAAAAGCCTACCATTCCTTCTAAATCAGTTTTACTGCTGCTTGTTTTCTCACCAGCTAATTCTTCCTGTAAACATATTTTGTAGATATTCAAACATTAATTTCTTATTATTGCAGTTGTGTATAAGTAAAGGGCCAGTGAAGTCAGTGAGTTGTTCTTTCATTTTTATGGGATAAATTTAATGGGATTCAAGCTAAGCTCAGTTAAACTTCAGGTCCAAATTCATTCTCACTAAGAGCAGGAGATGCTTAATTCTTTAGTTATAAGAGTTTGCTTGTTCGAGTTGGATTTTTTGATTTTTTTTTTTACTGTCTAAGAGATTTATACATGCTTATCTTTTTTTATCCTAAGCCACATTTTGGCTGCATGTGAAATGGGTCTCCAGACTGTGACTTGAGCCACATATATAGTGGATGGGTCAAATAAAGTTCTCATGATAGGGTTTCATTACACAACTGATAACAGTGCTTTGCAGCAGGGATACAGCTGGGTAATCTGAATCCCTGGCTGGGAAGGAAAAGAACCAGCTAAAATGATGAGATTGATTTATGTGCCAGCTCCAGGGGTAAAGCAGATTCATCCACAGAGCCCTCAGAGATAGAGTCATTTCCTACTTGGTAAACAAAGTCAAGAGCCCATCTTCTACTTCTACTTTTGATTTTCCAAGGTGTAAGTCTTGTGACTCCCATCCATCATTTTTTGGCCCACAGGTTTTCAGATTAAGGAATCCAGTCAGCTCTGGTACATGGTGTCACCCACCCTATAGACAACCTCCTTTCTAACATAATTGTACCTTTTACTAATGAGTACAATGAGAAAAAGTACAGTTTACAGACAATGTTCTTCAATCCCAGCTCAACTGATGAAATCAGGTCATCATGTATGAAGTGGAAATTTTGATTCTTGATGTCATTTCTGTTTGTTATATTCAGCCCTAACTTTCCTAGCTAAGCACCCTGCACAAAATTAAGCCCACTATCAAAAGTGAGAGGTTTATATTGGGGCCCTAACTAGTGCTTTCCAAAGAAACAGACATTGGCACTGTTAACAGGAAGAATTTCTGTAAGTGAAAAAGTAATTAATTTTAACAGTCTGTATGTTGGTAGCCTGATAATTCATATAACTCCCTTGTATTTCTAGTATTCTACCTCTCTTCAGAACCTTTTATCCACATCCCCCAAGACTACAGTATTACATGTCCGACTCTTCTTTCCTGTACAGTTTTCAGGGAGCCCTCTCACTGATGAAATGTCTATTAATGGGGCCAAACTGTCAGAAGTGTCAGTATGAGAGTGCAGAAGCCTTTCACGTGCTTCTGAATCTACATAAAGGCCACATGCAGACAGAACCTTCTCTCTGCTGGAGAGAAGGCTGCTGTGAAGAACATAAAATAAGGGTGGAATATAATTTTTTCCGCATATTCTTCAGCAGTAACATGACATGTCTAGAAGAAAGACCTGTAGCATCTTCATGTAAAGAAATAGCTATACATTCCACATGTAAGAAGCATTTCCCAGCCCTGTTCCTACTGCTTACAAACTGCACACAGATCTTTTGGCAAAAATCTAATCTTCCCTTGAAAAATCTAACAGAGACACATCAGCGTAAGAAAATCTCTCTTCTCTCTCCCCTAAATTCCTGACTTTTTCAAGGAGCTTTGTTTCCTAGTCCCTTCCACAGGTTCCTATTACCATAGTTTACTGTAGTAGCTGCCTTATCACTTTCTGCTTGATGAACTGAAGATAAATGGTTGCTCAAGAAAGAGTAGAGTTCAAAGATGAATCATGAACCTAGTGCAAATTCACATTTCTTCGAGTACCTAATTTCAATTTTGGGTCACTCTTCAATAGAGTAAGTAATTCCAATCTCCTTTGAAAATGAAAATAATTGTCATCTGAAAGTAAGTGGAGAAGGAAATCCAAAATTTATAATTTTTAGATAAAAATCTAAACAGTTTGGTTGAGGATACTAAGTTATTCCAGTCCACTAAACCAACACAGAAAATAAAACTATCATGAAACTGCATATATAGTCACAATACTGTCAGGACTGAAACTATTCTTTCCAGATAATACCTTCACAATACATACAATAAAATTCTGGAAAACTAAGTTTTAAAACTGAACCTTAAGCTCAGCTGCTTCGAGCTGTAATATTTGGCTAAGGTTACAGGCAAAGTTTTCAGAACTCTGTAATTCAAAAATTGGCCAGACTCTGCAAATTTCACAAACACTACCCACCCCCTATTTTTTTTTTTTTTAAATGACAACCTGAGTGTAACCAGGAAAATTTTTAGGTGAAGGGAAAGCGTAAAGCATGATCAGTTTTGTAACCTAATAAATGGGGCCACAAACATAACCCCTTAACAATGTGAAGAATAATATGTTTTTGATTTGACCATACAATGTAAGAAAAAATAATGGGATAGGAATTTGATAGTCTCAGCTTCCCAAATCCCATATGGTATGTTTATCATTTGCCATATGTATAGTGTCTGATGTGCACACAAAGACTATGGATTTGAGACACTTTCTCAGATCAGCAGCTTGAACATATCGTATCCCGCAGTTTCATGAGATCCAAATGAGATGCAGAACACGCACCATTTACTGCACAGGCGCGTCTGCCTTCATGGAAATTGCTATTTACATTAGCAGATTTAACAGATACTTGTTAATAGGTGATAGAAAGAAGCCAAACTATATCCTTTTCTTGAACTGTTCGATGTTCTCGATGTCTTATGTCATTTTGTAATCTGACACACACACAAGGAAGGCTAAGTATCCAACGTTATCACTTCCACCAGAAAGACAAAATAAAGCATTTCCAAAATGGGCATGAAGACACCTCATCATTTCAGATGGTATCTGCAACATTTCTGTTCAAATTCCACTCTAATACAAAAATGAGAGACAAAACTTCTGAGCTCTCCGTTCTCATCTCCTCATGCACACACAGTAAAAAGGCTTTTACTGGGTATAGGGACCCCTATCCATTAAGATTCAGAAATAGAAAAGCAGGTCTGGAAAAAAGTGTAAAGAAACAAAGAAAGGGGAAAACCATTACGAAAATTAGAGTTGTGTGAAACTTGGCTGTTATGGTATGTATGGTTCATCCAAACCTTTTCCTTGGCTTTGGTTCATGTCCCAAATGTTGCTTTGACTTCTGGGCTTGAAGGAAGCCAAAAACTCCAAGTGAAACATTGCCAAATCCAACATATTTTTGCAGGTTTAGGGTCAAAACCATGCAAACCCGCAGAGTTCCTCCTACCATCATAAATCAGCCTGAGTTTACCAAACTTTTCATTTCTGTTCTGCATAACCTTTTTCACTACACACTTCCCTGCAACATTTAAGCTTTTAGCCATCAGTACTGCATTTAGTAACATGATTACATAGCTTCATATCTTAATGGCTTTCTTATTCTATGACAGTTTGTCATCTTTTGTTTTAAATTACTCTTATGGAGTTTGTTTTATATACTATCCAGTGTCCTATGAGTTTGCAGGGAGGCACAATCAAAGAAACAACCCTTGGTCTTCAAATAGATGCTGTTGAATTTCTTTAAAACATTTACTCTTTTTAAGGAATTTTAAAAACACAGTGAACAGTCGCAACACAGATTAAGGGACTTCTGAAAAATATAAGGACTTGTGAACTTGTGAGGAATTACTTAATTTTTAGGAAAAGCACTTTGCCTCTTTACCAACATACTATGTTGGGAAATTAGTTGGCCAGGTGCCCTCTAATTCTACTTTTTATAAAAACAATTTCTGTTGATTTATCCAATATAGATGTCATATGTGGAGGTAGTTTTCCAAAAGTTACATGGAACTCTTTTTAGAAACAGATGTCACATTAGTCACCCTCCAGTCCTTAAGCAAGTTAGAAATTCACATATTTCACCTTTAACTTCCAAGAAGTTTAGAATGAAAACTGCTTGGCACTGAGAGGAATTTGGCCTGACTGCAAGTTCACTCTACTTTTAGGAAGAAGTTGAACTCGATGGTACCTTTCAACCTGAATTATACTTTGATCTGCTGATCCTCTGGTGATGGTATTTTTAATTTTAGTAACTGTTGGGTAATCCCTTTTTCTGTCACCTTCCAATACTTTGTCCATAAAAAGTATTTCTATAAGCAGAACCTACCCAAGTTCCTCTACTGTGAATACAGGAAAAAGAAATTTCTTTCATTTTTTTTGACCTCATGACCCTATTTTTTGAAAGCTCTCTTTATATGCCTTGATTATCTTTGGCTCTATAGATTCTCTGGCAGGCTTCCATCTTCTGACACATTGGGAAATTACTACTGTGAGTGCATTTCATGACTTACTCCTTATTGTGCTTCATGCACTTCAGGGCCTACCTGCTTTTTTCACTTGCTGGGTTTTATGATCCTGGTTTTTTCAACTCGACAAATTTCAGTTTTGGAAAAGTTTTTTGTTTGGGTTTTATTTTTTTTTGATAGCTTCCTTTATCCTGCTGTTTAACTGCGCTGGTTTCTGTTTGGTCATCTTAAAGCAGTTTTTGATAGGTGGTATCCACTTCCTCTGAGCCAATATAATTGTGTTTAAATAGCCTTCATGATGCCTGTAAAAGGTTTTACTTCTTTGACTGTCTTTTTTAAACACTTTTTGACATGTAACAGCAATATGGATGCTGAGTATGACTACAACTAAATTTTGTTCAATTACATCAAAAAGGTAGTGGAAATGTTTGGTTTTCCCTGGGAATACATATTCTGTGCTAAATATCTCAAATTTTCGTGCAAATACTGAGCTATTTTACAGCATCCTAACATTCTGAAAAAAATTTACTAGCTCACTGAATTTATTACTGATTACACTTTCTTTTAAGGCACAAATACAATCGTTACATTTTGCCCAATTTACTGACTTTCAATCACTACTTGAAACATCTGGCCAGCTGTTTTATACTTAAGAACTAGTCTTGGGAACAATAAATATGAGGGGGGAAAAAAGAAAAAAAATTAAGAAAAAGCACAACAAAACAAAACACAGACCCTATCAGAGACACCAGAATCTTCAGAACATTGCTGGAAGAGACAGGTTTATATTTGCTTTATCTATATCTGGGTTAAAGAACAAATGAACGGTCACTGCACATGTGGCAAAACCCATGGAGGATAATTTAATACATGTGCACCTAACAAATTTCAAGACTACCCACTTAAATTTCTTATTCCTTTCTCAGAAATCTCCTTTAGCAATACTAACCCGATAGCTCTTCATTGTAAAAGATAAGGAAAATAAATATACCACAGAGTAACACTTCAAATACTTAAAATGGTTAAATTGAATGATTACTACTCAACTATTTTAAATTAAATCATTGCTTATACGTAAAATGTTCCCTTTTTGATCTTGAGGCTTTTGCTTTATATTTGAGTGATGTTCTCAGTTGAGATGCACCTCAGCAGTAAAGGATATTTCTGGCAGTCACTGCTTGGCTAAAATAGTAAGAGTGGAGACAGAGCAAAGGGTGTACAGAGGCTCCAGTTCCCCCTTACAGACTGATGGATTCCTATTCTTTATTTGGGTTTTTTTTTAGGTTTCTGTAAGAAATAACTAGGTCAAATCAAGAGTAAGGTGAAGGACACAGTGTACATGATACAGGTGTAGGTTTACCACCTACATCACTGTTCCCCAGCTGGAGGTCAGCCCTCCACTGTCAGTATTTCATCTCCTGAATGGACCTGGTGGTTACATGGCAGCCTCTGGCCCCATCTCCTGTTCCTCCTGACTGGGTTTCCCAATGGCCCTTGGTCCCAGCCCATCACTAGTCCTGGCTGGGACTGTGGACAGACCCTGCTGTCAGCACCCAGCCCTTCCACCATGTTTTGATCACATGCCTGGGTGGCCTCGTGCTGGGTCCCTGAGGGGCAGCTGCCCTTCCCTGTGACCTGGCAGTGAGCCATGGGCTGCCTGAGTCCCCCCTCCACAGGGCTCTGATCCCTCAGCAGCTGCCCTCCTGCCCAGCCCAGGCTCCTCAGGGATTCCTCTGTCCATGTGTGGCAGGGGGATTCTCAGCAGCAGCTTCAGACATCAACTCCCAGCACAAGCTGCAGCCCCTGAGCTGTGTCCCTGCCATGATCCTGACCCAGCTCCCAGCCAGTCCCTGTGCCAGCCCCCACCTTTCCCACTCCTGCCTCAGGCCCTGGGTCCCAGCTCAGCCCATGTCTACTCCCATTCCCAGTCCTGCCTCCCAGATCCCCTCTGAATTCAGTTGCAGCCTCCTCATTATCATGATCAGCAAGAGTACCAAAATGCATTTGGTCCCTCCTGCTCTTACTATGACCAGGACAGTGCCATTGCAGGATAATTCTGCACTGGGAAGCTCTAGAAATAAATGTTCTTCAAGTGTCTTCAAATGTACGTTATTATGTCCTGGCTTTTCAAGGTACAAAGAACAGGGAAATTACAATTTGTGGAATCATCCAGGAGAACAATTACACGAAACTTTCCCTTTTAGCTTTTAAGAAACATCTTCAGGATGTGAGATATATTATTTCACCTGACTGTCTACTACATAGCTCGTGTTTTAATTTATCAGGTACTTCAGACACATTTCAATTAGGTAAGGGAAGAATGAAATTTGCAGTTGAAAATTGTAACAGAGCATCCTAGAGAACCAACAATACACGAGTTAGCTTATGTCAGGCAGCTAAGCATGGCCAATAATTCATATCCACCAGAATGGATTTGGCATCCCTTCATCCAGGTATCCAACGAAGGTATTCACAGCCAAGGTTTCTATGTAGGAAGCTATTAGGTGAAGTTTTATATGATAGCTTTCTGGTGTTCTCATGATACACTTATTTCACAGTTAAAAAAAGAGACAAAGGAGGACTTCAAGTTCCCAGTTATCCTGCTTATAGCACTAATTATTTTAGAGTTTATCAGTTTCACAAGAAAAAGGTTAACAAAGCCATCACGTATCAAGGCCTATGCTGAAAGCACGAGAACCAGACAGCAGCCTTTGAGCAGTCTTTTCTAATGTCTGTATTAAGAGAAATAATTATATTTGCTAGGACTTGGCAGCCAAATGTTCTTATAAAAGAACACCCAGACAGAAAAGCCAATTTTGACAAACCTTACAGCTGACTGCAGAAGGACTTTCTCACAAATTACAATTCACATCAACAGATCAGATGTAAATGATGAATGACAATGGACTGTTTCCATTTGTACTTGAGACCTGCTTTCTCAATGACCTTTTAAGTTTATTTTTTGTCTGAACGAGGGTTTTTTAATTATTTTCTCTTCATGTGAGAAATCTTTGTCTGACAAGGCAGTGGCAAAAATCCCATTAACTTTACTAGAGCCAGGAATTCACCCCACATGCAAGAAAACACAAAATTCTTTCTTCAAAATGAAGAGACTATAGCACTCATGTGACACACTGCTCGCATTGTTATAATGTCCCTTTGAAGTTTAAAAAAACAAAGAGGAGGAGGGGATCACAAACACCTGGCTTTTATCTTTGTCATAACTTCTAGATGGCTAAATTATAGTACTTCTCAATATGACAAAGGTATGTGACAGCTAAAGAGTAGGTGTAAAATGCTGCTTTCATTATGCCAATATGCAACTGTGAAAAGAAACGTGACTAGCTGATGCCAAATAATATTGCTTAATAAAAATTCACTCCACTAAAGAACAAATGCATTTCTAATTCATGTTGCTAAAATATCCACAGAAATACAAAGAATAACTCAAGGCAATACGAAAAAATCTGCATTCTGGGCATAGTTTTGGGTTTCAGATTCAAAGTTAACGTTTTTATAGTTCACCTACATCAAACTAATATTTTAAAATAAATTCATTTTCCCCTATTTACAATTATGACAAGTGTCATGGAAAAAAACTCCAATTGTATTAATACATTTATTTACTGAAAACATTGGGACTTCAACAACATCCCTAACCTGTCAAGCTTTCTCCAAAGTATTTGTAGGGAAGGATTTCCCTACATTTGTCAGATGTGGAAAGCTAAACAGACTTTCCCAAGGAAAAGCAGGAATGGAAAAATACAAACATAATTAAAGGATCAAAGAAATGCTTTTTATGTACACCCTTGCTGTAACTTGAAAGAAGAGCCTTCTATAAAATTTAATGTACTGCACTCCAGTGTTGTTTGTTGTTGAATTATCTGATTATCTTGACAATCCTGCTTAAAAAAACAGCTGCATCTTTGTAAAAGAAACCTGAACTGCAAATAGGAGTACTCTCTTCTATTTCTTCATATGCAGCTATTATTCACCATCCACTAAGTAGGTGAGAAAGAGTAGTAAAACTGCCTAGTCATTGCAAAATAATTAATAAGGTATGTAATTTTCCTTGTCTTTCACATGCTAAACACAATCTTTTGATTGCTCACTGGACCAAAAACCATATCAAATTCACTTGCACTAAGTACCTCAATCAGTAACAACTCATTAGCAACATTTTCAGTATTATGAGTAACATACCACTTGAAAATCTTCTGAGTTAAGAGTTCAGGCAATAAGGGGTATATAGGATAGACTAAATCTATGCTCCTTAATGGTGTCATCAACCACCTGGAACACCTTGTACACAACATTTATTTCTCGTGCCTCAGTTTCTTTCCATATATTTGTTACACTTCTATTCTTTGAGATACCCTGAGATCTACTAATAAAGCATGCTTTGTCAAATGTGGAGTGTCTTAACTGAACACTCAATTTTTTATCTTTTTTTTTAAACTTACAAAGAAATTTGGACCCCAAATTTTCTAATGAAAACTCTCGCCTGAAAGCTCCTCAAAGCAGAGGTGCATTTACAATAAATAAGAATAATTTCCAAGGAAAGAGTGTTCTAGACAAGATTATATATGAAGGTGCTTCACCTCCCTGCTCTTTCCAGTCCGTACACAGGGTAATCTGTAAGTAACAGTGTATAAGGCTATTACAGAACACTCATAATGAAAGATAAGTATAAATGGTATAAATCCGGCTTATTAGCAACCAACCAAAATAATTCTACTTAGACTTACTCAAGCAGAACTTTTGTTGCTGACCAGATGTATTAGTAACAGACGTGCAAGCTATTCAGAATGATCTATGGAGAGTGACAAACAGCAGCAGCACTGGTTACAAACCACGTAAATACAAGACCAAATTATGAAACTAAAAATCAGAGCTTCATGCAGACCACGAGAAGGTTTTGAAAACTTTTTTATATTTTCATCCAGCCTATCAAGCTTTCAGCAAAATAATGTTATAGTTCATGAATAAACTACAAATATAAGGAAGTATATGGGGAGAGTTTGTGCAGAATTTAGGTAATCAGCTGTATTTTTAGACCATGTTTACTTTTTTCCTACTTTATATATAGGAAAACAGCTTTCATTTGCAAAAGCCAAAAATAAAAAAGTATAGGTAACATTATTAAGCAGCACCTAGCTTGGAAAATCTACTGCTACTATGAATTTCCATTATACTTCTTTTATATTACAGGGTTAAACGTCCTATATTCATCTTACATTGAAGACAGCTACACAAATAGGGTCAGACATTTTATTGCAATTTCACTTTGCAGAATTTCAATCTAAATCATTGCTTTTGTCACTGATTATAATTTATGTAATATAGAGTGTTTAAATACATAAGTTAGTAAAATATTAGATGAGCTATAAGTCAATGTAAAAGTTAAAAATGAACTATATGTGGAATGCTATATTGGACAGTCATGTGCTGAAATACTAACATCTATTATAATGAGGTTATTGATGTAGAGTTGACATATAACTTGATTTGCAGATGCCCTACTGACTAACCTTTTGCAACTATATCTCAGTGTAAACCTGTGGTAATTATTGCTGGGTAGGGAGAGTTGGTTTAAGTGAACTATTTCTTTTGATGCATGTTGAATGTGATTGCCCCCTGGAGACGACAGGAGTCCCGCATGTGTGAGTTATTACATAAATATTGAGGGGGAGAAAAAAAAGGTGTATCACATTAAATTTTTCCTGTTTCCTATTGTTGCAGTTTTGCTTTTTCTAACGAGATCTTTTTCTTCCAGTGCCTTGCCATATATGCCCTTTTCAACTAAAAAAAAAAATAATTAAAGCACATAGTAGCAATAACTGATTTATTTGGAACATAAAAAACTTTTCAATAGTTGCAGTTCATAGATCTCTAAAAAATGGCAAGTCAAGAAGTCTAGATTTTATTCTTAGTAACTGAAGCCAGTGAATTAACATTACCTAGACAACACTGAAAAACATCAATTTTCTGACTTAACTGTTAGAAGTGGAAAAAGATGAGAAAATCAGTATTCAGACTTTCTAATATGGGATGCCCTAAAAGTCCTTGTAATAGTGCAAAAGTAGTATTAACAATTATACATAACATTCTATTATACTGTGTACTTGCCTAAAAATCCAAAACTAATAACTGGGATAGTCTAGGAATAAAAATTATGTTATTTTATACTTATTCATATAATGTAACACTCTAGTCAAAAGAAAGGACATGACAACTACATATAACAGTTGTGTTGATAATATTTCACCCACTAGAATCTTTTTTTCATATTAGAGCACAGAACACTGCAACAATCCTGTCAACCCACCAATTATGACAAAGAAAAGAAAAATTTAAGAGACTGTGAGCCTTGTAGAAACTGATCTTCAAGTGGGATTTTCACAGATTGTCTACAGGGACATTTTATAACAAGAGTAGTTTTGGCTTCTGGGGATTACACTGCACAATGAAAACAAATGTCAAAGTAAATCCCCAAATTAAAAAAACACTTCTGGTATTGATCCTCAGACCTACCAATCAACCCTCCTGCCCTCTGAAGATTCTCAAATACTTTTCTTCATCTGAAACCTTTTAGAAATATTTTCTTCAACATAATCTTAAACTACTGGCTGAAGTTCAACACACGTTTCAGCAACACATGTGGAATTTATCCACAGCTTATGGAACTTCCACAGGCCAAGGAAGGAAAATTCCTAACTGTCCATCCATGTTTACAATCTGAATTTATATTTATATTATGTTGAAAATCTGAAGATAAGTACACTAGCTGTGTCTTCAATAGTCTTACATGTGTTTGAATTGATTATTTTGAATTTTTTAAGTACGCACTTCTAATCTGGCAATAATTTTTTAATATATAGCACTACAGCATCAAAGGTTTACTTTTTTTTTTCCTATTACCTGCTGCCCAAGTCTCTGCTCAAAGATTTTTTGATAGATTGGTTATCAATGAGTACAGAAAAGGCAGTTTTGTTACGTTCTACTTTTTCAAAAAGTCTATTAAAGTTTATGTTCAGCTACATAAAAATGACCACTTTAAGAAAATGCAATTTCTGCCTTTTTCCTAGATATGCACAAGAGGAAAAAAAGGTCTCTGAATTGTGTGAAGCTTATAATATGCTATATATTTTGCTAAAGGCTGGATATTTTTTATGTTGTAGCTATTAGCTACACTCTATCTTGGCAAAATCCACCTATAATTAGAGAGGCAGAGAAATGCCAAAGGAAGTACCCATGAACATATCACTAACACACATAATTGTGCAATCTACTGTGCTGGGTTCTCTCCATCTGCTAGTACATAACTCCTGCTTTATCAGGATGAAACTATCTGATATGAATACTAATTTTCTCACAAATTGACCAAATTTAAGCTTAACCAACTCAGATACAAAATTTTACAGTCCCCAAGGAACCAACAGTTTGAAACCAGAAGCATAAAATACCATAGGCTAGTTTTCAAGCAATAAATTGAAGAGAATTATGTGGATATGTTAGAGAAAACTGGCGTGAATTACTGCTTTAATTGTAGAAAATTTATGGTAAAATAAGTTTTTAAGTCACTAAAACCATAATTAGTCTCTATTCTGCATCTTCCACAAACAGGTGTTCATGGGAACCTTAAGGGGAGAACTTCATTCTAGCTGTAGCTTACTCCATCCTCTGAATTTGTCACTGAACTGGTTCCAAAATCTTACAATTCTTTATCATCTTACACAAAGACCAAAAGACTTGTTGCAGCTGACTTGCAAACAAACCAGCTTTTGTTTCAAGATATTCAAATCTGATAGCAGAAATCTTAGCAAGAGGGAAGATCTTCACAAGCATTGCAGGCCATGTTTTATCCCTTCTCTTGTCCCTGAACGTATTTCAAAAATCCATCTACATCATATCTCATCTGTGTGTTCTGATTGCTCGTGATATTAAGAACAGGAAATCAAGGGCAGTCACCTTGTTCCCCTTATCCCCTGCCCACAACCAGAAGAGGTAGGGAGCAATTCTGCACATCAAAGCCAGACCACCACTTGCAATTCATACATGCCCATTGTGGAAATGAGGCAGGAATGGTGTAAATAGGCAAAATCCCTATCTTGGCACTACCTACCCCCCAAAATTACCAGCCTTCTAAAGATCGAAACCTACAGAATCCCCTAAACACTGAGAATTATTAAAGCCTTCCAGAGAGGTATAGGTCCACCTTAGGATGGATGCTTAAACCAGAATTCCCTTTTAATACAATAGCTCATGATTTTTAACGTCTTAAAAGGTTGTGTTTTGACACTGCATATGTATTTCAGCACTAATAATGCAAAGCTTTACGTACAAAGTGTTTATGTAATGAATTCTCTCCTGCCTTGTGTCAGCTCCATGCACTAATGCCTGTCTGCATAGCACTCATGGCTGCTTCCTGTGTCTCTGCACTGATTAAACTGCTCTGTTCATTTTTATTTGCAGGACTTCATCTCATTCCCTAGCTTTTTCTTTTTATTGATATTATAGTTTCAAAGTGTTTGAAACGATGCAGTCGGAAATACACTGCATTAAAGGAAAAATCATAGTAAATTCATAGTAATGTCGGGTATGGCCATTGTTTAGGCCATGCTATCTTATTTTAAAAGACACAGAAATAACATATAGTAATGTGCAATGTCTTCAGTATGTTTTGCATTTCTAGAACTATTATGGAGTTGAAAATTGTATGGTGAAGCACACAAAGAAACAAATCCAAGGTTAAGGATTCACAGTGACTAGCTATGAAATCTCTTGGGAGCTATTTTCAGTGAGTAAGATATCACAGACATTCACGTGGCAAGAATCAGAAAGCAGTAATATTAACTCGTCAGCTTTTCTCTCTCCATTGATGGGACTTTCTCCTGATCATGTTTTATTCATTACCTAAGACTAAATTTCCAGCCAGTACAAAGCTATAAGAAAACTAGAACTCTTGCACATCCAGTGACAAAGCACGACTGAGAAGCTAGACTCTGTTTAAAAAGTGAGATATTTACACCTGGAAAATGTACATATGTACACAATCTGTTTCACAGTACTGCAGGCACAGAGCATTGATCAAGCTGCCTGTAGATGATGTTTGAAATCAATGAGAACTACACATTGTCTCACTCAAAAACAATGTTGTTAGTGAAATATCTCTTTTCTGCATGTGGATTTCCACCCAAAGAAAACCCAAGCTACTTGAAAGAGAATTGTGACAAATTACCCAAACATTTAAAACAACAGAAAAGTCAAAAACTTTGCCAGAAGATAAACTGGAAGAAAAGGTGGAAACACCCACAAGTTGAATAGATTAGAGCAGAATAGGGTATTAAACTTTTTAACTTTGTTTCAGGCTCATCCCTGCACTTTTTTTGTGACCTGTATGCATTGGACATTGTAAAAAATTTCCACAAAGAAGTGTTTCTGGACTTAGATTACTTATTGAATTGATAAATTACATTTATGAAAACTATAATCAGAAGTGTATATTTCATTTCCTTTGAGGCTATGTGATGAGACATATAGTAATATTATTATGTGAACCTTCTTTTGTTTACTCCAGAGAAACAAAAGGATTTTGTTTTTGTTATTAAAGCAGGTCTGAAAATCAGATTCCAACCAAATGCACTTAAGTTCTCCATGTTATGCAAATATTTCCTTTCCCAATTCTGTTGAGGTAACAGTGCTACTGGAAGAAAGATGTTCCACACAAGAATCAAGAAAAATGCATCTCAGGAAATAAACAAGTCTCACACCTTTAACATTTCAAGATCCTACAAAGAGACTTGAGGAATTACACACAAATTTATGACATGATACCTGTGTATTTCTTAGCTCAGTGTTTCTCAAAAAGGCTTATCATTTTTAAGACAGAAAAAAAAAGAAAAATGAAGGCATGTTAGATACACTATTCTCAAAAAATTTCATGATAAAGTGTTCAAGGTCCAGCTCTCCTGCTGTGATGCTTTACCTAATATATGACCATCACGTCTGGCAAGACTCGCACAGGTCTGCCCTTGATTTGTGTTAGGAAAAGCCAGAAAACCTCACAACTATTCTTCATTCCCAAGAAGTAATGTGAAGTCTGGCTCCCTGATGTTTCCAATTTTACAGTGATCCAAATAACCCCCCAAAACCACACCTGAAGCATCACTCACAATTATAGGTGATAGCTGAGGGAGACCAAAGCAATTCCCTCCCCAGGCATCCCAGGGCATTCTCCACCACAGCAGTGCCTGGAGTGCTGTGAGATGGGGCCATCAGAGACTCAAACCTGACCTGCAAGCACTGAGGCTGGGACATGAACCAGCTTTGAATGGTTTTTATCTGAAAAGATGGTGAAAAGCTCCACGAATATACCTGGTGCTACAAGTCTCGGGAACTGTTACATACTACTGAGGTTTCAAAGAAACTACAGACTTCTCAACTTCTTCAAACCTATCAGAAAGCAAGTGGGCAGCTGAATGGGTAGAGCTTCAGCCCCTACCTGAGCTGCACAAAATGGATGGCACTTCAGTTTGCCCAGAGTAACTCCCTGAATGGTCCATGGACAATCCCACTCGCTTCCTTATTACATCTTTTCCAGTACTTCTGCAAAAGGGATCAAGACTTGGCTGGAGTAAATGTAATTTGACCAGCCTGACTGCTCTTCAATTCTCAGCTGAGCTTATCACAGCCAGCCAACAGCCAGCTTATCACAGCCAGCCAACAAATACAGTCATTACATCAGGCCAGAGAATTTTAGGATATACTTTTCCCGTAACAGCTCAATACATCATTCACAAATGTAACAAGTACACTGTAGACACAAGCACTATGTGTTATAGATGCCTATAAACATAGGGTGTTTCCACTAAACACAGTAGAAGGTATTATAAACAGCAACAAGGAAAGGGGGTCAGATCCCTACAGTTTACTAAGATTAAACATTAATTGAAAGAGCAATTATTATTATTTTTAATCAGCAGATGCATAGTACTCCTAGAAATCTGGTTTTCAAAGTATATTATATATCTCACATCACGTGTCTCCCCAAAAATCCTGCCTCATTTAAATCCTTAGATCACTCCTGTTACTCTTTACACAACTCCATAACGGAGGAAACGTTTTCTTAAAAACATATTTTTAAAAATTCCTTTCTATACCAAGGCTAATTGACAGGAGCTCTACAATTTGTTTGGCTTTTCAACCAGTCAACCACCTACTTATCAGATTCATATCTTGAAAATAATGTGTTGAAGGATATAGTATTAAAATATTGAAACTTTAAGGCATAGTAACAAGAAATAACAGTTCTTGGTTAACTGGTTTTCATAAACTGTTCTTAGTGTGTAAATGTTTTATAGGAAGTGAACGGAACATAAGAGCTATACACCAGACAAGGAGTTTTCTTTCCAAATTCAAGCCATTCAGCCACGCTTCTTCCATTTGGTAGATGCATTCTCACCACAAGATTAGAAAGCCCCAAGTATAGCAGTTAAATCAAAGTTCTTGGGAATGGCTTCTATTCTCTAGTCATCACACCACTCAGAGATTTCCAAAATATTACTAAAAAAATAAGCTTAATATATTCCTTTTACTGAGCTACAGTAATTACAAGTAGCTGCTCAACACTGAAATTTAATTCTCTTATATCATATTGTCAGATCAAATACTTCACAAGCTTTTGTTGCTACATCACATGCAGTCAAATGCATGGTGATGCAACCAGGATGTAATGACCAAGGTTATAAAGTAGACATAACACTGCCCAGATGCATAAAAAACGTATCATTTCCTGAACTTGATTCTGACAAAGTTCCACCAACACAAGCCTGGAGAGAGATGTGGCGTTAATTTTTCCATTTTGCATATAGGAACATATTAGAAATAGAAATACAACCATACAAAGCATGAGATGGTCAAATTCCATCCACTGGAAATTTTCTAGAATCACATTATATTAACCAGATCAAGGCAAAATTGATATTTTGCACTGTAAATTGCCTAAACACTGGGCATGGAGACACTGATGTTGTCGACAGAAATCAGCACTTCTCTTCGTGGTTTTTCACAGTCAGATCTCAGGGAATAATTTTTAAATCAAGCATCAAACTTGTGGCCTTGAAAACAAGTTCCCCAGTATGTGATGTATCACTTAACCAGACCAGTTCATTGTCTTGCAAATCTCAAACCCCAAGGTCAGAAACTTAAAATCTGTAGAAACTGTCCTAGATCAAGGCTCAGAGTTTATCTTAAATAAAGGAGAGATACAAGAGAGCCTTTTCTTTCCAACTGCAAGAAAAAAACATTTGCTGAGGTAGTAACTCTGTAGAGGTCTTCAAATTCTATTGGGTTTTTTTCCCTCACCCTAATAGTAAATATTTCACAGACAGAACTGAGATGAGTAGGGCATCCTCTGGTAGAAGAGGAGAGATCCATCAGCTCTTTGTGGGAGAGATTTATTATGCATCCTGGTAGACACAGTGAAACAGAAGTGTACTATCTTTGATGCTTTTAAAACACAACTGAAAAATAGACTCACTTGTAAATGTTGAGAGTTGTCAGTCATATTGTCCTCTCGCCTACGAACTTCTTCCAACAGCTGTGCATTCTTTTTTTTCTCCAGTTGCTGATTGTGCTTCAGATTGGCAACCTTCTTGTTTTGATCCTTCATATGTCTAAGAATTGCACACATATACCCATTAGAGTTAATGACAATCACTTATTTTTCAATAGAAATTAACTTTGTGACTATGACACAGAACATCTCCAACGGACACAAGTATTCCAAGTATCAGATGTAACAATAAGACTTCATTTTGTTTTCAAGATGGCAAATCAAAACATCTTTAAGTTTGTGCAGTGGTAATGCAATTATTTCCACTTATAAGATTTTTCCCTTTTTATCATTTGCTCACAAATACTCATACATGGTCCGAGCTCTATGCAGAAAAACTCTTGTAAGAAGGAGATTATCCAGAAAAATTGTTGTAAGAGGGAGATTATCCAACAATCCTTACACACTCAGTGCATTCAGGAACAATTTGAAGGGGTCCTTTAAGTAGCATTAATTTCAAAGGAAGCAGGAGGTAAAGGTGATGACTAATGTATGTTGTGAAATTCTACTTTTTAAAACCTGGACTACTACAAATACAGTGGTTTGGAGGATTAAAGTGTGATGGGGTAGAAGGTCAGGTCATAAATATGCCATGAAGAATAAAGTATGCCTTTACAAATAGCTTTGTACTTGACAAAAACATTTCTACCATTTTTAGTAATGAGACTTCTTTCTACAAAAGATTATCAACAAACAGATTTATGAGCCATTCCTAATGAAAATGAAACAATCTTTGCCACCATTAGTTTTCTATTTTTAATACTGTACTAAATTTCAAAAAATTGTTTCAGTATTTGATTATCTTTTGCTGTGGATCTTATTTAATAAGTTACCAGAGGCATTTCTGATACGGAGCATACATCTTTTTAAGGAAGAAGGTAAGTAAATTGTGCCTGGTAGTTAATGAAAAAATATCCTTGCAGTAATGCTTTCTACCTGCTTAGATTCTTACATATTATTTTCTTGATTTTCTTTGACTTTGAGGAATTTGCTCCCTTTTATCTATAAAAAATTAAGTCACGTGCAAATTCCTAATAAGATCTACTCACTAATCCTATTTTGGCAAATGAAGAGAATATTATTCAGTGCCCAAAAGGATCACTGAAAATCTCTCCATTGCTTCCACATCAGCAGCAGTGGAAAAAAAGTTACAGAATGTATTTCTTGCACAGATTTTATTATCCTAAAGAAACTAGGTCATTTTATATTTCCTTCTATCACTGATTTCTTTGTCCTACCAGTGTTTTTTTCACCACTGATTTATACTGAAAAATTAACAATTAATTTTTAATCAATAAATGTTCCATGGTATTAAAAATTCTTAGAAGGCACTTAATACACAAGTTTAGAAGTACAGCACATAACAGAAAATCTCACCTATTATAACTAAAAAAAAGTAACTTCAAGTTGCCTAAAAAAATAAAAGTGCATACAACTAGTTCAAATATACATTAGATGCTCTGTACAATTCCAAGGGAAAAACAGCTCTCTCCTGAGTCTGTCTCATAATTGTAAACACAGACTTAACCAGCATAAAACCAAAATGAATACTAGAAAAAATTACTTTCACAACTTTATATATAAATGTGGTATTTGGCAGAAATTTTGGTGGTGCAATATGACTTTGTGCTGTTAAAATATAAATTGGTTTCCAATCTCATGTTGAGTAAATGATAAATTCATTTATATTTAATCTCTATAAGAAGTTCAATTTTATGCCAATGCTAACTGCTTCTTTCATCACCCCTCCCTCACACAACTTCCCATTTCAGCTTCTGTCTAATGCCACACTGAAAAGTAGAACATGGTAAAGCTGCAAAGGAAAACATCTGGTGCCTGTGATATGCAAAATCTTGAAGAGAAGGAAATAAAAGAAAGCTCTGTCGTAGACTCTCTTTATTCCACAACTGGCTACATACCTATGGAAATGAAAAGAAAATGCTACAGTTAAAAAGCCTAGCTGAGAAGTTTTCTTTTAGGCATGCATTAAATGTACAGGGGGAGTTCAATGCAGCAAATAAATGCAAGCACATATTCCCTACTAATCCTTTTTTTTTTTTTTAAACAGCAAATATCAAATACAATCCCTGATCCAGCAGAATTTTTGACTTGCTTGCTCTGGTATGTTTTCATGCGGTTCTGTTTCTAAAATGCTTTTGAATAAAATAGAAGATTAGGGTAAGTAAAAAATATGCATAAGAAATAGAAAAATATTTGGGAACAGTACCCAATCAGCACAAAATATCATATGCCATGACCATATAGGTTATAGAATATCCACATACTTTACTAGTAGCTATGCTGATATGCAGAGTTGAGTCTACATTACTCTTTATCATGTGGAATTAGTTTCATGTGTTCTGCTGCACTGTTTAAATTTAAAACTCTAAGACCACAAAATTCATTAGACAGAATAAAATAAATAAAAGATTACTGCTTAAGACATACATCTTGAAAATCTGAAATGTATGCTGCAAGGGTCTGGTCAGTAGAATTGATGTTACCATCACAAGTTAATAATCTTCTGGTACTAAAACATATGCAGAATTATTCTCTGATAGTGTAATTGCCCCAAAGCAGAAAGATGAAACCCTCAGCTCTCCGACCTTCCACACTGTTACAGTTCATTCTGAAGTTGGGCATCTATTATCTTTCAGTGAGCTAAATTCTTTAACCACTGAGCTAGACATTACAGTCACCTCAACCTAGTTATTATCAATACTGTGCTGCATTGGGGATTTTAAAAACTTCATGGAACTGGAAAGCCAGGCTACAAACTAGTTCTGAAGCACCCAAGTCCAGAGTGGTGCCAACATTACATTTGGCTTAAAGAAATTATGTTCTGAGCTCGTAACATTTAAGAAGTAAAAAAGCAAACTAAAAAGCAGTGTAGATGACTAACTCTTTGCAAGATGTTTAATTATGGCCAAACATTAAAAAGCAGGGTTAATGACCCTTTTTGCAGATAACAAATTTAAATTTGTTTGTGTTCCTATGGCTATAGACAGTCAGCAATTGTCACAGAACATCTAACAGTTTAGGACTAAAAAAGAATTCAGAGTGAAACTAAGATGTCTTCAAAACAGAGCTAGAATAGAGCTAGAATATAAGCACAGCTTGAATAGTCAAAATAAAAATAAACTTAAAAAATTTAAAAAACCCTAAATCACCAACTAAAAAAGGAAACAAGTTCTCTTCTGTTCCAGAATTGCAAACTGAAGGATATTATGGGCATCTTCTAACTCATTTGATAATTCAATATCAGAGAAGTATCCAGCACACAATAATGATGACAATAATATTGGAAGTTAATAAAGAGATGAATACCAGGTATAAGAAAAAAGTCTAAATAAAATTTTATTATTTTAGTACATAAGACATTCTCACACTCCTAAAGAATAGAAAAAAGATTGTATAAAGTAACACACTCCTCTAGAAGCCTCCTTACTACTGTTAAAATTGAGCTTATTAATTTTTTTAACCTAGATCAAGCCATTTCTCTCAACTGAAAATACATTCACCTTAGATATGCTACCCAAGTAAAAAAAAAAAAAAAAAAATCAAAAAAAAGTCATAATTTCCTG
>NW_016690382.1:772117-1005583 GCF_001604755.1 Lepidothrix coronata | reverse complement strand
ATTTTTTTAACCTAGATCAAGCCATTTCTCTCAACTGAAAAAAAATTCCCCTTAAAAATGCTACCCAAAAAAAAAAAAAAAAAAAAAATCACAAAAAAGTCATAATTTCCTGTTCCTCTTCCTGAATCTTTCTGATCTGGGATAATTTTTGATAATCTTTCTCAAGTCCACAGCCATTAATTTCCACCTCAGCTGGGCATGAGTCTTATAATCAGGTGTCTAAACCACAGCAAGGTCTACCTCTGTTTTCCTCAGCATCCAACGATTGTTCCAGAAAGTGACCTTAGAATGCCAACACTGGAATCACTAGAACATAGCAGCTCTGACTCCTCATACTGCTGAAGAGCCATCATCTATGACTGTTAAATATTTAGATCTGAGTAAGGCGGGGAAAGGGAAAAGACCAAAAAATTCTTCAACAGCCCTGTAGCTTTCTCTCTTACAAAGAAGGCTCAAGGAACCTGGAGCCAGTAAATCTCACTGTGCAAGCAGCAAGATGGCCTTACATCAATTGCACTGGCTGTTCATTCTATTCAATTTTTTAACTGAAATGTCTTTTTAAGAAATAGATCATTGTCCTGGAGACCCAGACCCTTGATCAGCAGAAAGATAAAGAGCAAAACAGTAGCAGCATTTAGTTCTTGCTAGTATGAAAATAACTGAAATGATTCACTTAACCATGTTTGTGGTTTTTTTCTTGTTCTTCTGGAGTGGCACACAACTAGATCTCATAGGTCTAACTACAGGACATTTAATTCCTTCAGTCCAACTTTTTAAGAGAAATATTAACACTAAGTTCCTGCATATATGTATCTTTCAGATTTCATTTTACAGTAGTGTGTGTTGTCTAAACTCCAATGCTTTCATCTCTGATAGCTATAGAAAATCACACTATTTCATTAAATTCCCAGCTTTAAATAGCCACCTGGGGACCTTGGCCAAAAAGTTGGTAATGTCAGCCAAAAATAAGTGTTACATGCTTAGTATAGCCTTCACTCTATTTCATAAAGATTTTTTTTTTCCCTCAAAGCATCCAAAAAATGCAGACATGCAAAATACACCCAAGAGCAAAATCTGCAATGTTTTCTAAAGGAATATGTCTCTGCAATAATTTTCATCACTTTAAACAGCATTGCAATGGGACCAGTTGTCTGAAAGTCAATCAAAAACTTCTCCAGTATTCTAGGAACCTGTGCTCCTCAACAAGTTATTAAAAAAAAAAAAAAATCAGTGTGCAAAGAATGTTTTCAGGGAAACAAACAAATAAAAAGATACCAACCCCAAACCAAACTAATCAAACCAAACTATTTCATGATATACAATTTATCCAAAACAAGTAATTTATATAAAATAGGAAAGTCTCAAAAATACATTTTAAAATTTAATCTCGTACACGTAAATAAAAAAAAATCTTCACCTATTCTTCTAGGCATGCACTGGGTAGAATATTACCATTGTCATTATTTGAAAAAAATATCTTTTTTTTTAACATTACCATTGTCATTATTTGAAAAAAATATCTTTTTTTTTTAACATTACCATTGTCATTATTTGAAAAAAATATCTTTTTTTTTTAACATGTCATCTCTTTCTCCTTTATAGATAGTCCACACCTTTACAAAGAATTCACGTATGCGAGTAAGGAAACAAATCTTAACATTTTACTAGGCACTCTGGATCTCAGTAGCTAGTCATGCAGAAGACCTGATCCTGTAAATCCCAACCATGTGAATGTCCATTCTGAACTACATTACTTCAGTAAGACTCTGGAAAACTATTCATAGTTTTCTCACTGTCTCAAAAGTGACAGTATATGTAGGTGCTTTATTGAGTCACAACTAAACCAGCTAAGGGTAATTCTTCAAAATTCAGATCTAATTCCATTGAAATTCATAAGCTAGCATTTTATTAAGATGAGAAAAGCTAATCATTTTTTTCTGGCATTTTCATGGAATACAAATGTATGTGCTGTTACCCATCTATAAACCTGAAAAACAAAGAGGGGTCAGACTCTAGCAAACTATAAACATCACAAGAGATGTTAAGAGTGTTATTGACAGAGACATTCCTGACACAAATATGCAAGGACACTGTTTATGCACCTACAAACCATAGACGGATTTGTCTGGAGAAAATAGGTATTACCATGATAAGAAAACCTATACCTGTGATAGGCTGAAATTTTCATATTACAAAGAAAGCATAACACACCTCAAACAACAGCAATTTTTCTAAAAGAAAGCCCTCGTGTTTCACTGCTCAATTGATTTAATAAGTTAGACTCTAGTCCCTGTAAGTTTTATAATATGCTAATAAAAAACTAAGCAGTCTCTTTCTGTGCAGTCATTTGCACTTAAAACTTTCATGTTGGGTTTTTTCCCAATCCAGATCCTATAACCTAAAGAATTACTAGTATCCAAAATATCTTTTAAGATTTGGAATGTTTCCTTATTCTTTTTTACTTTCTTTTTCTTTTTCTAATACAATTATCACAATGAGAACAAACTAAAGAATATCTTAAATAACATAAAAGCAACTATCCCAACCATTAAAAGCAACTATCCCAACCATTAAGAAATCAATTACTTTGACATATCCAGCATGTCTAACAGAGTTCAGCTTCAAAATAACTTTCATCCTTTCTTTCTTGATGGCAAAAAATTATATTGGGAGTGATGCTTTTTTTAATGATGTGGATGAAGTTCAGAAGCCAGACTGCTTGTACATTCCAGGCCAAATCATTCATCTAGCTTTACACCCTGATATAAAAAGACAGGGAGTAATAATCATAACCACCAGAAATAAAAAAATATTAAAATTCATTAAAATATAAAGTAATAACATTTTATAAGCATTTTGCCTTTTCCTTGCAAAAACGAAATCTATTGAATGCAAAACTGCAAAGCCATCTCACCACTGTACACACTGATTTTTTTTTCTGTGAGACCCACAGACTGGCAAACATGCCACGTCACAGCAACCCAGAACACAGCTATTTATTGCCAGCGAATTACCAGTAAAGGAATTTTAGTATATTCCCAACTCTGTTACTAATAGATTACATAGCTATTTCAGTTTTGCTCAAGGGAGCAGGCTTGCAGCCCACAGAGATCTATAGGTCTCAAAAAAACAGAAATTGATCCTATTGCTGCGTTAATAATAATAATAATAATAATAAAGCCACAAAGTCAAATAACCTTTTTTTTTTAATTCTTCTTCCCCCAGCCCCACCCTTTAAATCTTAGTATTTCTGAAGGCTACTTTCAGATCTCCTAGGACTGATATTATGACAGTGCTTCAGTGTGACAACAATTTTGCCCCCCAAATGCACCACAAAACAGTATTATTGTCCAACAACTCTGCCTGGCAGAAATAAAGCAAGTGTCACAGAAGTCACTGAAACATTTCTCACCTCAAAGACAAAAATGTGGGAGGAAGAGTTTACCTAACACACAATCTGGGAAATTTTCCAAAATCTTTATTTAAGAAGTGTTTAGTCTGACACAGTTCCCTCTAAAGCCCTAGAGAGATGCTCGAAATATCCACGTGAGGATAATGCATGAATGAAAAAGACCTACTAAAATCCTGTTCCAAACTATGGTTCATGTCACTTTGTTTCAACACTTATCTGCACTGCAACCACTGAAACTCCAACACAGTGCATTGCACTACTGTCTTCCTCAGCACATTCTTACTGGATGACACTTTACATGAACATGTGTGAAATTCATACCAGAAGACTCATCTGTCACACATCTCTCTTGCACACCCAGGATGGTTGGGTCTTTTCTTCTGATGTTCTTTTTAAAAAAAAATAAAATAAAATGCTGCTGATGACAGGGCACTAGATGAGAAGGATATTTGATCTGATTTAATATGGCAATTGCTTGCTCAGCTATTTTATTAATTGAGACCATTAGCAATAATTGTAACCAGCAACTGGAAATAGTCTGTTGCCTGAAATCTGCAGCTAAGGAGTTGCAATCCTGCTACTGATCCATCAAGTCCTTTCCAGCTGTAATCCAGGCAAGCTTTTTTTCTTTAAAAAGCCAACAAAACAAACATCCCCACACAAACAAACAAAAAAAAAATTCAAAAAATGCCCCACCACCTCCTGACTCTGTCCAGTTTTTCTCTGCATCCAACTGCTCCGCAGCATGTCCAGCTCAGCCTGACAGCAATCAGGATCACACCTCCTCTGCAGCACTCCATGATTCATTGCAATTTCCTTCTGAATCAAATCTTTTGACTGCAACTCCTGGCTCACCCTAGAAGTTCTCAGGATCAATCCAGCCATTATCATTCAATACATAAATCAAGCTTTCCATGCTTTTGCAGTAACTTCTTCAGACCTCCAAATAAATCAGGTACACTGTATGATTTCTTGTTTAGACACACTAACTTCCCCTTATTATAAATTCAGATCAGAGCACTTCAATCCAGTCACAATCATGTTGCCCAGGCATGTCGCTCCTGCACTGTGAAAGGAAACAATGGGAAAGTGGGAGAAGTGGTCCCACCAACAGCCCAATTCCTAAATTTAGTTCCCCTGTCTCTTTTCAGTCACAGCTTTTTGAGGGCGAGCTGTGCTATCTCACAATGATTCTTCACTCACACACCCCTGCACTGCACACAGGGAATCCTGACAGCACTGCACCCAGGCAGGCACCAACTCCCCAGAGCGCTCTGGGGCTGCTTTATTCACACGTTCAAGAGGTAAAGGAATATGCTCTGTGGATCTTCCCTCCGGGGAAAACTAGTGGAGGCAGCAGGTCTGGAGAAGCATAAGAAATATTATTGTGTCTTGAAACCACTAACCATGAAATGGAAAGAGTACCAGTTCTTTGTGTTCCCTCTTCCCCAGAGTTCTGGTGTCACATTCAACCCAATCCAAAGTGGATATTTTTTCTTCAGAGAGACAGGGCTCTTTTTACATCCAGTTCATACTGTATATCCATTTGCTTCAGTGGAGTATTTACACTCCAAATCAAATCCCAAAAAAATCATATCACTGAGAAATCAATGAGAATCATATCAATGAGAAATTACAAAATATCCTTCCTTATTTAAATCATCCATTTCTATTATTTTAACCTCTTCATGCCTTTAAGCAAACTGAAAGGGAAAGTATAGAACTGAGCAGACACAGTAGTGAGTGGGATGAAAATGAACAATGACACATCATCTTGTCCCAGGATCCTGTTTATATCTTTTTATTTTTAATCACTATGATTTCTGCTTATTTCATAATACATTATTAATTTAAACTTTTTTCTTAAGAAAATAGAATTTTGAGGAAATAAAATTTCTACTTTACTATTTCTTAAATAAAATTAAATTTAAAAATCTAATTACAAATTCAAAAATTCAAAACCACTCACGTGATCAGATAAATCTAAATAATCCCTACTCAAATTGTCATCTCTTTCAAAATGTTTAAATGCTAAAATGCTGGTTCTGTAGACATAGCAAACAGACTATAACAGAAAGACATGTCAACAATCTGCCTGTTATCCAATGTGACAACTATGTTTCTCACTCAGAATAACCAGTCTCTCAGAAGAGTAATGTATATCACAGATTCTCTCAGTTTTCAGTAGTACACTATCTCAATTTCTCCAGGGAAATTATCTTTGAACAACATATCACTCTGCCCTTGGAACCATCAAACTGACATTTGACAAAACTGTGGACGGCTCGTAAGTTAAATTTAAAACTCCCTTAAACCTTGCCTTACACATGTCACTGAGCCCCAGCCTCCCACGGAAACAATTAGGAAGGCCAACATCAGAGGCTGGTGGGAAACTTTCTAGCACTGGTCAGTATATTACACATGGAAAAAATATCCATCTCCTCTTTATCTGCAGGTGGACAGGCTTGGGGAGTGTATAACCTGATGTAACCTAAAGGCAGGGGGTGAGGGGATGTCATTGTAGTGCCTGTTGTGCTCAGAATATTCTTGTTTTGTCTAGGCAGGTGCACAGGGCAGGATTATGCCAATGTATTGGATTTTCTTGTCTGTCACCAGTATCAACAGCCCACCACGTTAGTAAAACGGATCCAGCATTTTTCTAATCATCATAACCTCATATAAATACGGGCAAATAAAATAACAGCTAAGAACATACGGATCAGCAGAAATTACAGAAATTAATAGATCTGTCTCTTAAATTATGTTTTGACCTTAATGAAGATTCAAGCTGCGAAAACTTAACACTTCACTGAATTCCCACAATAAACTCTAATCATACGCTACAACTTATCCAGGACTCTAGGGATGAAAGTTGGCAGGGTTATGAGGACAGTTTGCTTCAACAAGGTCAGCTGGTTTTTTAGGTCAATAAAACATAACAGAAATTGCACCTCCAACTGCTGAACAAATGTTTCTGCATACCAATCATTGAATTCCAGTGAAATCAACCATAATGACAACCACATAGCATAATACCTTTCTTTAAGCTCTCTCAGGCTAGAGAGATTTTTCCATCAATGTTGGGTATGCTCTGAAATGCAGAGTGGTTACATTCAGACAATAATTTCATCATAGCCAACTCCAGGGTAAATGCATTTAATTAAATTCTGGAAGAAAGAAACATTCCGAAAAAACTGTTGAAGTATTTTCATAATCCAGGTGTAATAACTATCCGTTCAAGCAGATCAAAATGTGCTTGTAGTAAATAGACAATAAAAAAAAGGTGTTCATCCAATTCATTACTTCAGTCGATAAGCCTCAAATTTCCAAAACAAATTTTTTCAGCTGGAAAGAAACTTGCAATTGTGATGTGCATCAAGGCACAGCAGGGAAAAAAAACCTCTTGTCTTGTCAGTCTTTTCATAATGAACCATCTTTTGCCATACAGTTCAAAGACATCCATGTCAGAAACTTCTGACTTTTCTGAACCATGAGATGTGAACTGTGCTCAGTTTTGAGATTAAGAAACCAAAACTCTCCCAAGTTCTCCCAAGCTTTCCTCCTATATGAATAGAAAACACTGTGCTAAAAGTATACATTGAGAGGAAAAAATATGAAAACTTCCTAACTGAACATATCATAAAGGCCGATTGGATATCTGTCATGATTCAAGTCAAATGTGCTGCATGGCAACCTGGAACCGTGTTGGCAAATGCAACACAGAGGAAGCTGAAATACATCTGCAAAGTTTTTGCAGTATATACCCTCCTTTAACTTTGATAATGATGACTCCATCATCCAAACAATATACAGTTACTAGTTTCTAAAATACCAAGTACACGTTTTAAGGCTTTGCTATCTTAGAAGTTACACCCGTTCATAAGCATGAGAAAGAAAATTAATATCAAGGCCTAATAAGAGAAAAAAATGTCAACTAGATCAATTTTTACTTTCGACAAGCACCACAGGCCACGTAGTAATACTTGAAAAGTTTACTCCAACAGTGTGTAAGCACAAGCACCAGCTAAACTAATCTAAAACCTGGAAGAAAGAGGAACAGGAGTCTGACTAGATGAGGCTGTATCCAAACACAGCATATAAAACATACACATACAGACACCAGAATCTGGCCAGCACAAACAGCTAAAACCTTCACAGCCACTGCAACTCCTCCTTTGCAATAACAGTAAAAGGGGTGATGTCAAAGTATTAAGAATAAGTCTCTGATCAGAGGTATAAAATCTCTCTGTTATTGGTCAACACACTTCCTACTGGGTGGGTTATCTACCAAAAATGTTACTCCCAGTGTTGAGCTCCCAAAACAAAGATAATAGAAGCAAAACTGAAAGAAAAAAATCTTCATACAAAACAACATATGAATATGTTGTTAATTAACATTTTTTTCTTACAGACTTTTGAGAAAAGTATTCACTTACTGTAAAGTTTCTGATCTAGAAATGGAATGACCAAAAACTTCACAGAAGGGACAAGCAGAATAAAGACAACATAATACAAACAGAAGTTATTTCTCTGAAATCAAAATTGCCAAATAAATGAAGCATCAATGAAAACCTTCATTGTGGAAGGAGCATTAAATAGGAGAGCAGAAAATACTGACCTGGAAGTCAAGCTGGTTGGAGTAGGGATGAAAGCAGCAGTTTGGAGAAAAACAGATAGGGAGGAAGACAGCAAAAGAGAATAAAGGGAGGAACACATTAGTTCTTTAAAAATATAACAAGCAGATGTTATATTAGCAGATAATTAAAAAAAAAAAAAAGAAAAAGAAAGAGAAGGAAAAGCAAGAAGTAAAATAAAATTTCTGAAGAGCTATATCCTTGCTGTGCACTGAAAAGAACAGAAATTTTAAAGTAAAATAGCATCTTGTCATTTGTGAATGGTGGAAAGCCATCCATATTTATAACCATCCAAATGCATGCACACACCAAACAGAAAAAATAAATTGGGTGAATATTGATAGCATTTGCTGCAACACAAATGTCTCATCATATACCAAAAAGTCTTTTATTTGAACTAACACAGGCTTAGTGACCCTCATTCATCAAACCTTCCCATGGAAGCCAAAGCAGCTGAACAATTTGGCAGCTTGTTCAAAGATACCATTCAGAAGTTCACGAAGCACTGTACCTAATAATCAAAGACAGAGATTTGACACCCACGCCCCCAGAAATGCAGCCCCTCCTAATGCTGACAGCAAATTTTTAATTCAGTATGACGAATCAGACTAATACTTCAGCACTGAAAATACTCTGATGTTTGATAACTTATTTGTTAAAAAATACCTAACGTGCCCTTTCAAATAAGTAAGACAAAAAAATCCCCACCCAGCTAGACTAGTCCTTAGATCTGTCAGTAATGTACAGCTTTTTGTGCACTTAGGATAGGGAACATTTTTTAAAGCCCTAAAAATCCTTTTTTAAAAAAGGAATTATTCCATATGCTGGTGTTTTGTCACTTATGCTATGAATTGTCAGTGCTGTGTGGTCTTATCTTCATCAGAATTCAAATCCAAATCAATTCAAAATTAATTAATTGAAGTCTGAACAGCCCAAGAGCTTAAATGCATGTCTATAATGTTATTACCCTAAACTTACCACTGCATATGAGAAGTAGATAACAAAAAATAAACCTCTTGTTTAAAAACAAACAAGTTTTATCTCACAGTTAGTACAATCTTTTTAATGGGCTTTCATATTATTGCAGTCTTTGCTGAGAAGTTACACTCAATCAAGCAAATGACCACTATCTAACATATCTCTGGAGAAAAGCAGATCTAAGATTTTTCAAGCTACACCACGTTGTCATCACTTTATTTCTCTTTTCGGTCTAAATTTACTAATGGGTAATTTATATTGTATTACGTGCCAGTGCTCTTTTACTGAAGTCACACTCTTTCACTGCAGGGCTTACCCTTTCATATATTTATAGAGAACAAACTTCCCTTCTGAGCCTTTGTTTTCCCAGAGAAATAAACCACTGTTGTTCACATCCCTCCTGTGACATGAGCACTCCATTCCCATCATTATCTCACCAGCCCTCTCCGCACTGGTTTCCAGTTTTAATTCAACTTCCCTGAATATGACTGATGGGAAGTGCACAGCAGTGTTCCACATGGAGCCTTGCTAGCACCTTATGACATTAATACCCTCCTATCCTCACTGAAGACACTTATTCCGACATATCAGGATTCACTCCTCATTATTTAGACATCTGCATCATTATTTGGATGACTCATAATGACACAGCCATAAGCAAATTCACCCAATCTTTCTCTTCCTAAACTGTACCAAGGATTATCCTTAGTTTACAGCAGGCAGTCTTACTGGTCCCAACCTCACCAACATGCATTTTATGCTATTGTATTTCACGTAATTTCACAATTCAAACTCCCTATCATATTTCATAAATATACTTCCCATTCTAACACCAATAATAAAAGCTTTAAACAACATACTCCTTCAGCCCTGACAGTTCAGCTTCAGCTGCAGCTCCCTCTCCTTGGCTAGGTCCTTTGCATTAAAATTTAAGCTTATCGCTATCATATCCAGTTTCATTTGCATCATTAAAACAAAAAAAAACCCACCCACACTACATTTCTTCACCAAGAAAACCAAAGAAAAACATCCAGCTAAGTTTAACGGAAGTACATTACACACTGAATGCAATATCTTGCATTTAATTTTAACCTTTTTTAATTATAAACAGATAAATCATGAAAAATGTAATAGAAATTATCAAACAGCTTGAGTATAAAAGAAGGAACTGGTTGTCCTATGTAATAATAAAAAACTGGAAAATACAAAATTAATATAGAGAGAGTAATTTAAGAAACAGACCCACATGTTTTGATATATGAGCAATAATATGAACCTGCAGTGATGCAACTGAGGAGTGTGACAGTTTCTGAGCCAAGAAAATCACATTAAAACCAAAAGAATTACCATTCATATGAAGGTTGCTCCATAATTATTAATAATGTTCATCTGCCAAATAGCAAACCCTTATAAATTTAACTGCCCATATCTCGAAGCAGATATTTCTAGTGGGACAAGAAGGAAAGAACATCTTTGAATTTGTTAAAGTTGTGGTCATTTTTGCAATGTTTTATTCCCATAAACCGGGCAAACTGAGCTTTGGCTCCACCTCTTCCCTTCAATAATGAGCCAATCAAACAGTCATTACAAGAAGAAAAAAGTGGCAGCTCTTCATAAAATGTTACAGCAATTTACGCTCCACCTAAACCCCTAGAAAGGGGCATTTGAACATCAAAGTTCACTCTCTGGGGATACCAACAGGTGCCACAGTTAAATACAGATCTTTTGGCAATGGTTTTACAAAATAAGGAGAGAGAGAAAATCAATTACATTTTAGAGAAACCTAAAGTGAACCTGATTAGTAAGAGAGGTTTGATACCCACTTGCAAAAAATATTTCCCTGTTACACCTTCATACTGCCAGCAGATTGCCAGCCTTAGTCATCCAATCAACAAGTTTAAGACCCTGGTTAGGCATGTTGGAAAGCAGCTTTAAGACTCCATTAGCAAGTAATGGCAGTAACTTGTCATTGAAATCAACAATAGATAATTTTTACGTTAATTCTTTTTTCTTTTCCCAGTTTACAATAATTACCTTATACATACACTATGTGTACAGGAATTTGGAATTAATCTTGAAAGCTGCTCATAAGTAAAATCAACTGAGAAACTGCAGTAAAGATAACAGAATTCAAAAAGAAACCTGAGAGCGTGATGAGTCCCAAAATTCCAACATACTGCTCCTCTCTTTAGCTGGTCATTGCACAGATATCATACTGCAAGCATTACAGAAGTACTTAAAGGTTCATAGCAAGGTTTAACTACTTCATCACATTGTTAGTACAGTGTATCCTCTTCAAAAAGTCTGTGTCCACTCAGCAGTACCACATTATTTTCTGAAAAGCTATGTCAGGATCAACACCCTGATAAAACAGCAACAGACTAGAAACTGGTGTCCCAAAATTTCACTGGTAAGAGTACACAGAATTTTTTAAAAAAACGAAAAGAGTACAAAAATAGAACGTTCTGTCCATTGCATAACCTATTACAGGGTTCTCAGACAATAAGAACAAGTTGTATGCTGACAATGCCATAGCAATATCTCTGGATCCCTTGGTTCCTTGTTTCTTTGTAATTATTGCTTTTTAATCAATTCTCAATTTAATTCAAATAAGTCTCTATCAATTATTTATCTCTTTTTCCATAAAATATTCAAGCTTCAGCACTTAATCATGATCATCTTTTAATTAGCACTTTAATATTCAAAAATTCAACACATGATTGTTACTTAATAAATGTCTTAAAATTATCTTGAATAAAAGTTTAGCATGCCTACTAATGAGACGGGTGTCACACAATTAATTCAGTAGGTTTTATAGTGCAAGGAGATTAGTTACTATTTCTTTAAGAACACATTAAAATAGGTGCAAAAACTAGAGCATTCTAAATGCTTTCTGATGTGGTGAGAGAGGCAACTGCAAACTGAAGCTGTCCTCCTGTAAACAATCAGTTCTAATTTGAGTACAAATCTTTTTTCACTTTAAATTTGACGTCTCCATTTTCATGACAATTAACCATTATTAAACTTTGCCAAATGTCTGCAGAGAAAAATAAGTTTTGGCAGCAGATAACTGTGAAGGTTTTTAAGTCACTGTCAGTAAAAGGTGTTCTACACCTCTTTCTTTCCAAGCTGGCTGTTTTCCACCCTCCAAGGTAACTAACATTTCCCACAGATCTTCCCCTCTTTGCTGGTAATACTTCTTATTGAGACAGAGCAGTCCTTTGTCTTGACTGGAACTATAGCAATGATCACAACAATGAGATCAGTTAAACTTCTCTTTTGGAACCATGAAACACTTTTCTTCTGGCTTTATCACAATAAAACAATTATATAAAGCATTTGGAAAAAAAACCCCAAACCTCCTTCTTTCATTTAAGTAAGAGTGGCTAAGTAGAGGAAAGGAACAAAGAAATCAGAGGCTTATAAGTAAATAGCAGCAAACCACGTGGGAGAAGGCTCCAAGAATTATTTAATTACAAAGGGTGTGAGACAACTGATCCCAAAACCCAACTGTCTCCATTAAGAAAAGACTGTACAACCTTCTCAGAAATAAGATAATTACCGTCTGGTTGACATCAGAAAATATTCTTTAGAAGCAGTCAAAGACTACAGGAACATTGAGAAATAGTTACAACTATTATTAAATAGTCATGAGACAGGTTAGAAACACTCACCAATACTTTTCAGGACCTCTTAGAATTAGTGATGATGTTCACAGGGAAGAAACGTGTGGGGACAGTTTTGATTCACCAGTTACCAGAAAGACAGGATTGCTCCCCAACATGGTTTTCTGGGAGGGTTGTTGTCCCTGTAAATTGCACATGACTTTTCCTACATGTGTTCCTTTTATGAAGAGTATTAAAAAATGGAAACCTTAAATTGTTCCAAAGGCAGCAGACAGGAGATGAAGTTATCAAGTAGCCTGTTTTGTTTTTTTTTTCATTTCTGATTCAATTTTACAAGGCATAACAAATATTCTGTTAAAAAACAGACTCTGCTCTGAAATGAAGATCAATTAAGCAAAAACGCTACTCAGTGTAAGACAATACAAACATTACCTTTCTAACTCAGCAATTTTCTTATCTTTGTCATTCTTCTCATTCTCTACTTCCTTGAGTATTTCTAGAAGTCTGTCAACCTCAGCCTGAGCTTTGCCACATTCTTCTCTATAGTACGATGCCTCTTTGTCAAGCTGTTTGATTCTGTCTGCAAATTCCGGGTTCATCCGTGCCTCCTCTTCAGCCTCATGAGCCTTCAGAATAATATTTCAAAAAAAAAAATAAGGATGACAATAATTTCAATAGCTTTAAGAGCTTCACTTCTTCAGTCTCGGAGTTCAAGTTTTCATTAAAAAGGATTATGGGTATTTCTGTCCAATGACACTCTTTTCTACAGAAGCATTATAAAAAGAAATTAAAATATCTTCTTAGTCAAATTCTATCATCCTGAAGGGGGAGGGGATTTACTAAGAGGGTTTTTTTTACATATTGAAGTGACTATATTTTAAGTTGTTTTTTTTTTTCAAATTATAAAAATCACCTTGTAATTCATTCAATTCACAGTAAGCTCTTAAAGTGTTTTAAATATATAGGCGACTTCTTAACAAATCATATTCTCTTTCCCCATATATATACATACACAATTTGTCCATGTATATATACAAAAAAACAGATACATATATACATATTGTATATATCTGTATCGCCAGATGTCTCAAATGCAGTTTGATACAAATAATTTAAAAGAAAGAAATTGTTTTAATGTAGTGCTGTTTTTAAAAGGCAAACCGATAAACTAAAAAAGCTGCTTTCAGCAGACATTTTTACCCAATAATCCTTTTTGTCTCATCATTAATACTTAACCTGAAACATCAGAGGAACAAGCCCATCGGTGAAAACAGCACAAACCTGGCAAACACATGCATGGATGGGTGGCGGCGTCACAGACAAGAGAGAACGCAATGAACACAACAAGAGTGCAGAGCCCAGTCCAGCTCCCACCAAACCTTGTGGCAAAAAAACCAATTAACTTCAATGGGAGCAGGATCTGGCACCAAGTGCTTTAAACTGCTGGCTGGAATAATCACAGACAGATGGAAACAACAATGCACTGCAATGCTTAGCCTACCCCTTGCTTCCCATTATTCCTAATTGGCATCTTGAAAGAGCAGGCAAGGAAAAAACAAGTAGTTTAAGGCAGTGCACATTAAACATAGAAAATTCAGATAACATACAGGATTTTTACAGAAATTCAGATATTTAGAAACTGAAGGTCCTCCAACTATCTTATTCCGCAGAGAAGACGTGGACTTACTTATTCTTCTTAATTTCAGGGAATAGACAATGCAAGCAAGCAATGAAAGAAATGCAGATCAAAATGAAACATGCATGTTTAGGAAAGAATTAATATAAACTACAGATATTAGAAGGTTCGTATTCTTTGCAATGGATAAAATTTTCTGTGTAAATAAAAAACAAGTCTGAGTTTACCACAAATACAACAAATAAATTGAAATTACTAGGGAAGAAACTTAGGGGGGTTGCATGTAACATATCATTTAAGCATGAGGATAATAAGAAAAAGATAGTAGATTTGAAGTTTTATTTATCCTGCTTGAGAATTTTATTCAGAGGAATATTTCATTTCCAGGAGAAGCCAAGGGAATGACATGAGGAGCTACTAAACCTACTGGCCTTGTTCTTCAAATTCTCTGTTTTGGATAATAATACATGCTCTAGTCCTGAATGCAGGACTTTTCCAACGCAGAGCTGGTTTAAAGGTGACATTCAAGGAGTATCTTGATTCAACAGTTCAGATGAGATGCTAGGAACAGATTCCTTTTCAGCCTCATAATCTTCCTGCTTTAACAATAAACTTGGATTTATTTTATACTAGCTGTTAATTGTATCAAGAAATTTACTTTCAACTAACTTTGTAATTTTTGAAGTCACTGTAATACTCAGACTCAGGGGCAATTATTTGAGAGATTGCACCAATTTCCAGCTGCAAAGCACTTCAATTATCCATCAGTGCTATTATATTACACACTGTTTTATCACTCTGTTATTTTCCAAGGAATAAAAATAAAAATAATTCTATAGGTTGACAAAGGTAAATTCACTCTAGAAAAAAAAAATACAACCCAACTCCCACTGTTAAGATACTAAGAAACTTGTGCAAAAAGCGTGTTGTTCCCTATTGTTCAGATTTCTCCTGCTTTCCTAAGGGTAAATCCAGAATTTCACAGTTCCCCTCTACTGGCTATCACTCTTTCATATTCCTCCCTGCCACCTTTCTTTCTCTTCCCTCTATTTTAGCCTATAATTAACCAATTTACCAGCCTTGCTTCCATCATTTCATAAATAAGAAAATTACTCACCTTCCTTCCTCTAAGCAGTCTTCACTTTAGCATAAAGGAACTCTCAGCTTCAGCCCAAACCTTTTTTCCCCTTACACTCTACCCTTGTCTTAACCCAGGGCAAGAAGCAATGGAGAAAAGAGAAGCCTTTTTTTTTTTTTTTTCTATGAGGAAAATACATCATTTGGGCAAGAACACAAAAGTGTCACTAATGCAAAGGTGCCAAATGTTCTACCACCACAAAAGATTCCTGTCACACAGCAGCTCAGAAATGTGCTGACCAAATTACCTGCTGCACTGCCGATAAGTGAATCATCACTTGGAATAACAGATATACTTTTATTCCTGAGTTTAGCCCTTTAATCTCTGCTCACCAGCATGGTAAGGAAATCAACATTAAGTTGCACAAGTGTCTTCAATTGTTATGTTTTCTGTGGTACTCCTGCCATCCCATATTTGTGGGATGTGCAGCCAAAAGCTACAAGATTATCACATGAATCAGAAAGTCTCTGCCTATTACTGCTGCCCTCTCTTCTATACCTTTTTCTTTTTTATTATTTCTGTCCCACTTTTTCTCCCTAAGTTCTCTGTTTTCTTGGAAAGAACACATTTTCTGTTTTTACTGGGCTTATATGGGTAAGAGTGACTGGTCCATGTGTACCTTTGAGCTTTCTAAATCTGTATCTGCAAATGATAATTCCTGTATGTGCAGATTAGGTTACTTGCAAACTAGCCCACTTGTTTATGATGTCTTTTCTGTCCATCTTGTGACTGCATTATTGTATGTTATTTTTACTGTTCAATAAAAATAGCATATTACTCTACCATTAGGATTTCACAAATTTTTACATTAATTATGTATCTGTTCTGATATTTTCTTAATAAATACTACAAATACTTCAGAAGTAAAGTAACATTTCCTTATGTAAACCACAAATTTCCTACAGAAACACCATAATAGTGTGGCACAGACATGCAACATGAATTATTTAGTCTATTAAAATCTTATGGTACAGTCATACATGCATTGTTCTGCACAACAGAAATGGATGGATAGATATAATGTTTAATTTTTAAAGCTTCAGACACAAACATACACAGAAATTAACCAAATACTTGATTTAAAAAAAAAAAAAATGAACAGCAGAATTTACATGCAAGAAATTACTTTGTAAGATCCTTCAAATTTTATTACTTTAAGTAATAAACAAATAAAAAATAGATTGCTGTCACCTTAATTTTTTTGTCTCCTTAAAATTCATGGAGACTTTATTTAACTTCAGGGATTACAGTAGGTACTTTAGAGAGGATTCTGCAGGTACTCTGAATTTTAATCTGACATTGCTCTGGTGAAGGATTTAGGAAAATTTAGTCTTTAGTAATTCAGAAAAAGGTTCACCTGAACTCTAAAGTACAGCATTATATTTTTATTACTGTCCAAAGGCAATAATGTAATTTCCTATAATCAATTTTGCACAAAATGTCATTAGGTATTTCAAGAAGTTCACCTTTCAAAACATGAAGAAATGTCCACTTCTACTCCCTCTTACAGGTGAATGAATTGGAAATCATTTGCTATAGAGGATGCAGGATTTACACCCCTTTAGTATCGTCTCCTCTTCGGTACACAAATGTATACAAGAATAAAACACTTCTAGCCATTGCTGTATTTAAGAAACATTAGATTCAGCAAAAAATGAAGGTCTTGGAGTTGATACCTGTGTGACACAGCACAAAAAATGCATTCAACCACCAAAAAAATGCTATATTACTGCATGGGCTAAAAGTCCACTCAGTGATTGGTTGCTATTGCTCTGACACATGTAAACAAATGAGCATGAAAACTTCAGTGTTTTCAGATTACGTTGACATCTGAGTTTTTTAGAACTATGATTCTCAGGCAAAAAAAAAAAAAAAAGGTCAATAAAACATTCTGTTAAATAAAGTATCAATGATTTTGAGTACAAAAAAAAAGGTATCAACTAACTGCTATCACGCTGTCTCAAAGACAAAGGTAAAATCTAGGCCTTGTGGAACACAAAGAAAATGCTGCCATTCACTTCAGTCAAATCATGATTTCATTTCAAGGCCTTGGTTGGTTTGGGGTGAGAAGAAAATCATTGCTACTCACATTGTTAAAAGTAGATTTTTTTATATATATATGTATATATATATATAAAAGTAGGAGAAGAAAGAAGACGAGCAAGAAAAGTTTATTTAACAAAATCATCTTATCAATATACTATGATTGCTGCCTGGTGCCAAAGGAAAAGGATCTAGCACCCATTATTTTGGAACTGCCAACAGGCTGTCCTTTGGAAAATTAAGCATGTAAAGGCAGTGGAAAAAAACTAAGAAAAGGACTGACTTTGGAATACTGCAGACAAACAGACTAGGAGGGAACAAACAAATTCTATACAGCAGAGTCGCTAATACTGAAATAATGACTGGTGAGCATTTATGAAAATCAAGCTAAAGTCTGGAAAAGACAAGCACAGTAGGAGTGCAAATGATATGAATAGAAACATAACTACCACAAAGGTGAACCAAGATGATACAGAGAAAAAGGGGTTTATTATTCCAAGGGACAAGCTCTGTCACCAGCAGCGTGCTGGAGGGGAGAGGTGACAATACCAGGTTTGATGCTACTTACGCTACAATTTATGACTGAATTCTAAAACCAGCTAACCAATAACTTTAAAAGTAAATACAGCACATTCTGTGGGACTCTCTTTCCCCATATGTAAGTCATGACATATCCAGTACACGGTTAGAACTATCCATGACAGAGTCCAAAGGCGGAATCCTGATCCACTGACACTGATGGCAAGACTCCCATTGACTTCAGTGATGGCAATGCCTTCTCTAATGCACAGTAACACATTACTTCAGCTACAAACCCAGTTCCTCTAGATGTACTATCCCAATTACATGTTAATTCCGACTATGATTACTATGTAAACTATAGCCTGTAAATTGCTATTACAGTGACATCATTTTTTCTGCCCTGTGACGCTCAGAGCACATTGAATGTAACAGTCTCTGCCAAAAAAATGGAAACTGTTCTTTGCAGAGAGTATGTTTGTTGCTGCTCTTCCTCAAATTGAAAAGGAGCACAGTCAAGTCAGAATGGGAGATATTGTGCAATTAAAGCACACATTGGCAAGAATATTTATGCTAAACAAGCCAAAACAATACTGTGCTTTCGCAAAAACCTGCCCATTGCATTAATCATTTTATATTTCAGCATTTTCTTTGCTTAAATACAAAGTTTCCATGTTCCTAATATATATATGCTGAATGTATACAGTCTTTCATGAGTAGAGCTGATCTATTTTAGTCATATGGACTTTTGGAAATAGTACCAGTCATTTCCTAGATGCTGTTATTAACCTAATCAACTCAGTCACTGAAGATAAAACTGAACACATTAGGAGTTATTTAAGTTTGAAGGATCAAATAAAGTACTGCAGAAAGAGGAATTAAAAAGCAAAGCAAAAACCAAAACCAAAATAAATAAAATCTGCATGCTTTTTCTAATGGAAAAGTTGAGGACCTAAAGGCTAGAGTGTTTGCTTTCTCAGAAACACAGCATGTACCTATTTAAGGCATTTCATATTCTTAAAACAGCCTTAAAGTCCACAAAGTTCATTTATTTGGATACAATGAATATAGCATAGTGAGCATCAGAAGTGTTCTGCAAAGCTCCACAGAGGAAGAGCACAACACAGTAAGGGGATGGATCCTCATGCTTTCATATGTTACAGCGGGCATTTTAAAAAAGAACTTACTGGATTGTACATCTGATTGAACAACTGTTCAGCTTGCTACATTGCAAAGTTGGTAGGGAGTGAAGCACAGACAGGAAAAGAAGGAAAGATCCAGGAAAACAGCATTAGCTCAACAAAACCAGTGCATTTGCACAGAAGAACTTGTCATTAAAAAAAAAAAAAGAAGTAGAAATTTAAGATTCTAAACATTCCTTGGTGAAAGTGAGAGGCACTGGGGAAACATAAATGTTGACTTTGGCTCCTAAAAAAGAATAGCTGGAGTAAGAAATTTAAGGTTTGTGTTACTTTCCCTTTCTCAAGTTAAATAACCCATGAAATAAAGAAAGGTGTCCACTTTTGATGATACATTAAGTGCTGGTCTCAAGCAATGAATCACGAGAAGTGCTTTTGGCTGAGGCTGCAATTTATCACCAAAGCTTCAAAGACGGTAATAATAAAAGATTAATTAAATTGTATCATTAAATTTATTACTTTCCTTTTGTTTAACACAAGACTGAATTTTCTATGCAGAATGACTTTCGAACACTACAGCTTGGCAAAAAGTACTTTAGGCAACTGCAAATATGTCAGTAAGCAAGTAAATTTAAGATAATGAAAAACAACAAAAGGAGGAAATTCTAGAGTGGATAATAAAGATTATATATACACATATATATATAAAACACTTCACTACCTATTAGGTAATTCCTGCTGTTCTTTCACTAGTAGCAATACAAAGTAACTCAACAAAAATCTGCGGAATTTTGGGGAAAAAGCATTGACCATTCTCTGGTATTTATGATTTATTGGTTTTTTCATTATATGAATTTCAATCCACAATCTTTGTCACAAAAAGTTTAATAAGCATGTCTATAATCATTGATTTGTATACCAAAATGTAGCACAGTCACAGGAAGAATTACATTTTACAAATATCTTATTTATTATTTTTGAAATATGCTTACTGTGTAAACCAGTGGGTTTAGAATCAGCATATTTTCTCTAGCTGAAATGCAAACAATCCAGTTATGCAATACTGAAAAATGTTTGGATCTGATCAGACCCAATCAAAACCATCTTTATTATCAATAAATGAATATTTTTGTCTCCAAAAAGCAGAAAGCAGGGGAAATCAGGGAAGAGAAACTCTAAAAGTTGTTTTTTTATTTACAGATTTAGTTTGGACTTGCCTCTTGTGCATGTTTTCTTTCAGACCTAGCACTTCTACCATCAGTGCTCATGGAAAACTAACTCCTAGCAAGTGTGCACAGAATTCTATCCTTATATTTATTAGTATAACCTGTTAAGACATATAAATCAACATTGTACTACAATTATTTTGCAGTCCCATAATGGAAAGTACCTTCTCTACGATATTTTTAGAGAGGAGTAATGCGCAAACTACATTCAACTTTTTTCAACGAGACAGCCCCTTGGAGTCACTTTTAAAGAGAGATATAAAATGTGCCTGGTCCTTCCAGCTCCTGTAGTGGTTAATGTTCCTACCCAAGCACACTTATGGGATACACAGGTTAATTTACTCCCAGCTATGTTGATGTCCCCTCCTACTCTAACTCAGACGCGTGCAAGAGTAACCCTGATTTCTGTTTCAGTTAGTTTCCTAAGGAGTGAAAACATGGGGAAGGTGGTTTTCTGGGGACCAATTACTTTTAACACAGGATATTTACAGGTTTGAACATAAAGTATTTCATTAGAGAAAATGTGAATTGAAAATTACTGTTTGGAGTCTACTATCATTAACAGTCACTGTTTCTGTTCAATTAAACATGCCCAGAAAGAAGGTTGTAACTCCATTTTATTGTGGAAATACCTGGTCTCCTACAAATGTTGAGTGAATTTCCATTGGGGCTTTATGCTGTATTTATGATATAATAAAACTATTATGTTTTCAACTTTCATTTAATAATCCTTTGTATTTATTCACAGGGAACATACTCCCTTTTTATACGAAAGACGTCCCAGACACTCTCTGACTTTTATAAGGGCTTATTTTTCCATGACTCTATGATGTGTTTATATGTACAGTCATAAAAGATTGACTTAGAATTTCAAGTCCTTCAAGAGGATTTCGATGAGGTTTTTTTAAGTGATCTGTGCTTTCAGGGTTCTTTTAACTATTTTTCTTTAAATTAAGAAAATAAGATATTTCAGATTGTAATGAAGTATATTTTGTAGTGAAGTGTAAAGTAAACAAACTTATTTTCTAACAAACAAAACCAAACTAAATGACTTCCAGAGAAACCTTTTCTTTGGATATTTTAATTCTGACATCAGTAGCACTTATAAGTTCTCAGACATTTAAAATACTTGTGTTTCCATTTGTATAGGCTGCTTGTATATGTTTATTGAAAAAGCTTCCCTTCCTCTCCATAACTAAACATCTAATGCAGGCACCTAATTGCACATATTCATTGTGAATTAAAAAATAGTAGAAGTATAAGGTTTGCACTCTGGTATCCTTTATACTTTGCAGTACCTTCTTCACAGGTCAGGCTATTGAAACAATGTTTAATCACTGAGCAGTGATTAAACAGCCTGGGTAAAAAGAGTGTCAAGAATATTATCCTAACAGTGGTAACATTCACTGAACAAATATTATTTTCTAGAAAATGAAACATTATATCAATATTAAAAAAAATAACATTTGACATACACTTAGTCATGAATTGCAGAAGGCAAAGGTAATGCCTAAACCCATCAAATACGTAATGAGATTGGTGTTCAAACAATGAGAGCAGACACTACCAAACAACACAGAGAAAGGTCAAAGAAACAATGGTATCAACAAACTGCAAATCATTTAAGCAAAAACTAGTTTAACACAGCAATTTAAATAAAACCATGTAATAAAATGCAGGACTTGCATGTTTTCCTTTAAATGCTTGCTTCCACTACTTGCTGAGTAGAAATACTGAATTGCCAGCTGAGATAGACTTTGCATTATTTTGCTTAATTATCACAAACATGTGTTCACCAAGAAAGCCAAAAAGACATCAAAATAAAACCTAGCTAGAGTTTCCATTTTGGAAGCTGAATTTTTTGGACTAGGAAGTACAGCACTTCTTGGACAAGCCTTTAATTTTTTTCCCATACCACAAACATTTCAGTTCACTTCTAAAAGTGGTATAAATTCACACACAAATTGCTAGTTTGATAATTTCTTTCTGCCCTCCTACTTTCCCTCCAATGTCCTGCTCCCAGTTCAACTATGTGCTGCAGAGTCTCAGAATTCCCTCATAGAGGCATTCGGGACAATTTCTGAGGCTCACTAGTGGCTTTGGTACAAACCTCGTGAGAAAAAGCAGTATTTGATGCAAGCATCAGCAAACAGCATAAGATGATTAGATTTTAGATTTACTCCAGAAGAGTAAATAAGATCATAATTTCAAAATGAGGGTATGCGATGCTGATTTTTGTTCTGCTGATTGTTTGTTTTAAGATGGAACTTACCTTTTTCAACTGTGCTTCCAACTTACTACACTCTTCTTTCTTTTGTTCTATGGCTATTTCTAAAGACTTAAGTTTGGAGTCTCTTTTCAGCCCTGCTGATGCCAATGAAGATGCATGTTCTTTGAGATCGATTAAACTAGACTGAAAAACGACCAAGAGTAAAAAGTTAATTCCTAGTCACCAGGACACTAACTTATTGCCAACTTAGCAATCACTTGGATCCTGTTCCCCCTCCCCTTCCCCAAAAAGTTGACGCAAAGATAAGCATTGATAGCAAAAGACACCATTTTGTGAACACAACCAACTGGAACCACAGGGGATAGAATGTAGTGAAACACAGAAACATTCATTATACAGACAAGCTGGTGCTCTGGTCTGGAGGTACAAACACTTTGAAATTTATTGCTCTAACTGACAAACAGAAACAGGAGCAGCAGTGGAATATTTGAGCCCAATGGAGGCTTAGGTAAAGGACAAAGTAGAGACAATGACACACAACTGTGTATAACCTGAAGCAATCCTTTATGTACAAATGAGGACCGTGAAGAACGCTTAAGAAAACAGCAGTTCAGAAGCTGACCGCTGAGGTGGCAGAATTTCAGAACTCAAAATGGTTCAAGAGCAATCCTAATGCACTTTCTTTCATCGTAATGACATAGACAGAAGAGCAGAGATTTTATGAAAAGACTGACCTCTTTTTCTGTCAGTTCAGCTTGTAAAGCATTAACTTTCTCCTTCAGGTCTTTGTTTTCTTTTTTATAAGATTCAATTTCTTCAAGTCTTTCTCTGTCATCTCGATCCCTTTGCTCCTTCAGACGCTCTATTATTCTTTCCTAAAAAGGGAAAGAATTGCGAAATAGAAAAGTCGGGAATCATTTTAAGAAAAGACAATAAAATTTCTTTGCATTATGCAGCACTTAGAAAAAAACAACCTTCAGAAGCAGAGTTAATGGTATTGAAGTCAATGCCTCATTTCTCTGGATTTCAAAATCGGAAGTCCAAGGTTTTAAACACTTGATAAGAGTAACACAGAAGATAAGAGTAATACAGAAAATTCATTGAAGATCTACACTGATGTGAATATGTTTAGTTTTGTGATGGATACAGAAAGATATTCAACTCAGTAATGCATTTTCCAACCGTGTCCTGGGCTGCATCAAAAGCAGCCTGGGCAGCAGGTCAAGGGAGGGGATTCTGCACATCTGTCCTGCTCTGGTGAGACTCCACTGGGAGAAGAACTGCATCCAGCTCTGGTGCCCTCAACACAAGGACATGGACATGTTGGAGAGAGCCCTGAAGATGATCTGAGGTCTGTAGCAACCCTGTCTATTGGAAGGTGTCCCTGCCCATGGCAAGGGGGTTGGAACTAGATGATCTTTAAGGTCCCTTCCAACCCAAACCTTTCTCTGGTTCTATGGAACACTAAATAACTTCAAGTTTATTCCTAACAACAAATAATAAAAAAATCTTAATCTCTTGAATATTAACATTAAAATGCCAGCCACCACTAAGTTGAATAGTTTAATAACCATTCAGATTCCACCTAGTTATATGCAGACTTAGTTCTATAGCAATTGCTTCTTGAAGATTTATTTACCCAAACGATTTTTTCATCTACAATGAATTAAACATAACACTATTTAATCTTTTTAATGAACAGTATAACTTTTTTTTTCTCAGTCAATCACAAAAGAAGACTAATTTATCTGTCAGCTGCATAAGGCTAAATGTCAAAAACGTGTTAAAAGGCCCTAATATACCATGTTTTACTTGATTAACAGCTAACTAGCAGAAATCCCAACAATGTGTTCTTGTTTCAGTCTTATTTGCATTGGCGAGCTTTCCTCGTGCACTAATCTGGGACCTCACAGGTCTAATCTATTTGCACTTTATCACAGAAGCAGGAACTGAATTGCCCCAGCATATAGCTCTATTATCAGACATACTCCACTGCTTATCTGCTGTGTGCTGCTACAGTAGGACCAACTTTATAAATATCAGCTTCATGAAAGCAACCTCTTGAGCTGCTTTGGGCCAGTCCAAGAGCTGAGATATTCTTTGAAAAGTTTCTTGTTATAACATCAAGGAAGCTGATAGCACTTTTGCATAGTCTGATTTTCAAACTTCTTTTTTTTAATTGCAATGTAACCTTTATTGTTTTTAAGAATTTTCAGTGCTTAGGAGAGGCTCTGAACTTAAAAGTAAATAATTAAATGAATAAGTTTTGCAATTTAGTTCTAAAATGAACTCAAATGTGACTGAAGGTGATTTGTTTCTGATTCCTAACAAGAGGATAAATTATAGCAGCAATACTGTCATAAAAATACAAAGATTAAAAGGAGTCCATTTCAGGAAAACTTGATGTTGGTTTAAGATGTCTACATTAATTTCTCATTAAGTGTTACCAAGATACCTAAGCACTAACTACAAAAGAAAAAGAAAATCAGAGACAAATACTTGGAAAAAAATCTATTTTCAGAAAGAATAAGGGGACATATCTTCTAATTCAGAGCTAAAATCTCAATCTGTATATTTTCAAGAACAATGCAGGAAAAACATAAATGCTCAAACATTTGAGTTTTGAACTTTAAAAAAGCATCATAATTCATTCATATCATATGATCATAATTTGTTTTTCTTCCAAAAGAAACCAAGAAAAGCAATTCAATTAGATTTCAGTGGACTGTGGTTAACTAAAGTGATATAAATAAATTTTATTTCTATTTTAAAAGAGCTTCCCATGATGCTCTAGAAGTATCTTATTCATTATTTTTAAATTAAAATTCCAAAAACTATTGAATTGACAAAGAATTAAGATAAAGCCAAAAACTGAGCCTAATCTGAGTGTAAAATCATGAGTATAAAACAAAATTATATAGTTGCAAAGTTGCTTTGCTACAATTTCTAGGAAAAAAAAAACCAAACAAAAAATCCTCAAACGTATTTCCATGGAATTCAGGTTTTCTTAAATGAAAGCATCATCCTTTCTTAACAGCAGCAGCACATATGAAATTGATAAAAGTACTTATACTGATGTGCTTGTTAATAAGAAATTCATTAGGAGTTCTTGTTTTGTTCCGTTTGGACAAACATCTATTTCATATTTCTACCACTATTTCCAGTGGAAATAGTTAATAACTCTTGATAAAGTCTGTAGGTCTCAAGAATGCTACTGCAGATGGGAATAGGGATAAGAAAGTTACTGGGAGCAGCTAGGATGGATTGGAAAGCTAGACACAAAAAGGAATGAGACACATATGAAAACATACACCGTCACAGTATTTAGCTGCCAGAAGGTAGAAGAAAGCCAGGTATAATAGTCCATTGGGAACTTCTAGGACATGCCTACTGGCTTCTTTCAGTGTGTCAGTACATCCCAGAAATCACACTTAACATCAGAAAACCTGCTTTTCAAAGCGTGGCCTTCAAGAGATTTACAGTGGAAAAGAAATTGTGGGTGATTTCTCTGTACAATAAGCAATCAAAATCACACAGAGATATAGATGTCTTTACCTTGGGAACTTTCTCCTCAGGCTCTGAGATCAAGTACCCTGTTTTTCAAAAGCTAATCTTAATTCTAACTGCAGTGTCACAGACACAGTGGTCACACATCAGAAGTTCAAAAACTCATTTGTAGAAAAGGTTTATTATTTAAATAACTCTGTGTATCTTTTCCTTAGATTAACAAAGTAATACAGAATGATAAGCATACCACTTACATATAGAGTACCTCCCTTTATATACAGCAACACAACTTTTATAACCAACAATCTCTCCACAACTGATTGAAACAGTCACCAGAAACCACAGCACAACTCAGCTTCCACACCTCTCAAAAGCATTGGTTTACAAATGATTCCATCACCTTCATCAGCTGTAAAAAGTCAGAAATCTCCATGGCAGAGGAAAACATCCCATGGCATTCACTGTAAACATGTCAGATCAGCCTGCAAACACCCCAGGAATGATGCCATTCCCAGCTGACTGCATGTAAGCAAAGTGACTACTTTGTACAGAATTCAACCTCGGGGACCCCATGTGAATTCCAATCAATTCCACTTGGAAAAACCACTAATCACACTGATTCTTTCAAAAAGTGTCTGTTCGTGTATATCCATTCCAAATGAAGCAGACATGAATTACAAAAATACATTTCAGAGAAGGATTTAAGTTCACCTAATTTTTCTAAAACATTAAAAATAGCATCATTTATTGGATCTGAACCTTTATTTCAGGTATCAAATAAAGCTTGACACAAAATTTCCACACCATCAGGTCTCTAGTGTTGTCACATGTCAAGTTATCATATACACAAAGAAATTCCATAGCATAACTTTAAAGCAAACTCTGGAACTATACTAAATACAACATTCAAAAATAATACATCCTGAGTTGAGGAAAATTTCACAGTTTGTATGTCTGACAACAATAGAATATTTTCAGATATACAGAAAACTTCTTCAAAATTATAAATCCTTTTACATATATTTATTAGCTAACATTTATTTCAACTTATTTTATAATGGTACTGATATAAAATGGACTTAAAAACCAATTAGAGTTAATTAATTTGGGTTAGGTTTCAATTTTTTGTATTTGTGGCAGTCAGAAGACAATTATAATCTATCCAATAGTTCCACACTAGCTACCTCTATTACGAACTCCGGCAAACTCTCATTAGTTTAATATTTTCAGCAGAGAAATAACATTAAAATTGGAGACAGACTGCAACTTAGCAAATTATCCCAGCTAAGAAATATCACATAAGTGCATTTTCTCTGAAGTGCTGCAGATACTGCTNTTCTTTGGCTTTTGACAATCGACTTCATGCTCAGTTGCACAGGATAACTGGCAAGTCTGCAGTGTGACAGTCACTCTGCTCTCCATGCTGACAACTGTAGCACAAGGGCTAAAGGACTGTTTTAATAAAACTCTCAGCTGCCTCTATGGGCATTTTGGGAAAGTGACTAATGCAGAAAAGATAGTTTACACCGAGGAAAAACAGATTAACAAGTGCTTTGTGTCATTTTTTATTAATATGCTGTGAAATGGATGAGCAGTGTGTCCAGAGCAGCAGTGAAAGATTACAAAAACACGTGTAACTTCCCTGTATAAGTGCTGTGTGCTTACCCATAGGAAGCCATACTTATGCCAACTTTTTTCACTGTTGTTGACCAAGCAAATACTAGTAAGGCAATTAAACACACAAGAAATCAAAAATCCTACATTAACATTGTATGTTTTAGTGCCAACACCACAGTGGCGTTTTAAGGTCATATACAGTCATAAATACCTTCATACACACTGCAGAATGGCACATATTACTTTAATTAGTCACACTCACCTGTTCATATTTAAGCGGTATATATTAAGATCTGTGAGCTGCAAAATGTGGATACTTGTACTAATTTTTGGGGCATATAAATTCACTTGCATTAACTCACATTCAAAGTTAACTGAAAGAAGAAACCTGACCTCATTGCAACTGGTAGGAATGTTGGCACTAATTTAAACAGTCCAGATTTATCCCTTCTGCTAGGTATTTTCAAATTAAAGGCATACAGTTTGTAAAGGGGAAAAAAAAGTAATTCTCAATTATTTTTTTTTATGAAACACAGTTTCCCTTACAAATGAAGTGTAGGAAACTTGCTAACAGCAAGCCAAGGTAACAACTGGTACAGCCAATTCCTCTTGGCTCTTCACTTAGGCCCTGCTTAATGGACGAAAGAACAGGATAATCAAGATCACAAAGACAGGAAAATATCCAAACTTCTACCTTCTTTAAGTCAGGTGTCCAATTTTCAGTTCTTTCAGAGAACAACCACTCATCTCATTGACTAAGTGAAAATCTTCCCTTGTCCTGGGCCATTTCTCCCTGAGCATTTAAAAGGATACTACTTTCCCTGAGTCCTGTGTCCACTCAGCAGCCAGCAGCCCCTCCCTGCTCATCCTCCCAGAACAGAGCCACCTGCTTTCCTGACAGGGCCCATAGGTTTTGTGACAGGTGCCAGACCAACTTAAAAAGACACTTTCTGCCCACAGTTCCCCCACAAGAGCAGCACATGATGCTGTTCATGACAAAACATTACCTTTTCTGATAGAGCTTCTTCTAAGGTTGCCAGTGCTGTGTCTGTGTTACTGGAATCCGTTTGCAACGACTTCACTCTGTCTTTTAGATTTGTTAGTTGTTTGTCTTTGTCCCTAAGTTGCTCCTGTAGATTTTCAATCTGAAAATAAAAACAGATTATAATATTCATCAACCTTGTCTTAACATTCCAAGAGGAACTTGGGTGCTGAGTGTATACATATCACACATATGATACTCCCAAGTTTGTACCTGCTATAATATCAATAGTTTTTTTGCTTCTGTCCGTTCTATTTTGTTTTCCTTTGCTAAACAAGTATAATTTTTTTAATAAATTATAGGAAAAATCTCAATGCAGTCAGGTATTTTATTATTTAAGTATTTTCTGATATTAATCACTTTAGTTTAAGGTACTGCATTATCTCAGTAATTTAAAGTATGCCTGGAATTACCCCTTTAGATTATTCTAGCTCAATAAGAAGGACAAAGAAAGGGCGAGGCGAAGCGAGTCGAGTGAGCCTTAAACTGAGGAAGAGGAAAGATGATAACCTGCCTATCTAAAAACCTCTTCTTCCATGATGCCCTGCTGTAAAGAAAACTCACCTGGACAGAGATCAGGGTGTTTATACTTCAAAAAAGCCAAAACCAGAAACAAACAAGCAAAACCAAATTAAAAACCTCAAAAGCCACCATTTCCATTCACTTTCTACATCTTCATGAAGTTTTAAAGTATGCCACTCTATTTTGGATATTTTAACTGCTTTAGACATGTCAGGTTCTTCCTCTAGAAAGTATTTAAGCTTATTGCCAAGGTACATACAAACACACTGGTCGTGACTTATAGTGGTTAAATCAGAAAGGGTTAAATCAGAAAGGTTTTGCACAAAGTTGTCCACATGATGATGTGGATTTGGGAAGTAAACTCAAATAAAAGCACTCAGTTGCTGATTATCATGGCAATCCCTTCCTATGGTTGTGAGACACTGTGATCTTCTGGGCATAATGCAGAGAGGACACGTGTTATGTCATAGGTGTAAAATGTCATTAATTGTCTGTCAGAAGAATCAAACTCCCTTCGTCCTACACTCTCAGTGCCACTCACTATTATGCCACTGGCACAAACCCAAGATTTTGCACAAATAAATAGTAACAAGAAAATTAACTAGTCTATCATTTTAGCATGCCACTTTATATAATATGAGAAAATATGCCAAAATCCATACATTGTCATCTGTTCAACACTGGTTTTAAATATGTAGACAAAATCAGACAAATTATTACTGTCAATAAAGATTCAGAATTTTACTTTCATTAGTGATTTTCCACTTTGGATCACGTTCTCTTCCTACTGAAATGATGTTTTGCTGTTCATTTCATAACATAATGATTTTTTTCTCATAGTCAATATCATTTCCATTTAAAACAACTCAGATTTTAACAGAAGAAGGATCTCTTATAGTTACTGTTAAACTGTATTTAAAGATTTCTTTACAAACCTGAAGTTGAATTTATTGTGTGTAGCTCTGCAGAGGTCAACAGTTATGCCAATAAAAATTTGATCTTCATATCCAAAAATCTACCACCATAATCAAACACACTAATTTGGGGCACACCTTGCTAAAAATTCTCCTCCTACTACATTATACGTGTGCAGGAAAAAACCCTGAAGTTAGGTTTTGACATCATATATATCTATAATTAACAGGTCAGAAAATCCACAGTACATCTGTGTGCACTGCATGAAGTGTGTTTAAATAAATTTAAATTTGAAAAGAACTTAAATAAAAATGAAAATTAAATTTGTAAGTAAATTTGGAGGACAACACTCCAATTAGAAATTCTTTACAGTACAGCAAATACAAGTATTATACGTTTTTTTCTTTTTCTTTCTCTTTTTTTATATAAATAGTTTTGTATGTCAGATTGCTGCTATGAGCCAAAGATTCCACTTGCTGTGTAAACTATAAAATACTAGGGAATATATAGAAAGGGTTCTTTGGGAAGACCTGACACAGAATAGCTCACTCTTGTAAATGACCTCTTGTAATATTTTTCTTCGTGTGTATATTTTATACAGATACAGAAATACGATACATGTGTTAATGAGTTAAGAACTTTTTATTTTATGGCATGTGTATTAGTCACATCTAAAATTACATTAGCTGGCATTCAGAGGACTGCACACTACGTTTCTTTCTTTACTTCATCCAAGTATTAATGATTCCAACAACTACCTCATGACACCCTGTGGAATACTTAAGCAATTGCACGTTTCAGCTTCACAAAAACAAATTCTCAAGTAAAAGAGAAATAAAACAGGAGAGTGAATATTGATTACATGTTCTTTGAAACAAAGCTAAGATCTGGTCCTTTATTATCATCAGCTTGACCTACCAATTCTAGGCACCCTAAATTAAAGTACTTATTTCCTATGCACAGTGCTTATCTGAATTCCACAGCATTTACACGATTTCCTTCCTCTTAAAACTAATTTAAAATATGATCCAACCCTTAACCAAGAAAACATGTTCTAAAATTATTCAGCATTTACAAAATTCTTTCCTCAGAGGTAAAGAGAACAGGCAGCAAATTAAAAACATCCCCATTGAATCACAACTGCTTTAAAATAAGTTGTTCAATGCATAGTCCATAGATAAAGTAAGAGGAAAGGATCTGATTATTCTTCTATTTGTGGTATATAAACCTGAAGGAAATACTTTGAAGGGAACAGGACCACACTGGGGTATGTGAAAGTAGACTCAGTACCACAGAGTATTTGTTGGGATGGGCACAGGAGCAGCAAAGCCCTGCTAATACAGACAAGACTTTATGACCAGTTAATCACAGAGTTCTCTCAAAGATGTTACAGGAGACAAAGAGATTGAGCAGTCTCACATGCTAAAATCTTGGAATATAAGATATGATTTAGTTCTTCCTGGGTTTTTTAAACCAAGAAAGAACAACAAACCCTCTGGTAACCCCTGTCATTCTCCAACAGATATATATTTGGGTAGAAGCACATGTGTAAGGATACAATGCTATTGTTGAGTAATGACTTTTGAGCATGCCTGAATTCAACTTATGACAGGGACTGTTAAGACTTTCTTAATCCTCAAGCACTTACATTTTTCTTCAGATAGGAAGTTAGTCACTGCGAAGTCTTCTCAACATGTTTCTTACCTCTGCAAACTGCTACGTCCCTGTGCCATGATGAAAAGAAACTGCTCTATTCTTTCTGCATTTCAGAAAGTGTGTATATTCCCAGAGCTTAAGCCAGACTTTATTCTTCCTTTTAAAACAATACCCTTACAGATAAATGTCTTTCCTATGAGACATCCTGTCAATAAACCTCAAGTGCTAATCTTGTCACCTTTTGGCGACAGTCTCAGGAATGCTTATTAAATACTCAAGGGATTAAAATAAATCTCACCCGCAGACAGGCTTTAAAATTCACAGTAAACCAAGTTCTCAAAGGAAAATTCCTTTCATTATCAAAATTAAGGTACTGTACTTGCATGAAAATTATATAATCACAGAAAATGTTCCACACTACAACAATTTGCCTTCAGAGATATGCATTAAAGTATAAGAGAGTCTAAGACCCCATAAAAGAGAACTTAGCCAAGACTTCTTAGGCCTAGCTAGTGAAACCATAAAGCCATATACTTAAACTTAGCTGCATGTATTTTCCTCTCTGCTCTGTATATGAGTTTTAAATAACTCAGACTAAGTATTTTGTAACACTGGTTTTTAATCCTAAAAATCATTTTTCTCTACTCTAAATTTCTCTAGGCAGAAGTCTTTGAGTTCTGTGTCATATTAAAACACGGGTCATGTCTGTTCTAGTGAAGTAGATCAGTAAGATTAGTTTAACTCAAATGTAAAATTAAAATCCAGAGGAGAAAACAGAACCTTTGTATGTATCTTTTCATTACTTCCTAAAAAAGATCTTAGTATTTTAAGAAAAAAAAATTCTACTGAACAATTTCCCAAATACTCTTACATTCTACTTAAACAATAATGGCACTACAAGAAAAAGAGATTTAATAAACCACAACATTCACCCAACATGAGCATTATCTATGACTACTTTAAAACTTAGTACTCATTCTCAGACTTTAGCTGCTGCCTCACAGACATAGATAAGAAAAGACAAAAGTAATGTAACTATTAATCAAATCAGAAAAAAAGAGTTAGGGATAGTTCAAATGTATAAACTCTAAATGGCTACTTACACACAATTTATTTTTATTAGTAAGCCTCATGGTAAATGTTCTGGCTCACATGGTCCTTTTCAGAAATGTCTCAGGATACCCCAGAAGATGAAATGAGCTTTGGTAGTGACTCAGTAAAATAGATGTGTCTACAGACATCCCAACATCTCCGCTCAGTTCCATGTGGATATGTGTGTGCATAATTTGTAATGAAGGACTCCCAGAAAAAAATGAAACCATTTTTCCCTACCATGTCTGTAAAACTATTATTACCTGAGAGCTCAATATAGAAGTATAGTTTTTGAAAAGCACTATAGATTTTTAGCCAGGATTTTTTACCAAATGATGTACAGTTAATAAATAGCAAGTCAGTCAAAGTATTTTAAAATTAACAGGCTTTACAGGAGCTATTTGAAGTTTCAGCCTATGGGGTGGGAGGGGGAAGCTTTACACTTAGAATCATAATATGACCTAAGTACATTTTACAGTATAAGCAGCATTTCAACTAACAAAATGAGTCCATTGAAGGACAATTTCTGCTTCTACAGCTTGGCATTGCAGAATTATATTTTGTTTTGAAAGAGGCTGCCCCAGAAACGATTCCTCATCCAGTCTCCTGAACTTGCACTTTGGTTTTCCTCCTTTTAAGTAGGTAGACAGACAAGCATAAACTAGGAATATTTTTTTCAAAAGTCAAAACCCAATACTTCTAGCTTCTAAAAATTAATGTTATATTAAAAATTATACTACAATATAAAATTATAAAATGAAGGGTTCCAGCTTGCAATTAAGCATATTTATTAAGGTATAAGGTATGTACTGATCTTCTAATCTTTGGCTTTACTAATGTAACTGGAAAAAAGCTTTTAATCTTATAATGACATGACAAAATACTCTTGGATTCCATTAGCAGTTCCAATATCCACTAAAATGCTTGATTATGTCTAAATAGAATAACATTTCTTACCTATAGTTGTCTGTTGCACAATATGTTCTCAATTTAAAATATTTCCTTTGCGCCTTCCTGTTACTACCTTGCAAATTTTTTTTTTCCAAATTGAAGTAATACAGCAGTATTGTACTTACTTCAGATTACAACACACCTCGTGGCTCAATAGCATCTTTTAGCTCTATATTCTCATGTTATTTTGCCCCACAAGACTTAAACACCAGAGATTTTAGATGGCTCAAGGCATATGGCCAGCTCAACCCTACACTGCCAACATGACAGTGGATTACTAAACCACAGACAGTAAAAGTGCTTTTAAAGCTGCCCATAAAAAGTACACAGTCCTTTAGGTTATGCAAAACAACATTTCCAACCACGGATATGGAGAAAGCATTCTCCAGTTCAATAGGTCTGTAAGGTTTTCACACAAAAAGACTCATCTGTCTAAAGAGTTTTTACCTCAAACTGCCTTCAGGACTACACTTCAAAGTACCTAAATGCAGCTGCACAGTGACTGTCACAAAGGAGCTAATGAAGCAAATGCTGCTTCAGACATCAGCCCTCACATGAACCTGATGACAGGAGCAATAGAGCAGTGGCATGAGCCAGTAATCACCCTATTACTACCTTCCCAACGCACCTAATCCAAGCAGGAAATAATCCTTCACAATCTTGCTCTACTTGACAAAATTAAAAAACAGAAAAATACATAAGACCAGAATAAGAAACTGGAAAAAAAGAAAAGGTAATCTGAGTATTTCTCCTGATATACACTTACACTGTTTCCTTCCAAAGCTACAGCAGTTCAATACAGAACATTTTCTGCTTCTATAAAATTGGGATTTTTTTCTGTTAGAATCACACAGATCATCAGATTAATACTGGGGTTTGAAAACTTACTTGTATGGTTGATCGTTATTTTTATACCTATATCCTATATATATAAATGAATATACTGTATATATATTCTAGATATTCATTTACATTATTAACCACACGGTGGTGTCTGTTTTATCCAGTGCAGCGGCATCATCTTCCCTTTTCCTTTGTTTGAAGTTACCAATCTTTACATGCAACTTGTCTCTAATGAACTAGCAAGTGTTCTGGACCAGGAAGATGTTAGTTTACACAGTGTTTAAGCAAAATAAGCTTCAAATTCTAATTGGTGTCTTCACAGAAATACTGCAGTGTAAAATACTACATTATTTCACAAATAAAATTGCAGGATTTTTTGACACCAACTTCTTCTTAATGAAGTCAATTTATCTCAATTTTTCATCACATTTTGTTGGTAATATTATAATATTTATTATATTAACATAGATATTTAAAACCAATTTTGAATCAAATAGCTCCAATAAAACACAAACCAGCAGCCTGCCTAAGACATAACTTTCTCTATATTTACAAAATGCTGCTATTATCCAGTATTAACACTGTCACAGATTTACACTGTCCCCTGTGATAGGCAGTGACAGTAAGTCAAGTGTCCCATTTCATAGAGAGCAACTGTCATGTCTTGGGATGACACACCAAGTATGACTCATTTTGTTAGGCAAGACTGTGCAAAGACAGTTGTGAAAGATTCCTTGAGAATTTGATCTCTGCCTTGCTCAGTGGCTAGAATAAATTGCCTTCAAAAAAATGAGCACTGTGAATTCAGCTGAAATTCTGCACTAGAGAATTTCACTAGAAATTCTGCACTTGCTTCCTGTTTGGTCGTCCAGGACTATCCAAGATTTTATGAAAGCTATTCACTTACATATTTATCTCAAGCTTTTAAGCTGCAAAAACTGTCACCAACATATTAAATAAAGCATTTAATCAAATACTGCAAATTAACATACCTAAAAATTTAACAGAAAAATAATCTGATACAAGGGAGATGCATATTCTGTGTGTGCACCTGGTACAAAATAATGCAGAAATGAGGCAACTTGTTTTGTTTTTTCACAAGCAATAATTTATGAAGCTGGATATGCAAAATTATGTAAGTGTCTACAAGCCACGAGATGGATTATCAACTGCACACATTACCCTCTTCAATAGAAATAAGTTATGCAGCATGTGTGGCTACCTCCTTATGTGACTGAGTAAGGAACAGAAATATCTCAAGATTTCCCTGTAATTTCTCATTACAGAGAAAGAGGCCATGTAAGATGAGAGGCAAAAATGGTATCACACCTCAAAGAGACAACTGGAAATTATAACAAATACACAAAGACCAGAATATAAAAAACAGGACTTGGAATGAATAAACCATGCTCTTACTACTGAACACTAAAGCTGCAGTAGCAAACAAATATAAAGAAAATACAAGACAAACAAAAACAAGAGTTTACAGAGACGCTGATATCTGGAGATGGAGATTTTCAAGGAATGAAGTGAAGCAAAGAGAACAGGAGACAAGAAGGGAAAGGTTTAAAACCTTTGATGAAGTAATTAACAAACACAGACAGCAGAATCAACCACAAAAGAAAAAGCAAAAGGCAGTTATAATTAGATTTGATCAAAAGATCAACATTACATACACCTAGCCCAAAAGACACTTCTAAGAAAAATGTAAGAAATGGTGTATTCTTCTTAGGATTGAATTTTGTTCTACTTAAAGATATACACAACTTTTTTTGCATGAACAAACCTAAAACCTAAAATACAGACAGAGAACTAAATTTCAAACTCAGTGTACATTTGGTTTTGAAAATGGAAGTCTGAAGTATCTCAGTCACTTCCACCGCTATTCATCAAATGCCTCAACTGCAAAAAATTAATATCATCATCTAAACAAGAGATATATCTAAACGAGAGACAGTCAACTGAAGACTGCCCAGAAAAAAACATCAAATGGATACACAAATCCCAACAACCATGAGGACAGAAACTAGGAGCAGAAGGCAGCCCCAGAAGTGGCTATTTCATCAACAAACTCCCAAATCTGTCAGCAGAACTCTATCAGTTCTTCTGTTTCGTGCTGAATCGTGCACAAGCACCACCGAGGCCTCCATGACCAGAGAGCAGAATAACCAGGACAGGGTATCCTTTGGCTTGCAAATACTGTGCTTTCTGTCTGAATTGCTAGTCACGGCAGACTAACATAAAGGCAGAGCTTGCTCTGTGTCAGTATCTTTCATATCTTTTTCTCTCAAATTGTAAAGATATTAATGAAAACTCAGACACTTATTTTTCAGTGTGGATTTCAACATTGATTTGATTTTTTTCTTTCATTTTAAAGAAAAAAATAAGGCTGGAAATTGCATGTGTAATTTTGATATCTAGATTAACAGTTGGATTTGATGATATTAAGGGTTTCTTCCAACATAGGTAATTATATGAATATTATTCTATGGAATAATAATAATTGGGCCATTATTCAATTTTTATTCTGAAAAGGGAAAACAAGGATTCATACTTTTATTTCTATTTTTGTATTTTATAAGGTCTGTAGTATGACTGAGTGATATATTGAACTTGAATGCAAAGACTTTATCAGAACTCCATACAACAATAGGAAAATGCATTTCTTACATTCCTTTTTCCTATTAGTCGATAACTAAATCAACTGTTTTCAAAATTCTCTCATACACCACAGATACAGTAACCCAAAAAGAAATGAGATCTTTTCAGATTTGCAGTACCTGAAGTCCCCTTTTTATAAACAAAATTTCAGCCCTTGCACCTCTCTTGGCTGTCACAGAAACAGGAAGCTGGAGGGCTCTGCCACCTGAACAAGACTAACAGTTGCTTTTATATTGCAAATTACTATAAATGCTTTGGCACATTTTCTTACAACAAATCTCTGTCCTAAGGAGAAAGTAATATAGGAATACAGGAATATTTTAAGATCCAGCAGACATTCTTGCTACTGAACAGTTTAGTCCCATATGTTCACTCTGTCTATCCACCCATTTCATAGTCTACTCAACACATTCACCACAGCAGAGTCATAAAGCTGCGAATACAAAAAAGGATATGATTAATGAAGACATGAAATTTACGTTGATATCAAACTTCTGAACAGATGTTACACAGTAATTAAACTTTACTGAAGTGGGCTGAGGAAAGCAAATAAGTCTGTGGTAGAATCAAAAGATCTACACGAATTATATGCAAGTATTTCCCATGTCATCATATATTCGGTTTGTTAAAACCATGTGATTCGGTTTGTTAAAAGTATGGAGTATCAACTGAGGATTAGCAAAATCTCAGGGAAAACAGTACAGTACAGAAGCACAAAGTATTATTACAGTATATAAAAAAAATCCAATAAGATTGTAAAGTTTACCTAAAGAAAAAATATATTTGCCCTAGAATTTTGGAGAGAGGAAAAAATATATTAAAAGGAACAGAACCTATGGTCTTTCCCCCTTGATCACTAGGGGGAAAGGTGTATCATTTACTGGAAATACACAGTCATATTCTCTCAATACTGACATTGCAGGTCAGTACCTGCAATAAAGCACTGTTATATCTGTGACTTTAATATAATTGTCTTTATTCCATAATTGTAAACATGAGCCTACTATACTAATGTACATGTAGAAACTGAGAGCATCTTATTGCATCAATAAACAGAGGCAAATGCAACTAAAATTGGAGATCAAAAGTGCTAAGTATATTTTCTTCTTCTTCTTCCAAAACAAGCATGTATATTTGTTTTATTGTGCAGTCACCGAAGGAAATATTTCATCCATTTTTACTTACTGTGAAATTCTAGATTCCTTCCATAATACAGGATTCAAAGGTACAGGTATGGGAAGGATTCAGAGGAATCAACAAGCATTAAGGAAGAAGATGTGTGCACTGAGTTTTCACACAGAGAGGAGAAGAAAACTCCCCCAGGGCTGCTTAGGGAAGAGATCTGCCCTCAAGTCAGCTGATACTTTTACAGGGCTATAAAAGCAGGTCAGTGGGCAAACGGAGCCAAGAGAGGAGAAGGCTGTCACACAGAAGGGAGCTCCTGGACTGAAAGCTTGGCTTCTGTTGCCAGACTCCAGCTGAGAAAGAGCTGGAACTTAATGCTAAAATTAACCTTCCCCAGGAAGCCAGCCAAAAGAAGCCTGGGATGATAATATCCACTTGTGTATCTGGAAATACTCAGTCTCTGTCTCCTTCTCCTCAGGGGCCAATAAATTCTCTGAACAAAACAGCTTGACTCTTGGACTCCTCTAAGCAGGACTCACAGTCTTGCAAGATGTCCATTGAAAAGTTTTTGCTCTCATTATATGTATTTATTGTGATGTAATTCAAAATGCAACAGGTATTTTCCAGACAGTAAATACAGAAATACAAAACAGACTAACACATAATTCCAGTAATGACACAAAGAGGTAGATGTTCATTCTTAACAAGCTAATTCTTCTTAGAACAGCTGTCTGTATATACAAGGGCCAGATTTTCAAGCTGGGTTGGTTGGGTTTGAATTCCTACATCTCACAATACTTTATGAGTTTCGGGGTAATGGCTGATTACTGACCTTGTTTTGAAGTCTGGCCCAATTGCACATTGAGAGCATCTGAAAACATGACCTGAAGTACTTCTCAAAGTTAACCATGAAAAATCATACCTTTCTGCTCAGTCCTACTTCTCAGGTATTTGAAAACATCTAGTGATTTTTTTTGTCACTCATGGCCAGTTTTGTACTATTTGGTGTAGATGTATATAAATCAGGCTATGTGAGCTTACACAAGAATTTCTCAAGACTTGGCATGGAAAATAGTTACACTTTGTCCTGTGCAAGTCAGAGAAGTACATACTAATATACTGTCATGTAAACTCGTATGTAGAAAAAAGCTGCTTTGGCATTCTTATACTTTTAATGCATATCATTGAATTTGAACAGTGATTTACCTTTTAGTTTGTATCTTGTCATTCCTATTATATCTGTATCAATTGAGAAGACTTGGGGGCCTCTGTCCAGATTGAAAAGTTACAGTACATCTCATAAAAAAGTTAACAGATGGTGGGAAGAGAGAGGCAGCAGCCAAGCTGTACAGACAAGTGTTGGGCAACAGGGAATACTGAAAAGGGAAGCTACAAAGGAAATGGAGTAAGAATAGGCACCTCAGGGGGCTGCAGGAAGAGAGTAGGAGCCAATTAGGCAGTAGGATAGGAAGTCTTCCAGAGCAAGGAACACGGAGAAACCAATACATTGGACACCAGGAATGTGAAGTAGCACAAGAGGTGTATGTTGTGCACGTTGCTTTAAAATACACAGATCCATGAAGGGAAATATATATAGAAATGTAAAAACAACATAAACTGTAAGATAGCTTACCAGTCTGTTCCAAAGGCAGATTTAGGTTTGCATATCCAATGTATCACAAGAAAGGTGCTAAAAAGCACGTTACCTTATTTTTAATAAAAAATATTTCCCTGTATAATATCTTATTAGAATCAATGTGGTCATTAAAGAGAAATATGGTAATTTTACATACTTTGGAAAAATATTAAGATAGGCAAACAAATTCAGAAAAAAATATTTCTTTTTAATTAGTGAAAAGAGCCATAACCTCCAGTTCTGAATAACAGGCAGAAACCTTCCAACTGGACTTCATTTCAAAGTGAAAAGGTTGAGCAGGTTGTGATGTGGAGAGGCTGGAAGCCTGACTTAATCCCTAGAGAAAAAGCAATGTTTTCATTCACTCTAAGAATCTCCTTCAAATCCTGCTTGTGGGCAGTGGAACATACTATAATACTCTCAGATCCTTTCCAGGACTGCCTATGTTACACCCAATGAAAAACCTATGGTAATTGAATTTCCTTTCCCATTTGAAGGCTATCCAGTCATTTAATAGATGACCTTGTCAGTCTGATTTCATGCTACTCATTTTCTAAGTTTTACACTGTCTAAAATAATTTATCCTCATTTGGGATATTTATACCTTCAGAATGTTAAAATAAAAAACTAAACTCTATTAGCTTTAGACAGATACCTGAACCCCACAGGTTTCTAACTATTATTTTTGTTTAACACTTTTACATTTACATCATTCTTCTGACCATGAGATGTCTGAACTCAAACATGATTTTTCAGGTGGCATAACACAGAAGTCATTAAGAGAGCAGTTATCATCTATTGTTCCACTAGCCATTATTTTTGAGGACAGAATATTGGCAATTTTCACTACCACATCCCATTTCAAATACTCTGTAAACTGTATTTATCACTCCCTTCAGCCTCCTGGCATTAACACTCCAAATTTCTTCTTTGGGCTAGTCATCACTTCTTTTCCCCCATCTGCATTTAAAGGTGGTGAGGGTTGGTTTGGGTTTTTTTCCCCCTAATCGAAACACTGAAGAATATTTTCTAAATGAAAACAATGAAGAAGGTTATATCTGAGATAAAAGTCTGCTTTTTCACTCCAAATAAGTACCCCTCAACTATAGATCATTTATCCTTTTCGATAACTCTTAAATCAAGTCCAATCAATGTAATTAATTTTTTTATTACCTAGAGTATTTTTTCACTTTCATTCTTGCTGTCTTAGATTAATTTTGTTTCCTAGTCAATCCAGAACTATGGTTTACAATAAAATATTGTAAGTCTAGAAAGTCACCACTTCACTGAAATACCATATACTTCTATGTAGGCCAATCCAGCAAATTTAAACTCTACCATAATTTGTAGTCTACCAGTTTTTCTTGCCTATTTTTCATACATTTTTAATTTATGTATATATGCACTGCAATATTTTCCAAATATCTGTTTTGTTTTTACCAACACCACTCTATATTTTTACTGATGGCTTAAGGTTACTCTTTAAATCACCAGCTTGAGTGAAAGAAAAGAATACCTCTATTTCCTTTCCTGGAAAGTTTAAAGAGATATTTAACATGCTTTGTAAGGTTTGAATGTGAAACTCAATACATCTCCTATTTAAGCAACTCCTGTAGTTTTGATTCCAATGGAAAGCTATAAAAGATACAAGAGTCTAGACAAAAGCAAAATAAATGCACATTTAAACATCACAGTCTTCCACGGGACAATGTAACTCCGACCATATACAATTATGATATAGGAAATGCCTACCTGCAGCTACAACTAATTTTGTCAGACGACTCTGGTCACAAATTACATTACAACAGTGATTACATATCTCCTTATAAGAACAGGTTCACAACATCCTTTTAACACAGAACTGTGTGAAAATATTAAACATATTTGGTATCAAGACTTCAAAAATATGGACAAATAATTCACTTGAGTCAATGTCAGTTTTATTTGATTGTTTCAGAACACAGAAAACTCTCAGTATTTTTTTTTATTCAGAGGCTTTCAGAGAAGTGTACTGCTCTCAATTCTAAATGATAAATTAGTTACACAGAACTCGTAAATCACAGACATTTCACACCTGAAGGGACAAATGTGCCAGTATGGTGTTTTAAAACTGCTCAGACCTATTTAATCCTTAATTACAGCTCTTTCCCCAGACTTACAAATTTTTTGAGATATCTAATATTCTCTTATTTCCCAGGTTTCCAGTAAAGTATTCTAATTAATAATGTAATACTTATCAAAATCAACAGAGGAAAAACATTAAACTTTACACTACCTTATTTTAAAATTAAGGCTGAAGAGGAGAAGAGAAGCCCTAAAAGTTGAAATTAATTTTAAATGAAAAAATAAAAAAAATTCTGTAATAGCAAAAAATGTTACGTTGAAAGTAAAAATAACAGTCCTACCTCCTTACTACTATAACTAATGGATGGCTATATGAATTCAGTACAGCTATGTTGATTTCTACTATAAGAGCAGGCTGTCTTTAGAAATTGCATTCAAAAGCTTGTAATGGAGAATACAGTTTCACATGGCATTATTTTAAATGAGTTTCCTTAGTGTACCAGTGGTAAAAAATAGGGGAAAAAAAACCCCACAGCAGTGAAGCTTAAGTGGTTAGGCAGCAATTAATCAGAAATAATAATATCCTTTCTATTGGAAAGTTTCCTTTGAGCTCCCTGGTCACAGAAATCATCTATATTGATATATAATGGACAGTGGAATGCATTTACATGAAAGAAAAGCTTTGCAGAAGGATAACATATATCCCTGCCCCCTCTCTTTAAAGATGTCTTTTCTTAACCATTCTAAATTAACATATGGTCAATGTACATAGGTTTATACCCATTAAGAGTTGAAGTGTTCAAAATGTTCATCAGAGAACTGAGATTCTTGTTACTATGAGATGTAATTTAATATTTGCACTATAGCTGCACGAAAGACAATGCACATATTGAGTTTCACCATTAGTTACTGCAGGCCAGACAGTCTTTCTACATATAAACTATCAAAGCACCACTAAACTTAAACTGAAATGTTAAACGCAGCAACTTGGATGTCTTTAATCAACATCTGCTGAACAGTTTAGATTTTCTATAGCAGCAAAGGTAAGACAGCAATGTTTTATATAAATGTCTGAATAGGAAGTAATCTGTAACCTAATACAGTTTTGTGTTTAAGATAGTTTGGTTTTGGTAGGAAAAATGTCCTTTTTAAAAAAAAAAAAAAATCACTGAATTTCCTTTATCATGTATCTCCTAAAATCCAGCAGGTTTGTATGTATAACTTAGCCTCACTTTAATATCATCAACTATACAAAAATAAAGGAAAACTATTATAAAGTACATCTACAACACAGAAATACTTTTATCTCCAACCAAGTTTTTCATTGGTCATTGATGCCTAGGATTTACTAATCAATTTAGCCATCCTTATTCATTTGGTTTTCTTCATTTTTTCTTTATTTATTGTAAATGCTTTGATGAAAGGATCTATGAAGAACCCTCATTGTCCCTTTGGCACCTATAGGAAAATCCTGAAGATCCATTTGGAGGTAAGCTGCTATCACAATGTCAGTGACTCTGACACACTCATACTGCACTAGAGCTGGGAACACACATGTCATATATTTTCTCTGATGGATATTTCTTTGCTGGACATTGAGAAGTTTCAGCAACTGTCAGATGCAGTTTTCTCTCCCTTAGTGTTAAGCCCTTTTAGCTCCATGTTCAGTGCCTGAAACATGTGCCCTCCTGTTTGACAGACAAGAGATAAAACGCTCAGCAGAGCAGTGAGTTAGGAGTTTGCAGCTAAGAACACTTTGAAGTCCTTTAGAGATGATGGCTATATCAGTATATCACACAGATTTACTGCTCATCTCCATAGTTCTGCAAGCATTAGAATTATTAAAAAACTCAATTTTTTTCAGGCTTTCTCCTCAAGAACATGCACTTAACTTTAACTGTAAAATTCTTTTTAAAAAATGGGGCATTGCTTAACAATGAAACTACAACAGTCTGACAGTACTTCCATTCTCAGTGTTTCCCATTCAGAAGATGATAGATACTACTAATAGTCTGGATGTTTTAAATGATTGAATGATTCCAAGTTCAATGCTACAGAACTCTCAGACACGGCAAAGAGCTTATTCCAGAACTAAGTATATACAGATATTTTCTACTGCTCTACTCAGGGAATTTTTATTTTAGCACTAGTACCAAAAGTTAATCAGGTAGTTTGTGATTGTTAATCAGGTAGTCTATGACAGGCATTTTCTAAAACCAAAACCAAGCAAATCTTATTCTTGTTCCTGAGCCTTTTTGTGGGTTTGGGGCTTTTTAACGGGTTTTGCAGCAGAACACTTAGGCCACAGTGACAACCAGTGGCTGCAGCACTGCCCATCCTCCCCCACCCCAGATGCCCTCCCAAAAAAAAACCAGACTTAGCCCTTACTTAGAAATATGTCCAACAGCATGAATTGTAGCACAGGTCTCAATAAGAAGACGTGTTTGTCAGCATTAAACATTGCTGTCAGCACTACAACATGCCCAAGAAGGAGAAATGCTCCTGCCTTGCCAAGGGAAGGCAATTCCCATGGATGATGGTATGAACAGGTTCATTTGTCACCTCACCTGCAGCTGTCTATGAGGTGTATCTTCTTCTCCCTCTACCCAAAGTTGCAATGATGTACAAGGACTCATGGAAGGTGTTGCAATTCAAACATTTCAAGGTTGAGGAGGAATTATATTAAATATCATAAAATGACAGTATATAAAAATTAGCAGCAATTATAGCACGCAAACAGTGAGAATTGCTGAGCACATAAAATGTCATGCAAGAAATCATGTTTTGTAAATCTGACACAACTTAGAAGATGAGCTCCTACAAACAGTTCACAGGGATGATCTCTTCTGCAACTAAATAAGCAAACCCCTGTTTTCTATTACTATATTCTATTTCTATACTTTGAAGTTCCTCGCACTTGTCCAGCTGCTTACTATCACATCCACCTCCCAACATGCAAAGAATCTGAAACTCTCAAAAGTCATGGAGTTTTGTTTTTAAAAATCAAACTCTTTATGGTTCCCATGACAGCCACAACAAAAATTCAGACTTAACCATAGATTAAGATTTTGGGATGAGACACAGCAGGTATTTCACTCAAATATAAAATGTGTTTTAACACCCACCCAATCCTGTCTATCAACAGGCAGCTGCTTTAAGATGAACACTCTATTCATGGGGACCTTTGGCAGCTTCTCAGCCAAGATCAGCAGCAGCACTACAGAGAGCAGAGTGCAGAAGTTCCCATGGCATGGGGTTAAAAGCATTTAACTTCACTTTGGCATGGGGTTAAGCACAGAGCCATAAGGACTCTATGCCTGTCTGGGGACATGAATGGAGATTTCTGCTGTCAAATATAAGGCATCTCTTAGGCAATAAATATAAGTGGGTCTGATTTTTCTCCCTGATAAGTAGGGGTTTAAGCTGACATAATTACCCTTGGCAAATTTACTGCAGATTTATTCCTAAGTGAATGGCAAATGAGCCCAATATTTCTTTCATATATAAAAGATTACACACTGTTATGCCATTTTTTTCTTTTTACTTTCCAAGAACTGCTTTACCCCGTTCTCTTTATTTCACTTTGATCTTAGCACTGTGCCTGGCTAGGCGTTAAAAATTAAAGTCAGGTGTGCTAGAAGGAAGTGAATTAGATTCAGATTCCATTCTAAATTTGGATTTATTCTACTCATATTCAAACATACCACCACTGATTCTCCCACCAAGAAATACATACTACTTGGCAACAAGAAAATTATCAAAGCAATCTGACCAAATTGGCACCACTAGCTCTGGTTACATCTGGTAACAATAATATGAAGGGAGAAGTATGAAGATAACAACTCTCATTTATTGTTACCATTAAACTTATCTGCATGCATACTCTGAAGTCTTTGAACTTCATGCTTTCATAAAGCCAATAAGAGCTCCACTCAAAGGTGAGAGGTGATGCTTTTCCAAAAGTGATAAAATATCCAATTTACTAAGGTATTAGAGTCTCTAGTCACAGACTGCTCAGTCAGACAGACAGCAATGGAATACCACCAGGAAAGCACAACTGCCAACATCAAGGAGCTCCAGCAATGCATAAATTAAGGTGTTTGATTCTATGCCAGAAAAGAGTAGAAATTTAATATACTAAAAAATTGGTACAAAACAACTGCTAATGCATAAGCCTACCTTTTATATTTATTGGGAAATGTTTCTTTGTTATTTCCAGATATAACAAACTTGGATATACATTAGGTCAAGTTGCTGATCAAGTGTAACTGCCTATCCTAGCAAGGAGATGAACAAGAGCAGTGGGATCTACTGTCTTATTTCAGGATAAGATAAGGATGGTTTATCAGATTAATAAGTTATTCAGTCACTATATTGCTAAATATTTCAGACTATGACAAAAACATCCATCTCTCAGTTGAAATCATACATAAAATGTACCATTTCTGAATCACTCAAGATTTAAAATTGTCTTCTGATGGGTTTTACTACATATAATTAACAAGCTGATTAATTTATTTTCCTAAGGAACATTTCATAAAACTATGATTTGAGATCAGCCTGTCCCTCTGAATCCCCCTTGTCAATGCCTGTGTCAGTCACAGGTGAAAAGCCACCCAAACCTCCTTCCTCCTTGTCAAAATCAGTCACCTGGAGAGTGGAGCTTCAAAGAGCTTTCAGGAAAAAGATTAGCATGTAAATAAGACATACAAGCCTTCTGGGTTTGTGCAATACTTTGTTCCATGGGTTACTTCCTGGAACACGTGATTTTGTGTTATTTAAATGAGTTGTCAAGGATTCAGCAGTAAATGGTTGTAAGACAGGGGGCAGATAGTCCCACTGCCACTCAAAGATGCAGGTCCAAAAACAGTGGATCACACAAATACACTCCCCTATCAGCCAGCAGCTAAAAATTCAATTTAACTCATGACAGCAAGATACCACTCTGTGTAAAATTATTCCCAATTACTCCTATAAAACTCTCCCTTATAATTTTTAACTCCAATCAGTAGTCTTCTATGACATGTCTTGGAAGAGTATTTCAAAGAAAATCGTATTTCTTCTCTTAAACAATTCTGATTCTCCCTCACTCTTTTTCAGATACATAAGTCGTCATCCATTTCCCTAAATAATTCCTTTATGGTCTATTGCACCTTAAAGTATGACAACTTTTACTTTCTATTTTCCCCAGTCACACTATACATAATTTAGCTCTTTCACACTTCAAAAGAAATTTCCTCCAACTCTATTAAAAAGAAAATATTACTCTTCAGACAGCTTAAAATTCCCAGCATGCGAGTTGGCTGCTTTCTCGGCGTGAATAAAACTTAATGTCTTATTTAAAGATAACTCTGTTAATTAGTATTGACATTTCAGAGCCGAAGGGCAGCTTCCTTCCTTGCCAGTAGCACTGGTGTCACACTAGCAGTGTGAAACCCTTATGTAAGGGCCTCATTAAGCTCAGTCCCACCTTGCAAATGGCACTGGTTTTAAGAGCACTTCTGTGTGCTGTTCTATTCTCTTCATCTGAGCTGTGTGTGAGGAACCCTCTCAACACTACCCAGAATAACTTGATCTAGAATAACTTACACTATTTAGACTTCAGGATTTGTCTTTAAAATTCTAAATACAAGTAATCTACACATATGTATTTGTTATTTCCCAAAATAGTGGGTTTATTTCATCTCTCATCTCTATATTATACTACATCATTCTTTAGATCTCACAACTGAGTGATTCCTTTCTGTACATATAACTACATTTATAAAGTTTAATGTATTAGTTAATAACTTAATGTATTTGTTAATAATATATGTAGCAATAGCATCATACGAAGCTACACAAACATACACACATATATTACAGCATCTCTTCAAAGCACTTATTTCTTATTTCAACCTATTTTTTCAAATAATTACTTTTTTCACTTTCACTAACAATCTCTTACCCTATAGCTCCCAAATGAATTAAAAGAGATATCCAAAACGTTCAGTTTTCCACAGGTGGCAAAGGCAGACAAATTAATACTTTCAACTTTCAGGATTTTAAATTACAATTAAGATTTTCAAACATGCAAACAAACACGTTCCTTTGTTCCCTATTCAGAGTACATTACTAGTACAGAAATCAGAGTAGTTTGACCACCTGCAGTTTGATCATACTTCATGAAAGACTACATGTGTCTTTCTTCTTGTAATATTTTCTGACAAGTGAAGGCCATCCCAAGGAATAGATGCTTCCCTTCATATTGAGACTCATGGCTATGGATGAACATTCAGGTTGGCTTCACTGAGTCAACGTATATTAAATAACACATTTCCAGTGATCTTTCACATCCTGCAAAAACTTAGTAGTGTAACATGTTGCAAACAATGGGAAATTAAAGAAGATGAAGAAAAGTGAAAATAAGCACTGCCTCTAATCTTAATGGCATTGTTCTCAGTGTCTTTGTGTACAGGTTGAGAGCTTCCCAACAGTAGGCCTGGTTAGGCTTAAGGGGGAGGTTTGTACGTATCAAATAGTCTCAACATGTACCACACGCAAAGTTGAAGGGTCCCAAGGCTGCATTTTATTGTGCAGAATCCTTCAGGATCCATTTTTGTGATAATTTATTGGGATCAGTCACACCACCACCCTGCATGAGCAATTGGCTGTATTTATTCAGACTGCCTTATCTGAATAACACACCATGATTTGGCAAAGCTGCAAGCACAAGAAGCCAAAGTACAATTTAATAATTCTCAGCACATGGAATGTTGTACTATTAAAATGGACATATAATATTAGAAGATTCAGCTCTTAAAGTAATACACAAGTCAACAGTCACCATAGCAGCTTTGCAGCACCAAAACTTCCATGTTACACCAGAAGGACTCCCTAATTTTTTTTTAATGCTCTAAATCTACAGTCAGAACACTGGTCTGTTTTACAGAACAACTAGTTCAGAATTTGTCATCCGATTCCAAAACTTCAGTAGAACTCTGATTTGGTGATTGCAAAACCTCAGCTCACATAACAGTCTATTTACAATGTTCTGACAGAATTTGACAAAGTTAATAAAAATTTCCTTCATCATGTCATGATCCCTTTCTAGAAATACAAAAACATGCTTCCAACTGATTAAACCACGAATAAAAATCCAAAGGCATCTTCTATCAGCAATATGCTTGCACTTTCTATTTGTTGAGATCAAACAAAAGAAAATGGTCTCTGGGGTCTTTCCAGACCATTCTGGATTCAGCACTTCAAGTTTCAGTGGTGTTCTTAGCCAGGATTCCTGCATCAAGCAATAATACTGATGCAAACTTCTCAGCACAAGGGTAGGACTCCTTTGTTTACCCAGTACACTCCTAATCTGACCACGGGTAAATTTTCTCTTTTTCAGAAGACAGCTCGCAGTAATGCATACAATTAATGGTACAACACATTTTACTTTAACACCAACTGGACAATATCACCTCATGTGAACAGTCCAGCCACTCCAAGTACAGATTCCAATTATTACATGAGAACTAAGACTTTATGACACTTCCTACAAATGCTAATTAGCTGGTAGGTTAGGGCCCTCAGTCATGTAGCACTTCATCAATCACAAAGCCTAAACTATTAAAGATGGAAACTGTAACATTTTACATAAAAAGTTATGTTGCAAGTCAAAGTAGAATATTATATTAGCCCCCTCTAGCTGGTGTTCTTTTATGACAGTCCTCACAAAAGAATTTCCACAAGCTGTTGTCCTAATATGATCCAGGTCTACATTCTCTGCACTGCTCTTGTCTCAGCAGCTACTGTTTTCAACACCGAGACTCACACTTCAGAGCATATAACTGGTGGTTTTGCATACCTATAGATTCCTAAAGGACAAAATATACCAGTTATAGCAACTACACAAAAGAGAGAATTTGTGAACAAAAAGGGACATGAAAGAATCATCGCCACGTTCAGCACTTTTGCCCTTCAGCCTTCAACTCGACCATATTCATAGAACTTACACATTCCGCTACGAAATACATAAAGATTTCTGAGGTCTGCCCCTCTGCATGCTAAACTGACAGATATGAGGTGTAAGACTAGCCTTGCCAGGTTAAACAAGGCTATTAAAACAGCATACCCAACTTTACTGGCACTAAAATGGAAAAGTGGTGCCAAAGATTCTAAAAGAAAAGAAATATTAAGTAATATTGCACCTCTGACATTGACATAAGTTTATTATTACTCCATGCCAATCTACCTTGATCCAAATCCTCTAAACACATGCTGTTCCAGAGCTGGGCCTCCCTTAAGCCTGCAAATTATATTAAATAGTGTAGCAGTTTTTCAATTTGGTCAAAAATTACACCAAAACCACTGCATGGGAGGACAATGCTCTTTATCTAACTTTTTTCTGCAACGTACTGCCTGGTGCGTGTTCCTGTGCCATCCTGTGGGACTCAACACTGCTGTTTTGGTTTTGTTTCTTCCACACCTTTGATAGAGAGCCATCAACAGAACCTGTCCTGCCCTCCAAGTGTAACAGCTATCCAGAAAGGAGAAGGAACAGCTCCAGTTTCGAAAGGGAGCTTTTCAGAGTTTGGTTTGGTTTCCTTTGTATTTTTTTCACACAGCAGATAACAGTTAGGTACCTAAGAGAAAGACTAGAAATTGCATATTTCCAACCTACATATTCCTTCCTCCTGGGTTTCAGGTTATTACTGACAGAAATATTACCAAGCACTATATACAAATTCTTCCTTCTTCAATTACTTCAATACAACCATTAAAACAAATATTATTTTAGGCTGAGTGAAGTACTTCAGGCTGAGTGGAGAGAGATGTAGCCATCTATCTCGCATCAATAACTAAAGGCACTAACATAACTGGTTATTCATAAGTCCTCATATCAAAAGTAAATAAAAATACAAGGATGTAAAATTTAGCCCTACATAGAAAGAAGAAAACGGAGACAAGCACGATATTATTACAGTCAGAAGAATCTAATGCCTAGATAAAACTTACAAAGAACTGGAAGCACTTGCTACTTCCAGTTTTAAAGAATCATTTTACTACTAACTCTGATTTTGCACCTAGTTGTTAGCAGGATTTATTTATCTCATTGTACACTAGAGTTAATGAGGCTATAACATGTTTTACTCTATGATCTAGTGAGGAGAGAGGGTGCAGCTTGAGAGGGATTATTTCCATTAAGAGGCAGGTGCAAAAGTGGCAAGACCATCTGCATGCCCTAATAAAATAGCCATAATGTATTAAAACCAGAACAAAATATGTTATGCTGCATATTTCTGAGCACAAAGACATGACTGACAGTGCTGATAGCTCTGTGATTGGTTATTCATCACAAAATTTTTATCACTGTTTCCCTATTGATCCTCACATTCCCCATACTGATCCATTTCCTCAAGATCTAAGTACAAGAGAAATTGTAAATTGTTGGGTTGTTCGGGGTTTGGGGTTTTTTTTAGAATACAAACAAAGAGAAAAGACACATTCTGTTCTTCAAAATGCTCAAGCAATGTCCAGAACTAGTCAGCATTCAGCACAGGATAAAAGCCCTGAAGTTTTCTATCTTTTACATCATAAACATTGCTAAAAAGGCAAAGTGGATGGGTACTTATATCCCAGTTTTGATAGGCTTTATTTCCCAGGCCTGAAAAAGCAGTCTTCTCAGTTTCTGGAAAATAAGGCCTTGGCTTTTTTTAATTCTGTACTTAAGCAATTGCAGACAGAAGCACAGCTAGACCATGTGAACCCTACATGAATCCTGGAGGAAAACCACAGTAACATGAACTACCTACATAATAATAGAGTAAAGAGGAGCAGACATTCTTTGAGTGGCTGTAAAAGGAGGGCAGAAGTAATAGTAAAATATATTTGATGCCAGGAACTTTTTCTCCATTTATCTGTATGTTCACAAGGGCATCTACACATGGTAAAGAGTGACAGGACACACAGAACATACCTGGTAGCATAAATGTTTTTGTGAGTGTGAGAAAAAGGATATGGAAATAAATGCTCTACTACTGTATTTAGAACCCTTGCAGAGCTGCCTTCACAGGAAATTCCCTCTCTGCTCCCCCAGGTGGAAACTATAATGACTGAACCCAACTTCCCAAAGAGAGAAAATGCAGTTAGTTAGATTTGTGGAAAATTAGAAATACGACTACTTGACTCTTTGGAGGGAGCCACCCTTCTTAATGTCTTTAGCTCACAGGAAAAACAGAAAACTGACTTAATTTAGGTTCCTTCCCCACTCCCCTCCTCTTTCCAACACCCCCCACCTCCCATTTAAAAAAAAAAAAAAGTCTTTAGGCTAAAAACAGAGTATCCTGATCTTTTACCACACCCAGAATCAGTGTTCATAAGGATAACTGAATCCCTCATGTTGAGGAACAAGAAGTTTTATCAGGATTTTTAGGACTTTCATTTAACTCCAACAATTTTGTGACAACTTCAGCACCTAATATTTTTGTGATATAATATAAATAAGATATAATACTATAAAAATGTTTCCATGGATAACAGTAACACATTTTATACTAGAGAACTACTTGACTACTACAGATTTCCTGCATTTTTAACATATTAAAAGTAATACCTTATAAGAAATAAATGTATTCCCTTTAAATGTGTCTCAAAAGTTTTACAACGTATCCTTTCATCAGTGATCTTACCTTTTTTTGAAGGACATTAATTTTTCTTTCTTTTACTTCCAACATGTCTTTCATATCTCGAATTTCTCCAGCAAGGGTTCCTTTCTCTTCTGTGAGGTCTTGAAGTTGTTTTGTTTTTTTATTCAGAAAGGTTTCTTTTTCTTCCAGTCGTAACCGCAAGGCATCAACCTACAGTAAGTAAATCAAACATATTTAGGTTTTAGTTTTAGTTCTAATTCTCTTTTTTTCCTTCACTTAAGAAGTGCATTATTTTTTTTCTATGTCGATTTTCCAAATTCATCTCAGACTAAGAGACTCTTTTACTTGTTACACTTTTCTCCATTGTGAATTGCACAAGTCTCTTAACAAACAGATCTGACTGTACCTCTCTGTAGTAAGCACAAATCCCTGTCAAACAAAATAAGGGGTATTCCAGCAATTTTCCTAAGCAAAATGTTCTATATACATAACTGGAGGGTTTTTTTCTTTAGAAACACGAAAAAGGAAAAAAAATCCAAAGAATTCTAACAAGCCCAGAGAGTGTAAGCACTCTCGATATTCTCATTTCTTGCTGTGTAAATGCTCAAGTATGCAATTTTATTGTTCTCTTAATGCAATTCTAACAGTAATAAAATAGCAGACAATTCATTAAAGAAACAGAATATGTTTGGATTTAACCATCAGTACTGCAGGAATCACACCTTACATGTATTGGTCCCTTCAGGAATTCCACTAAATCATACCTGCTTCCACATTCTGGTTCAGAAAAGCAGTTACAAATGAATTGCCCAGCAGCTCTCAGCATAAAATAATGGGGGGATTTGGGGAGCAAAGAACAGGTTTTATGTAAAGTTTCTCAAAACCAAAAGACGCTTTTTCTTTTCTATGTGAGCATCATATTAGTCAAAGCTCATTCGTAAATAAAATAACACAAGAAACCATTGTATACCCAGGAAACTGGGTCAGCACTATTAAACATCTTGCGAAGTAGAGAACTAAGATAAATCATTTATTATTACAAAGACAGGTTTCCTTGAACAGAGGCTTCTTCTGCAGCTCTGGACCATGAGGTGTTCACATTAAGTGGACTCACAGGCTTGTTTTAGCTCCAAGGTACACCACTGGGAAGACAAGGTTTGGGTTGAAAATATACGACGTGGCAACCTAGAATAATTCTCCATATACAAGAGAGCTGCAGGAAGTCAGGCAAGTGAGAAATTTTAGATTCAATAATCCAAATTTTAAACACACAAATGGTAGAAAATAAAGAATAAGAGCTTAAAGTTTTCATTACCTAGAAATTCATAAGGTTAATTCATAATAAAAAGCTAGATAGTAGTAACTGAAAGGGCATAAATGTTGGCTTCACATTTTTAAGTTCTGCAGTTGGAATAGTCAGAAAGGTTCTTATTTATTTCAAGGGTCTAATCTAGTAAGCCATTTTCCCCCTAGTTAATCAGAATATTAGCAAAGTACAAAACAATCAGCAGATCTATATTTATTTACATTCTGAGTTTTGTAATGCTAAATTTACTCAAAGTAAAAGTCTTTGCAATGCCATTTTAAAGCTTGGTTTGGGACTAATTTAGATGATCTATTGGATCTCAAAATGCATGTTTTTCCTGCTCTTAAAATGGCTCATTGCCTTTCTATACACTGGAAAAAAGATTTATACTCTACTGGATTTATTTTATTTTTAAGACTATTTTTTACAATATTACAGTAATAGGATCTCTCAGTTTGTAAGCAGTGTGCAGTATGGGATCCAAAGATGACTTTTTGAATTGGAAACCAAGAAACAGTAGTAGCAGCAAACTTTCAGACCTCTTTTAATAAACATTAAAGACCTCATCTGAAACTCATTACCACGTCTTCTTTATACTTAATCACTTATTTGCTTCATGTCTGAAAGCAATCCCTTAAGTCAAATCAGAAAAATCTCTGTTGGGCCTTTAAGCTGCAGCTGAGGAGCTCGTCATAACATTGCAGCGGGAGCTCCGAGAGCGGTTCCTCTTCAGTCAGGCTCTGCAAGTCTCATTTTCCAACTGCCACGAGGCAGAAGCTTTAATGCTTCAAGTCAAGGGGAGTTGAAGGTGATTAGATGGATAAACAAAGCACTGATACCGTTCCCCAGTGACTGGGATAACACATGTGCTGATACAGCTCTGCTGGGCTCGGCTGAGCCGGGCAGTTGCTGAGTCAATAATCTTTTCTTCCCTACCCATCCAGTCCCCAGTCAAAGGGCTGAGCAGACAATTCTCACTCTTCTTCGCAAACTTCTTCACACACACCCTGCCATCATTACATCACTACATTCAACTTGGAAATGGGGATTTTAGGCATTCAAACTCGGGAGCACAAGAAGGAGGATTGAGACAATGAATAAATGGCTCTGAATTCCCAGTCTGAGTGACAACAACCTGTGTGGGAAACAGGAGCAGAGCCCTGTCCACTCCAGTTTCTCAGGCCCCAATCTTGCCTTCACACAATAGTTAATTAAACAGCACCACATAACTAAACCTTTCTGCTTTTTCTCTCACCACCAGCCAGCTCATAGCACGACCAATACATTATTTCTATTCCTTACACAAAGACACAAATTCACCCTGGAGGGACAAGAGAAAGTGTATGGTGGTTTTCTTTCACACCAAAAAGAAACACATGTGGAACTGCAGCAGAGCCCATTATTCCTTTCACTGGTTAGCATTCAGGTCATCCACATGAAAACTTTTAAGTCAGTCCAAGGGTTGCAACCTTGACTGTGCCACAGAGCACCAGGTACCCACCCAGTATCTCAGAATTGTCTGGACTGACTCTAAATGCAGAAACAGACTGTTTTCTTGTTAATGTTAGAAATAGATTACTCCACACACCTTCATGTAAATAGTTCACACTTTAGATCAGTTTTTTCAGCTCCGTGGTAACTTTGCAACAGTTTACTAATATGTTTGAGGTGAATTGCATTCTTCCAGAAGTTGCATATGGACTTAAGGTCTGAATATATTCAGATATAAGTGGTATAACTTCTGCCTAGAACTCCAGTCCCTACCAGAGACTGCTCTTAATATAAGACTACCTTGGTTTTCATTTAAGAATTCAATTCTAGCCTTGGTAGCTTCAAATAAAAGCTTTAAAGCATGACTGAAGTGCAGCTTCAATTGCACTGAGAATCTCAGCCAGAGAATCTCAATCCCATCAACCCCAGTTCACACAAGGACAGTACAACCATTGGGACAGAAGGAGTTCAGCATGTCCAGCACAGCCTTCGGTGGCAGAAAAGCATCTGCCAAATACATACCTATTTTCTTATATCTCCTCACCTTGAGACTGTTACAGCAGAGCACTTTAATTCAGAAATCCACCTACATAATGAAGTTCACGTATTTTGATAGAATAGGTACATCATCCCCCAGACTACCACTGACAGCAAGGAGCCATTCTGAAAGCAGTGCTCTACGTGAGTTTTCGGAGGCAGAACTCTGAGCCAGTGCCAGTCTGGGAGAGTGAAAGGGAACCTGTACTGTGTGTGGTCTTGGGTGTACAGATTTATTTTCTATCCATGGGAATGCAATGTGGAGGTTTAAGAGAGCGTCGGTTATGTCAGTCATTTTCTCCTTCCCTGAATTCTTCTTTCTGCCTCTAGTAATCGTGAAACAAGACTTTTGCATTCCCCATAATATGAAATAAAACTACCTCAGCCTGAACTGCAGGCGACCTTATCCTATCTGCTCTGCACTAAGCACGTATGACATCATTTCATAAGTCAAATATGAACCTCCAGATGGTATAAAACCAAAAAGCTGTTAAATCAGTTCCTCATCTCGTGGACGAAAAGAAGCAAAATATACTACTTCATTTGTAGCCAGGATGAATTTGCCAAAATTAGAAATTATCTCTTCCCTGAAAATGGTTCTGTGTAATCATATCTCCGAAATAATGAAACAATGAGGTAGTCAGATGGAGCATGCCAGTACACTATGAGAAATTTCTGCAATTTGGTTACTCCTTTTACATTTAAGGCACTTTAAATATGATCTGAAAGGAAATTAAATATGGGTCATTTTACAGCATCAGATATATATTTTTTATATTTGAAAGGATAAGGATTTCTGGTACACAAAACCCCTCTCTTTGGCTTTTCACTCAACACTATGTAATTTTAAGAGTCCTTGACTTATTTTTCTCAAGCTTTGGCAGTATATTTACTAGTAAAACTTGGCAGTCTGAAGAACATCATCATTTTCCAGAAAAATAAAGCAAAACCAGATCTGATAGCTAATACATAGAATGTTTCAAAGACCTCTTCCCAAGTAAATTGCTTTTTAATTTTGTCTAACTTCTTTTTCCTCAGCAACCACTTATTTCAACTATTTAACACAATAAACTCTGTCACTTGCTCTGGAAATATACAACATACTGCAAAAATTTAAAAATGGGTTATACTTTAGGAAAAAAAAGTTCATGTAAGTGGCAAAAATTGCCAAATTCAAAGTCAAACTTTATTAATCTTCATGTCATCACCCGCCACTCACTACCAGCTCCAGTAGTGACTATTTCTTGAAGTTCCTTTCTGTTAACTGTTTAACTTATATGCCATATTACATATATCACTCATAAAAGTGGGTTTAATGCTATGGAGTTCCATGAGGAAGTAAAACATGAAGAAGCACTACTGTGTTTCACTGTTAAGAATTACTTATTTTACCATCATAAATACATCCATTTAAAGCAAATATTTTACTGTATTTCTTTAAAACTGACTCTGAACTTACTACTGAAGTACTAAGTGTACTGTAGTACCACACCTGGAGCGATGAGAAGGCAAAACTGTAACCCACTGTCAGCTTCCCTCCTGACCCCACCTCTGTTCCAGCACACGCCGCAACCAAACTCTGCCACTGTATCAAGATTCCATCTTCTCCCCTTTTGTATCATCATTCCCCCCCTTCCTGGTGACCACTAGAGGCTCCACAGGGTTGCTGACACTTTCTGTGCTGTTATTTGCTCTCTTAGTGTATTATGCAGCCACCTTTGCAGGAAAAGCTTCTGTTAATAAAAATAACAGATTTCCATTAAAGGTCTTAGTGCCTGTATTTATACATGCCCGTATACCTGGGGAAATGTAATATTTGAAGTTATTATTATGAAAACCAATTTAAACCAAAAATAAAAGATCTGTCACTCCAATTTTCCACACAGGAGTACTTAGTTGTTACTGCAGAGAGCATATTGTCACATGGGTCCTTTTGCAAATATGAGAACTGAGCTACAAGTACAGAAAGGATATCATGGGTCTCTACTGTACTCTCCACTTCAGAGTTACTAAAAAAAAAAAAAAAAAATCTCATATTTGTCCCTCATTTTTCAGTCTGATGTGATAAAAATTATATTTTTCAAAGCAATGGCTGTACCTACCAATCCATAGTATAATACATTCATTTCTTTCAAAAACGCCTCATGTATGTAAAATTCAAGGCAGAAAAAGCAGAACATGTCCACATTTTGAAGCTATAGAAACCTGAATTTTGTCAAAATTGATATGCTTTATATTCTTTTCCAAACTGAAACTTTAGTGAGTTAGCTGGCACTTCACTTTGCAAAGTGAAAAGCATTTCATTTCACTTTCAAGCATTATTTCAACAACATTCTCATTCCTCTACTACTGTGAGTATTATGGTTGCTCTAGTTTACATTTTAATTCAGATGAGTTTACAGGCTTTATATTCTTTAAAGGATAATCTATTTTACTGACACAAGGAGAGGCGTTTAGAGCAGTTGAGTACATCGCAGTCCAGAGGAACAGCCAGTGAACAACATGAGGTGTTTTACAAACACAGGACAGTGTTGCCTGTTCACATCAGGAGAACAAACTCAGACCACTTCCCTTATAGAATCCCTGTCACAAGCTCTTGCAGTCCTTCTGTACGAGGCTGGGAGAAGCACCTGACTGTGTGATGCCTCAAATGCACCTTACTCAATCCTTGAAAGATGGCACCTCCAGGTTCCATAAACCTGCCAGCCTCCATCCCTGACAGCTTTGCCAGTAACCATCTCGACTAATTTATCTTTATTTTTCTTACATTATTTTTTATGCACCAGTCCAGATTATGTTGCTCTTTAAAAGAGATAAACTGACTGTCAAACTACACTAGAAAAGGTTTCAGCTGAACCAAAGATTGTTACCAAGATATAAATGGCTCCCTCAGGCAGTATGAAGCTTGTCCTTGTGGAACATCACATGCCGCAAGGAATTCTGATCATGTGTAGTTTATCAATGCAGCCAACTGCCTAACAGCTGTTTTATTCAAATTTATATCTTTGCCTACTCCTACCACTAAAATTAGGTCGTTTAAAGCAACTAGCCCAAAGTTCAGAATTTCATACTCAGTTTAGTTCAAGCAAATTTTGGAAAACGCATGGGAATTATAACTCATGTGCCAATACTCAGAGTTTTTGTTAATAAAACTTCCAACACTAACCTTACCTCATTGAACTTACCTCACTGATTTTTATGCTCACTATAAAACTATAGCTGTCATAATACTTTTGAATTACTGCAAAAGGAAGTCAGTTATTCCAGAGTCAATGTTATTTAGCAACATAATGATAGTTATAAATTCAAAATACTAAAAACCAATTTACAAAACTATCCATCTTGGAAGCTTTTAACTTTTGAAATTTCTGTCTCCAAAAACATTCATATTTTATTATACTGTAACAGATTAATAGAAAGTAAAATAAAATAGGCCACAATGTTCTTTTTTAAAGTCATGCCAATGCATTTAACTGCTTCATGAAAAATAAATATGTAAAATTCCATAACAGTGTAAGAATCATCAGTAAATAACCATTAGCTTTATATACGGTCAAAACAGACTTTTTGCATAAACTGTGATTTCTCGATTTAATTCTTTTTTACTAGTAGGAGTCACTTATTACAAATAGTTGACACAGCAGTGAATGTGGGATTTTCAAAAAGTGTATTTTAGGTTTGTAATCCACTCAGAACATTCAAACAAAGGAGGTGCCTGTAGGTGAAACCTGTCTCCAGCTGAGCTAGAGAGCCTGTGTCACACTCAGAGGGGTGAGCTGTATCCTCGGCCTCCCTCTCAAATTCATGGTTTGACTGAGACCCATCTCTTGGAAGACAATCTGATGATTCACCCTGTTCTGCAACTGGAACACCTGTTTGTGCCACCCACTTGTTTATCAGACATTCCTACACATCAGTAGCTCCAGCTGGAATTAGTTTGACTACAACCTTATCTTCCAGAATCTACAGCCAGCTCATAAAAAGAGCAACATAAAACAGTTTGGGCAATATTTTTCTTTTATTCATAAGAACACTGTAAACAGAGAAGGTTAAAACTACAAGCTAAACATATATTGCTTATTTTAAATACAACACAGCATTTTCTCCAAGAAAAATGCCAGTTTGGCTCTTGTATCTCTCCTGTCCACATTCTTCCAGAAACCAAGTTATAGACCTTTCTCTCGAAAACTGCTGCATTTTTTTAGAGTGTGAATAAACCTCTAACTACTTCTTAGAACTACTTACTCTAATTAAAAAATTCACCTCTAAAATTTTCTGAACTCAAATTGTTGAACCACCAGGCTGTGACATGTAAATAATACTAAATGATGAAATAGCATATAAGCTACAAGATTCTGAGCACTGACTGACAAGCCTATTTTGTAAAAATTAAAATAATTTTTTAGAAATGTTTTAGAGTCTGGTCAGATTAACCCATGTAAACAATCATTCACCTCAGAGTTGGAAATTACTACTTCTTAGTGAATATATCACAGCCAACAGAAGGAGGAATGTCACCAGTTCACTACAGTGATAAGCAAAATTAATTGACTGCAATGATCCCTGCACATGAAACCACAATGCAAAGATAGATTTGAGCCTTTTTTGCACCATTACAAGGTTCTTTCACTTTCCTGATTATTCCTCTCACCCTCCTCTTCACCTCTGCTATCCTAAATGAATCTTACTTGAACCTGTGTGACTGCATTTCACATGAGATCTCACAGACAACATAAAAATATTGCCCATCTGTAACAGAAATCTCTCTCCTGATACATTCTAGGATCAGATTTTCCACAGCCATGTTTTATTGGTGGCTAACAGCAAAACTCTAACACACTATTACTGCCTTTACCTCGAGCTTTACATTACAGAAGTTGTAGGATTTTTTGTTCTCGGGGCATAACCCTGCCTTTTGTATTACCACATCTCATCCATTTTTCTCACTTCAGAATTCAGGATCATCCAGATCTCAGTCTCACTTGTGACTCCAATCTGTGCACTTCCATGTGCGTGCTCCCAAAGTCTGGCACAAGTTGAGTGATAGAAATACTAAATAAGCCTCATCACAATACCAAGCCTTGAGATGCTTCAACAATAATTATCCTCAACCTGGTCCTTCCTTGTCCTGCTCTCTACACTGTTTCTCTCTTAGCCAATATTTTACCAATTCTACTCTTGGGCTGAAGCATCTCCCACCTAAAATATCTGAACACAATGTGGCAAGAAAAGCCCTACTGAGATTCAGCTAAATGAGACATTATGTGTGTTTGTTGTTTAAAGATTAGCAGTCTTCTCAAAGAAAGACACTGCCTTAACCTAATTTAGTTGATTTCATAGCCAAAAAGGATGCACAGTGGCCCTCTAAAAATGGCTAAATGAAAAGGGTTTTTTCCATACCAGACAAATAATCTTTTATAGCAAGCCCAAAGGGAGATTGTCAGAATAAGGTATGTTTTTACTTTAGACATAAACGAATTTTTACTATTTGTTTCAAGCTTGCTATGCAGTCTGGAGATGGGAGTAGTAAAATTCAAATCTAAATCCTACGTTACCAATGAAATTGCAAACTTTGGATTTTGTTCCAAAAATATCACCAGAATTCCTGCTTTTTCAACTGATTGTGTTCAAAAGACTTCTGTTGAAAGTTTCTGTACTTGAAAGTATGTCTTTGAAATACTTCTAGGATTGAATCTTCTAGGATTTCAACCCTTTCAACTGAGGTTATCCTTAAATATAAAGATATAAACAACTGTGGAAACGATTTTGTTAACATGCCATAGAAAACATGGAAGAAACATTCATTTAAAAAAATGTTTACTACTTAATCATTCTCAATATTCTCTTTAGTCTATATAGTATATATATTTCATGTATATTCTTTTTAGCCTATATATAAATATTTAGTGCATATATAGAGAGGTCTATGCATATTCGTGTATAAACGAAATATTACTGCTAAAAAAATGAGGGTATAAATAATTTAAGAGAGAAGTAGAGGCTACATGAAAGCAGATTTACTAGTCATGGAAATGAAACCTGAGTATGAAAATTCACTTCCCAATCTCTGACAGCTGACATTAACATGGAGCCTTATAAATCTGCCCTTTAAGAATATTCTAAAAGTAAATAAATAAATAAAGCAACTACCATTCCTCATCTGTTTTTCTTTTCCTGGAAAGCATTCTGAAAGTAATCTTTTTCCCAGACATAGATAATTCTGCACATGGGTGAAATTCTGCTCCTTTTTTCAATCTCCTCAAAAGATTGGGAAAATAAAGATAGATTTCGAGAAAGAGGACAATGCCAGCACACAAAAACAATCTTAATTGAAGTTTAGCATAGATTGACTATATAGGACCCTGCACTATGCAAATTTAATTATATTTATCAAAATATAAGAGTATTACAATACCATCTCAAGCAGAAGAAAAGCAAAAAAATGAAACCAAAAACACCCAAGAAAACTCCCACCCAGTAAGTTATAAAAGACATGTTAAAGAACTGCTAGTATTTCTCTCTGTAGCTGTCAAGCTGTCTTAAACAATTTAATTTCCAAGTACCCCTTTAGTAAGGAAGTTTTTTAAGAAGTGAAGAGCCAGTAGCAAATAACAGCAACTACAGACAATTTAATGAATTTATTAAATATACATCTACCTTAACACTGCATTACAACAGCATATCTTTGAATACAGAGGTGTATTATCCTCTTTGATTTCACTCTGCAAAAACCAGGGGATTTTTAGGCCAATCATTCCTGAAAATTAAATCTAGGACAGGAAAGTCAGCCTTTGTTCTTCCTGCATATATTATACCCCCAGTAATACCTCTGCAGGCTGTCTGTAAATTGTGCAGATGCAATTAAGTGCCTCTGTAACTGAAACTTTCTAAACCCTTGTATTATTTATGCAAGAAGAAATATAACCCTCTACCTTCATTCATCTCTGTACTGGATTGCAAGACCTAACAGAGGAGTAAAAAAGTTTTTTGCTGAATTATGTATATAGATGTGATTTTTAATGTCAACAAAGAATGAAACTGATAGCACAGGGATAAAATAAAATAGTCCCCATACATTCTTGTGTTTATTTACATATAAGTACAAAATTATATATTTTATATACATGGGTATATAAATATTTAATTTTTTTCAGCCACTGAAATTGTACCATTAAGTGTGCCCTCACCTGGCTGAGTTTCCATTTTTAACATCTTAATTCCAAGACTCTGTATAAAGATCTAAACTGGCATCATTATTTTAGGAACATGTATGACTAAATGACTTTAAGGAATAAAAAAAGGCTTCGACCCTAATGCAGGCATCCTGTATCAAAAACCTTTAAAAGTGTACAAAAGACTGACTTCAAGTAATCTCACTCTTCAATAGAATCTATTGCTTGGCATAACACTAAGGGTTCTTCTTCAACATAATTTCTGGCTACAATTGATGACAGCAAATAATGCAAGTTTTATATATGAATATGTTTCCTGTGAACGAGATAACATTAAGCATCCAAGGAATACAAAGAAGCACTTAATTAGCCTCGAGGTCACATCTATATAAATTATTAAGCCACTGAAAAAGAGAAACCTATGAAACAAAGACAGGATTGTCAGTTTGCAAAGAGTACAGTCCTACAAAAAGGAAATTCAGATGGCATCATATATCAAAACCCAATATACAGAATATAGCCTTTAAATAACAGTAGCAGCCTTTCCCTGGTCCATTTTTTAACACTGGGTTGCAATCCTCAACACTGGCCTAAAATTTACTTGTCTTATTTAGAAAGAAATTTATTCAGGATTTCTCTCAAGCACATCACTGGTTGAGAGAGCAAGTCAGACTATTGTACATCACACAGAAGTTCTAGTCTTTCTCTTCCAGCTTTTAAAGCCAGGTGCCTGATTATGACACTACACCAAATATCTTTGAACTGTTTAATTTACTAACACAGTTAAAGGAAAAGAAAAAACAAAATCCTAAATACGTAATTGATAAAGCAGCATATTTTCCTTAATTAATTTTCTCGACGTTTACAATATCTATACTAATTCTCTGTAACTAGATATGTTCTGGATCCATTCTCAGAGAGTCTGTGTAGAATAAACATTTGAAACATCTTAAAGACTAACTAAAACCATCTTTGCACTACACTGCAAGGCAAATGATTTTTGGATGGTTTGCATTTTTATGCTAAATAGTCCAGCTGCAATTGATAAAAACCAATCAAGCTAATTTAAGTCAATCATGTCCAGGAGGTTCTCATCACTTGTGTAAAAATGCTCTCACACTCACTTTAAGACTTGACCACAGCAAGTACCTCCCCCCCACTCAAATTTCGATATCTTAAAGTTCCTTCTGCATCTTATGCAACAAAGAAAAGAAAATGGAATTCTTATGGAATGAGAATCTTTCTAGTTTTACACTGCAAATCAAACTGCAATGTCTCATTTGAATAGAAACTCAGGTTGTTGGTACCACTTGAGCACAAATATGATTTATCACAATACAGCAACACTGTACCTTTAGTGTATGTCAAGGCATCAGGTCAAAGGCAAAGTAAACTTCTAGCACTCAAAATGCACAACTGTTACCCTCTAATACATAATCTGGATTGCATTACTGAAATCATAACATATGCCTTGAATTTATTATTCTGATTTATCAATATGGCACGTCACAGCTGCCATCCCGAGTTCTCTCTCAGCTGCTGCATCTGACATCTTAAATGATGACTGTTTATACTTTAAAATTTTGCATTAACTATTGCCACTACATTTTAAGCCTATGAAACTATAACAACCATGCAAGAACTCTTTCCTAGTTGGGGAAAATCCAACATAACGGATCTGAATTCTGTTATGATTGTTACCCATTTGGCCAACCCCCACGTGCATGTGACTGCAGACACTTTTCAGCCAGCAAAAAAATAATTAAATAAATACAGGGAGGCCCTGAACTTCAAAGTATGCCATGTCTTTTTTCCTGTTCCCTACAAGATGGCTATGGGGTTTAGAACAGTAACTGGAGATGGAAGCAGAGAACCACATAACCATGCCCTGGATGTCTTTCTCCTTCACAAAGAGGAGGAACAAGGTGCTATGAGAACGACTTAAACTGCTGGCATGGTTTCTTTTCATGTTCTCTTTGAGCAGCTGCTCACCAAACCATTTGCTCACTGTTCCCACAGAAGCAAACAAGAAAAATACAAAAGCATCAAGAAAATCCATCTACCAGTAATCCTGCAATTGGCCAAGACAAAGTTTGAAAAACACACCCTCGTCTTCAAATCATACAAACTGCATCTATCTTCATGGAGATAAATAAGATATAATCATTGAAATAATTTTCCCAATAATTTTTGTTCTGTGGTTGACATAAAGATTTTCGTTGGATAGAAAGGTTCTCTTTTTTACTGGCAGACTACTATGCATTTTTTTAAATACACTGAACTGTTAAGTACCACATCAAAATCAAATTGTTTATCTTAGAACTGTAAGTGGATAATAATTCTTGGACTTATGTATTGATATGACTAATAGTAACTACTGGAATTAAAAACACATTGCCACTCTGAACTCATGTTCTAGAAATCATCCTTTTGGTTGTGCATCAGAACATGAAATTCTCACAACAGCTAAAGCAGCAGAAAACAAAGCCAGTCAACTGGAGGAACCCCCTTCCTTGTCTGTCATACATTTGGAAATGGCTTCCAGGATTATTCCTTCCTTAGTTTGACCTCCCAAGGATCAATGTGAGGATACCAGCCCCCCTGAATCCTCCTTCTTGCCTTTCATAGAGTTAAGAACGAGACTGGCTTTCTTCAGTTCCCAGAAAGTTCTCCTTACTACCACGACTTCCCAAAGGTAACTCACACAATGCCAGCAGCACTTGTAGGTGCTTTCCAGCAAGGCCAAACGACTTTTATGTGTCCAGTTTCTTTAAATATTCCCTGACCTGCTCCCCCGCCATCAAAGATAAGTTTACCTTGGCTTTAGCATTGGTTTCAGAGACCTGGGATTGCTGAAGGATAGTCTTACCAGTAATGATCAAAGTGAAGAAGGCATTCTCTATCTCCTTCAGGATCAGATCTCCACTCCCATTCATCAGTGAGCCCAGACTCCTCCTAATCTGCTATTGATGTACCTGTAGAAATCTTTCTTGTTGCCCTTCACCTCTCTTGCTATATTCGAGCCCAGATGGGTTTTGGCTTTCTTAGCCCTAAACTTGCATGCTCAGACAGGGTATCCCTATTCCTCCTATGTCACTTGTGCCTGCTCCCACCCCCTGTATCACTCCTTTTTATTTAACTTCATGGAATGGAGCTGATTTCAAGTCATGCAAAGCTGATCATTTATAAAAATGCATGGTACCAAAACATTTGCATCTATTTTAAACCCTTCTTTGTCCAGGAAAAATATACATCATTTAAGCTTATCCTGTCACTAGGTATGTGACAGATTGCTTCAGCAGTTATGACAGGAGATGACACAAAGTAGACCAGCCTGCTGGCAGACTGCTGGATCACAGAATCCTGCTGGAAGAGAAAAAGATAACAGAGGCCACTGGCACCTCTATGCAAATCTAGCTGAACTTTTGCTTGGCTCACAAGCCAACACAGCTGCAGGGCTGGGCAACAACCATGAGTCCCCAGCATATATGAGACTAGGTCAAGTCTGGCAAACATTTCCTGCCTGATTTAAAATTAGTGTATTTGGTCCAATGGCACTTTTCCTAGAAATGGAGGGCAGGTTGACCACACATGTGTCTGTCTTTATTTGTGGCCTGACACTTGGCAGGATAAGCTTCATTATGTTTATGGTTATGCTTAAGAAAAGTACTCTCAATTGTTTCCAGTCTGTTGCAAACATAAACCTACAAGCTGTATTAAATATATACTATTGTATTTACCACAACGTTATGAAATCATGCATAAAATCCTAAAATGGGATAAAATAAAGGCAACTTCTCTTCCTCCTGCCCAATTTCTGGCAGCATTTCAAAATAAACAAGGAAGCAAACCAATCCTTATACTGGAAGGTCAGCCAGGACCTTCGTCACAGGAAACATAAAACTGGCCTAAAATAAAAATAAATAAATTATTCAGCAAGAGAAAAGCAATTTTCTCTTTTATCAGCTATGTGGAAAGATTAAACAGCTCCACAGTGAAATATCTTAGTAATTACATGTGTCTATTAATGAAGAAAATGGAATTTCTTCTACCTAAAAGAGTAAAATGAAATTTACACTTCACTCTAAAAATAAATAAATTCATAGTAAGGGAAAAGATTACTTTATTGCAACTCAAGTCACGTGGAACTGACTAGGTATTGCAGAGAATTGAGATTTCCATCCTTTACTTCCATACTTTCTAATCTCAGGAGCCTTACTGCTCCTGACATAAAGCAGAGAAATTTAGCTATAAATATGCAAAGACAGAAAAGAATGTTGAACTATACCATGACACAAAAATACCTGTTCTGTTTTAGAGTTCCAAAACATGTAAAACATCAGTGAAGTGTAATCTGAAGCTCAAATATAACAGTGCTCTTTCCTCTACAGTTTCTTTCCTTGCCCAGTGAGGACTCTGCTTATTTTTACATGATTTTGCTATTTATCTAAATTTAAAGATAAAAGATGAACCTCCAGTAGAAATCTTTCCAGTAGTAATCCATCTTCCATGCAAGCAACTGACCAAAGAATCACTTCTGCTGGACTGGATACAGCACACAGGCACCATGAACACTCCTTGCAGAGAGCAAAGAAAAGAAGACTCTTCACAATTCCTATTGCTATTGGTAGTAATTTCTACTAAAATGTTTCTTCTTGTCACTTGATTATTTCTCTGAAGTTTTAAGGCAACATTAGTGTCCCTTCACGGAGAATATTTCAACTGCAATGCTCCTCTAAATTTACTACTGAAAAACACTGTAAGTATTTTGGAATAAGAAGTCACTTTCTCTGATCTTGCTCTGAAAATGTTTAAAATTCAACCACAACCAGTACATATATTTAGAAAACAGGAAAATATTATTTATGGAAAAGATTAGGAATCTATAGAAATGGGCAGATATAAGAGATATTGATTTTAATCATGTATTATACGAAGAGATTACAGTATTTATGAATACTATAATCTATTCCAGAATCCAATTTGGTGTTGCCCCTGCAGTGCTCAGAACAATGAGAGTGTGATACAGCGTAAAAGTAATTAACTAATGGAAAGTATGTTAAGTATTTTCTTGGAACTTCAAGTGTTTAAACAGCTTAAAGTGGAAAGTAAGCATGCAGTGAATGTGAACTCGAACTGTTTTTATTTACACACTCCTCAGTCTTTCCTACCCTGTACTGATCTTGTGTCTGATCTCACAATGTGGGACAGCTGGAAGAAAGCAGACTTTAAAGACAATAAACAGCTGTTAGGCTTGTTTGACCTGAGGAAGAATTTGAAAAACAAAAACAAAAGAACACGAAAAAGAAGAGAGTCCTCATAAAAGCAGTATTTGCAGAATTGTTTCAGCCTATTTCGAGCCAGCCCCAGTAATTGTACCTGACATGCACCTTGCTTGCATCAAACTTACTTCCACTGAAAGGCAGAAGTAGAAGGGAATCCAGCAAAGGCAATAATGATTCATAAGCCCTATACCAATACCTACAAAAACAACCTTTTTAAAAAAAAAAAAATTATTAATCAGTGTGGGAAAAAAAATCAACCCCACACATTACAAAATGTCAGAATCAAGATTTGCCTGTACAAATCCAGTCTGACCCTTTGTGTTAAAATAGGCAGCCAAATAATCACTACAGAAATAAAAACCAAAGCATCCTTCTCCATTTTATTCTATCTTCTGATCAACTTCTCAATCCAACTTGACACAAGTACCAACATTTTCAAAACTCTCTAAATACTTGACTTCTAACTCCCTTATTTTATCTTGTTAGGTCTCAGTTTTATGATATTTAGACACATTTCTGACAGCAAGCATAGTAGAACTCTGCTGATTCAGACAATCTTTAAGCAGCACTGTACATTAGCAGAGATGTTTCTATCCTACCGCTCTTATGTAACAGCATCTTCTGCAACCCCTCCCCACAGTTTCACACTCCTTTTTCACTCATTTCCTGATGATTTTGTAGAATGCCTCAGTTTCTTCTTTAGATTTAGATTATTCTTAATCCTTGACAAAAAAGTCCTCTCCTGTCCTCCTGAAATATTTTTTTTTCACTTTTAAAATGAATTTTTTTCCACTTTTGTAAATTTAGTTTCTTGTAACCTGGTACTGCTTACACAATTCCTCCTGTAAAACTAAAAACATTCACAGTTATTGTTAGGCAAGAACCTTTGAAAAACAGAGACAGATCCGTGGCAAAGAGTTTACAGGGGAAATTCATCAGGATACATATGCAGCCTTTAAACAGTTACAGCTGGTAAAATGGACACAGGTAGGAAAAGTATAATCATTTAGGAGCCAGAAACCCACAATATACGGTGTCTGTAATGAGATCAGCAAACCTTGGCATTGTCATTACTTTTTACATCTCACAGTTCCTTCTCAAAAATATGGAAATTAACGTTGAGAATCATAGGAGTAAATGGATCTTCTGTGTGAGAAAGAGAACACATTCAAGGGAGAAGCAGAGAGGAAACAACTCAAAGCCTTTCTTCTTTATATTTCACACAACAGATAATGACCAAAGGCAGTAATACAGATTCAACTTACCTAATGCAGCTTAATGCCATTACTTCTTTAACAAATATTACCTGATTACAAATTGTATTGCATAGAAATAATGTAACTAATGCTAGCAGGGGGAAGGTATATGATCCTGTACAGGAAACACAAATGTGAAGGATTTCTTTGAAGAGCTAAGATTTAGGTTATAGTGCCATATTTAAATAATCACAGGAAAAAAATAAAAAGAATGGAGAACTGTGCCACAGTAAACTGTTCAGTTTGTTGGCTAAGATCATTAACCACTTCCAAGACCAAAGATCTAAAAAGAGCACTTTTCAAAGGAGACAGATGATTCCAGAACTTTGTTACAAGCACTTTTTACCTAGTCGAGTCCAGCCAACATTAATTAGCATCCTGCCTTTGAGAACATTTTGCATTTTAATTAAATCAAATTCACAGCCATCTCATTAACTACATATCTTTAAAAATTTTTGCTCTAAGGACATCAATATCCTTTTTTAACTAGGTGCTATCATGCACAGTAGCTGTTTAGCCCAGCTTCTTTTTAAGTGTCAGACCACTGTTTTCATGGCTCTCTGTGCACAACTGCAGTTCCTCCCTGCAACAGCTTCAAACTAAGATGATTGTTCCCACATGTCTGTGCCAGCCAACAGTCCTCAAGGATTTTTATTTACTAAAGCCTTAAGGCTACACAACTTAACTGCCATGACTTACCATGGCAGAATTGTGAAGTACCAAATCTACATCAGAAAGACAGCTTTTGCCACACATGTATTATCCTTCGCTTGTCTAAATGAAACAGTACATTTGTGTCTGGGTTTCTATTTCACTCATTTTATAAAATAAAAAAGCAGCTTTGACTTTAACAGAAAACAAAACCGGAAGCCACAAAACTGGAATTTCATTAAGTTTACCGCATCAGCTAGTGGAAAACACATCAAATAACAACAGAATTAAATTATTTAGGAGAAAATGTATCTGCTGTTTCTTTTGCAGGAGACAATTTGTAAATCCTTTTTACCTATAACAATGACAAATCTTTCAAAAATTCTCACAGACTGCATTACTTAATGATTTTAATTATGGAAGGTACTAGAGAACTGTAAAGTATTATGTAGTTTTATTATGTTATCACTTGGGCCATGAAGTGTATGTTCAGTTCTGTATGCCTTAGCTGATCTCATTTAAATGTCTCTAAATATTAGCAAGTCACCTGAGAAATCCAGTATGTGCCCTGCACAAGGATCAGCCTCACTGGTGATTTGCTATCTTCCTTCATTTTTAACCCAAGACAGCAGACACAAAACAAGAGCCATTTCCCTTTTCCTCTTTCATTTTTGTGTATGTTTAAACATGAGAGTCATTTGCCTTTGCCCTCAAGGCCATTCCAGGCTTATTCACCAAACCATAGCCCCCCAACTCCCTTCATTCAGGTGATTTAATTCTTGTCTTCCTTCAGGTGGCTCCAGCCCTTTCTCCCCAGCCATCTCTTAAGCAGAAAACCCCAAAACATGCAAAACTACTTCAATAACTTCTCATCATACTTCATTATTACAGTAATATGTGAAAATATCATTAACTGTCTCAGACTGGGGGGTTACGTTTACCGTACTGGTTATTTGCTAATTACAACGTTTTTGTGTTCCCTTTGGGTTTGCAACTACCTGGTGAAATGTTAATGTTTTGAAGTGGGTTTTCCTTTGCACTTCTTTGTGTACAGTGCCAATACACCGGGATCATAACTAGGTCCCTTTAGATTAACCACAACATCAGCAATAGTTAATGTATACAAAGAATAATTTCTGAAGCAATCCTATCGAAGTTCCTCTTCAAACATCTCCAGTTGAGGCAAAGCATTTAAATTAGTAGATAACAGTACTAATATTTTTCTAATCATTTCCATCCACCAGAATCAAGCCTAATTGAAGTTAAATTTATCTTATCAGAGTAAATTTTGCTCGGTTATAAAAGCCCATTAAAGCTGTCTAACTGAATATTGTTTTAAACAACAACAAGGTAATTTCCTTTAAAACTAAGTACTGAGGGTGTGGGGAAGGGGGAACTACAGTTATCTATCACTTTAATTCAATAAAATAGATGAAAATGAGAAGTGTTTTGACAGTAAGATAAATCTAGCATTCATTAGACTATTTGTCCCAAATAACTTGCATAAAGTCTTTACACACTGAGTATACAGCCCATTCTTTGTACTTTCCCATTTTCTTTTTATCTTTGTTTTCCTGCCTCTCACACTACTTTCTACAGGCCCTGCAAATGAAATTCTCCACTCTGTCAGCCACTTTGCCTACAGTCAATTCCACTTCAATTTTTTATGAAAGAAAAATAATGGAATCCCCAAAAGAAAGTCAGAATATTTAAAGCATTAATTAAGAACTAATTCAGTCGAGGGGGATGGGGATTGTGCGTGTAACACTTATCAGGTATTGGAGAGAGCTTCATTTGCAGCACCATAAAGTCACTGGAATGGGTTTCACGAGGTCACAAGTCCAATCTCCTGCTCAGAGGAAGGAGAACACTGAACTCAGACCATGCTGTTTGATGTGCCTTTGAACAGCCAAGTCTTGAAAACTTCCGATAAATAGACATCAAAAGAAAAAAAAAACAACAAAACAAAAAACCCCCACACCTTTGCTTCACAGTTTACTTCTGTTTAGATACAGCATTTTGCTGACCTAAGTGTTCTTGCAGTTTAACTGTTTGACTTCACTGCTTTGCCAGTGTGTCCTCTCTCCTATTATAAACCATCTCAAGGGCCCACCAAATGTGAACACTGCATAGAAAGTGGCTGGCAAGCTCTACCTGAGAGAAAGCTCCATTAGAAATATCCAACACACTGTCAAGAAAACAGTGAACAGCTGCAGGATGACAGGGAGAGCACGTGGCAGCCAAGCCTCCAGAGCAGTGCTTTTTGGGTGATCTTTACTTCGCACGCAGAGCAAATCTCCCAGAACAATACACGGGCAACACAGCAAAGAGACCACACTGAAAGATCTGGCTCAGCCTGATCTTAAATAAGAAAAAATCACAAAACAATAGAAGAAGGCAATTTCAAAGTAAAACTCTGACTTAGAAAAATAAAAATGCGAGAGTGAAATAACCCTAGTCATACCATTGTTGTTGTAAAATTAAAAGCAGGCTTCCATTTCAAGCAATATCAAATATCAACATTGTAATAGAAAGAAAACTAAGGCTTTTTTTTAGTCTTGTTCCAAGTATTTTGTGCTGTCTACTTTTATTTGCTCTTTATGCAAACTAAGAACTGCCAAAAAGTCAATCATTTCACAGCCCTTGTCTATAAACAGATTTGTTTAAACAAAAAAACAGATTGCAATAAATACCTGCTATAATCGCCTTTCCTCTTCATTTTTTAAAGGTTTTCTAGATTAATACGTGTATGCTGAACACATCAGTATTCAGTTACAGCACAGACTTCACCTATTTTTCTGACCCCTTTCCTCCACTGACAGGACTACGCTCACAATTTACAAAACTTCTTTGTAGACATTTACTTATTTCACAGTTCATTACCCTTCAAACAGCACACCTGCCAGTTTGCAGGTGTGTTATCTAAAGCAATGATACACTAACTAATAAAGTGCTAAAGTATGTTTGTGTCAGAATTGCCTATGAAATGAATGTTTTTCTCCACTGAGCTACCCAGCTGAAATGAATTTATTTGCATCAATTTATGTAAGTTTTTTTCCCCGATGGTAAGAGCAGTAGTTCAGCGCCAGTCACTGCAAATATGCACAAATATAGTACCAAACTGTACTGTCTACCACTTTGTAGAGCATACAAATGAAGTGTTTAATCTTTTTAAATCATCAAAAAGGATCATTCACATTGTTTAAACTCTTTCCCTCTGCAGTAACAATACAAGGTTTCATTTAAAAATTAACACCTATAGCTTTTTCACACAGCAAGGAAAACCTCAACAAGTCTCATATTCTTTTTAACAACTCTCTGTGGAGCACAGTGACATTTTCAGTGTTCTGTAGCTGGAATAGCCTGACATTGGCTCATTTTTATCTCACCTCAGGGTTTTCACATCATTAATAAAGAGATAATCAAAACAAAGGGTATATACATTAGGGTAGGAAAAGTTTGCATAGTTTGGCACTATTATCATATATAACCTTAAAAATGGAACAAAATGAAATGCACGTAGCAGAGGTGGTGAACTTCTAAGGACTGGTTCCAAACATTTTTTCTACTGGCAATAAACCATTTTCAGACCTCCCAACTCTGGCCACCATGATAGTTACTGCTGCACAGGATTATATCTTTCTGTTTCAACTGTCAATAAAAACTTCAAATAATAGCTTTTTAAGTCAAATAAACATAATTAAAACAAAATAAAACACCTCACCGAGACAACAGAAACATTGTGCAAAAAGCACATTGTGTTTACATCTAGGCTTATTTACTCCTGCTTTTAACTTTTCTCACATTATGTCACAAAGTACCACTGCACCTGAAACCTGATCCAATACTTAAAGAAATCCAAGTGCCTTCTTATTTCTGATGATCTGCTATAACATATGTAAAACAATCATCTAAATCTATCTGCTAATTGTGCCTCTCAATAGTCAGTATTCTGCAGAGATTAAGAATCATTATAACTCTGCTTACACTTCATTTCTGGCTGTTGAAACCAACTGTGTAAGACAGACCTCAAACCCAAACTATACTTTTAAAGCAGTAATATTTTCTGAGCTCTTTTTGCTAAGACATCATGAAAATTCCAAACATGAAATTCTACCAAAAAAAATGATCTATTCTACTGAGTAACACTTAGAATTTGCCAAGAAATAAAATTAAATCAGTGAACTTCCAGGGATACACGAACTCCAAGAAACTATAATTAATACCAACAGATTACTTCTAAGCCTCATGCCCTATTAGATCTTACTTGTGAGAATCATGTAGGTAGTTGGAAGACTATCAAGTAGAATCAAGGGACTCCAGTAGAACCAGTATTGCACCCCAGGGGTCACTACTGCATCCAGTCCTGTTCAGCTTCTCCATTAGTGATCTGGGGTAGTGTGTAGCCTGAGCAGGTGTGCTGATGGTAAAAAAAAATGGAAAGAGCAGCTGATACACCAGAGGGTCGGGCTGCTGTTCAGAGGGATTTCAACAAGCTGGAGAAACGTGCTGACAGGAACCTCCTGCAGTTCAGGGAAACTGCACCTGGAGAGGAACAACACGATGCACCTGTAAATGCTGGGGTCCACCCAGCTGGGAAACAGCTTTGCAGAAAAGGATCTCATGGTCCTGGTGGTCACCATGGGGAACACCAGCAATGTGCCCTTGCAGCAAAAGAGTAGCAGCATCTGGGGCTGCGTTAGGAAGGGTGTTGCCAGCAGGTTTTGGGAGGTGATCCTTCTCCTCTATTCATCACTGCTCAGGCCACATCCAGTTCTAGGCAGACTGCACTGAAGGGCCATAAAGAAACTAAGGGATTAATTAAGGGCTTTATTAAAGAATTGGAGCATCTCTTACAGGACAAAAGCCCGAGAGAGCTGGGACTGTTTAGCCTGGAAAAGTGAAGGGGGCATCCTATTACTGTGTATAAATATCTGAAGGGAGGATGTAAAGATGCAGCCAGACTTTTAAGTGGTGCCGAGTGACAGCACAAGACACAGTGGGCACAAACTGAAACATGAATAAGGGGAACACCCACACTGGCCCATGTGGCCTGGAGAGATTGTAGAGTCTCCATCCTTCAGAGATTCAAAAGACATCTGGATGTGGTCCTGGACAACTGGCTCTAGGTGGCCCTGCTTGAGCAGGGGGAGTTGGACCAGATGACCTTCAGAGCTCCCTTCCAACCTCAACCTTTATGTGATTCTGTGAATCACATCCTGTTGCATCATATGCAGCTGCTGTCTCCAAAACCTGAAGATAACCTGCTGAGTACCATTAAGCTAAATAATAATAAAAGGCTTTCTATGAAGTAACTGAGGTCCTGTGGAGGGTTTCTTTTATTACAGGATTTACCTAGCTAATTTAATTACAACAAGGTGATTACAAAGTAATCCTATTTAGGCAGGAAGTTGACATTGCAACTATGAATACCTTACTCTGCTCGGGATTAGAACTGCCCTTTGATGCTTAGTTTCACCTCCAGAAAGAAACACTTCCAGGCAAGTTATGAACAGGTTTTAGGACAGTATAAAATTCTACCAAAACTATCTATTCTGCAAATAGACAATGTGGACATGCAGAAAGAAAGGAGCATGGCTTAATGCAGGCCAAAACATTATATTAGCTTTACTCATCTGGGAATGACCAACAATAGCTTGTACAGTACAAAATTCTTTCCATAATGACTTCCACCTGCTGGAGGGCTGCCATTTGCCCTGCATCTCCCTGCAGCTGCTTTCCCATATGCTGCTGCAAGCCACTGCCCTCCCTTTAGGTAAGATCTGAAGCCTGGAGACAGAAGATTCAGTTCTCTAAGCAAACAAAATCTTTTCCCAGTTCTCAGTTGCAGAAAATGAGTCCTGCTATGTCTAAAATCATTTGCTGGATTGCTACCACAGCACAGTCTAGGCCTTGGCTTAATCATCTTAAAACCCAGGTCTCACAGAGAGCCCAGCTGGCAAAGCATCAGTTTTATTCCTTAACCATCTACACTGGCAGGCCACATCCTTGATCACCACATAACAGACAGTTGCTCACTTTCAGGTCTCTGGTAAGAATGACCCTGGGTTTAGTGCATAGAAAGTCCCTCTATTCTATCATGGTCGTTTGCTGCAGGGATTGTATTTTCTGCAGGAAATCTATGGGCTTCATTAGAGAACCTTTTGACTTCTTGTTGTTTTGTTATTTAATGTAACACAGCTTAATATATATGCCAGACACAAAACACTGAAGGTCTCCAATGATACTAGGAATTAGTCCACATTCAGTCACTCACACGTAACCAAACATAACGTTTTCAGAAGATTCATATGAGATATAGGCATTCCCTCTATACCCTGGAGTTCTCCAAACTAAAGATTAAATGAAAACATAAAAGATCCTTTTGAAAGACATTTCTGAGTGCTGAAGACAGGCATTGATGAGTTATATGAAGTTGATATTTGCAAGTTACTAACAAAAAGGCTTCCCGTAAAACTAAGAGCGGGTATAAAAGGAGTTCAGGAAAATTATACTCTAAGGCATCATTTCGAATTTTCCCATCTTTCTGAATCACATTTAGTTTATACAGGTTGTAACAGGAGAAAGCAGCCTGAAGGCATGAATTTGTTAATTGAAATGTAGAGTGAAGCACACAAGAAAAGAAACAAACAATTACTTAATTCATATTGCCACATATTGGCCACCTAGTCAGTCAAAATATATGCAGGGCAAATAAGGCAGACAAAAGAAACAAGAGAAAAAAGGACACATTTTCATCCTGAATCAGAAAAAGCTCAATCAGTACAAACAGCCTATTTTCAACCATCTCACACTCACTAACACTAGGAACAAACTCAGCTCTAAAAAAACTTATGGCATCCAATGAGCAGTCTATTGCCTTAGTAATTAATTTTTACTGAGGTCTTCTTGTCACTTATGTTAAAGATGTGTTCTTTGTGTTCTTCTCTAAATATTGACAGGAAACAGGAATGTTGGCCTACAGGAGTAGCAATCTACAAATTCAGCTGCTGTCCAGCTTTTGTGCTCCTCAGAGCTCCAGCACATTTCTCCACAGTTTAACAGACTCTTTCTCCAATAGATTCTTTCTCCAGACTCTGTCTCCAACTGCACATCCCGTTGTAGCATAATAGTTTGTGGAGAAAAGACATCCTGGTAATCATTTTTAAGCAGAAAAGCTCCCAAGCATACATCAGGGAGGTAAGGAATGTGCCGAAAACCTGAAGGTCTTACAAATATGTAACAATAGGACATCATTAGAACATGCACATCAGACTTGAAGAATCTTATTTTCTGGTCTGTGAAGTTGCTTGGACACAGAGATCTGTCACTTGTTCAGAAGACTGTTAAAGAAAGCAGTTACACAGCAATTTGTGATAAATTCTGTGTTTGGTTATGTTTCTTCTGCCTAGCTGAAAGCTGCTGTGAGACTCTATCCTAGGAAATAAGATTGGATAGGTCAGTAATTTTAAGGAGCTCTTAATTCAAAATATATCCAGAAGTAGTAATAAGTATGTTCAGACTGACAACATATCTTTTGTGAGCCTCAGTATGATTTAACTCCAGAAACCCCTCTTTATTTCTAACCCCTGAATACATAACATTCTACTTGTACAGCTTGTGACATCCCTACAAAAACCTTGAGGCTTTAATATAACAAACAATAGTTCCATTTTGGCTTGAGAAACTAATGGATACACAGTGCACTTCTTTTCTTCCTACATACCATAAAAGATCATCTTCAGCAGATTTGAGATGTGCTACATCCCCACCATAAAGTACAAGAAAGTAATAAAACTTTCAGTGCATCTTAAATGGATTAAAAGAGAGATGTAATTAATATCTCCCAAAGTATGTGCATTATTAAAATATTTTGAGATCCAGTAAATTGCTGGTATAATTTAAAGTTTAACACAGGTTGTTTAAAGTCTCCTCCTCATAGGTAAACAGTGCATGTTAAGAGTACACCCTGTAATGCTGTCTTTTCAAAAGTAAAGAGAAGAAATTTTGAGGCAAGTAAAGTTATTTCCCATTTTAAATCTGTTATTAGAACAATATTATTTGATAAATTATTTGCAATAGTGGCTGCATCAATACATGTGTATAACTGGAACTTGTTTTCAAATGTTGCTTCTAAGGCATCTCAAGATGTACCATAATCCAAAGTGAGGTCTGGTATTCATGTAATACTCAGAGGCCTTCATTTTCACATGATTGTTCAGGAGAAAAAAAAATTACATTAATGCAACTCTTCTGCCAAATTTCTTGTACATGAATACACAGTTACAGCAAATTGAACTACAATTACTTCCCATAAGAGGTGGACATAATTCACCAACTCTTCCCAATTCCCTTTACAAAGATACCTTAAAAAGAAAAAATAAACTCAGAAAACTGTTGTCTGATAAAATCATTACCTACACCCTACGCAAAGCAGAAAATAAAACCCACCTAAATGGTCTCTGGAGAATATAAAATAGTTTGCAGTGTTTCAGAGCTTCATCAATTTATGAGGTAATGTAAATTCCAAAGGTTGACAATAATACACATGAAATAAAACTTACTAGTTCTGAAGATTCAGTCAAACAAATTCAGGTTCAATTGATTTAGCAAATCTTTCTAGAGACATCCTTAGTTGTCTAGAACCAAGATATACTGGGAGGGCACTTATGAGGTTCTTTGCTTCATTTTTAAGTGTCTTATCTGCCATGACCCACTTAGCTTACAGTGTTATTTCATTCAGAAACAAACCAAGGCTTTTCATCAGAATGCTTTGGATTATACAGAAATAAAGTGTTAATTAAAATAAATAATCAAAACCATGAAATAGTATTTTCCACTGAATAGAGATTATACTGAACATCTCTTCCACTAACCCTATACCTACACAGATATTTTAATATTTTATTTGAAAGCCAGAAGAATCTCTTATCATTTGTATGAACTATCACAATCACATCACAAATAATGCATTAGGCCAAACAAAAGGGATCAATTCTCTGCTATTATAGAGCATTTCTTCTATCAAGCTGTCTCTCTGATCACTTTTACATTAATTTTTCATTTGGTTTCCCTGAGAGACAAACAAGGAGCAGACACAACACAACTGACTGTCACCTGCACACCAACAGGCAATCACAGCTAATTTTAAACTTAAATTGCTTCATGTGCAAGGCTCAAGCTCAGCTGCCTCGTGCAGAATTTGGGAAGAAGAGAAATTAGATATCTGTCAGAAACTAACTGGTTCTCCACCAGGATTGCACATACCAGGCTGATAATTAGGAAATCACATTAGTAGAGAGCCAATGGAATTCATCTCCATCCTCAGCAGTGTGACAGGTCATACAAGCCTCACAAAATAGATTTGCACAGCCTGAGATTTAAAATATGTAATCTTTACCACTCAAATGCTAGATTGAGACCACCAAAATTGCTGGAGTTTTTATCCTGCTTCTATTATGATTATTTTGTATTATACACACATGCTGGCTGACCCATTAAACACAAGCTGGAAATTCCAAAATTTCATCTATATCTTCTAAATGTACAGAGGACAAGACATACAGCACAAAGGGATAATCAGAATCTTGGAAATACTTATTTCCTGCTTCCATGAGAATGATGAGTTTAAGCCCTTTTTTTCTCCTAGAGCTTTGCTAGTAAGAAATTTGAAACATTCTATGAGATTCCTGTATACTTTAAATAATATACTTCTCTGAACAGAAACTATTTGCACTGTATGGGTAAATTTGTTTCTTGAAACGGGTACACACATTTAAAATCTAAATGTTCTAACAGGAATCAATCTAATCAGCACTGTTAGGCGCTCCAAGTCTAAGAAGTTTTTTAAAACCACAGAAAACATTTTAAACACTGGATTAATGCATTCCCTCAGATGTGACAACCATCTCAACTGTGAGTTCCATTGCTCATATTTTTATGATCTGACTTTTTAGATACATACATAATTAATGCACTGGTCTTTTTTTAAAGACTGAAATTATTCATATTTTAAAATAAATGTTGATTGCACTTTAAACAATAATCACAGATTAATAACATGCACCCTTCAAAAAATCCCTTAAAAATGCATCTGTAGTTTCACCCTTCAGAATAGAAATACACAGTAGAAAAGATGCATCAACCAGAGCAACCAAAAAGAAAACTCAGCCAACTAACAGATGAAGAAACAGGGCATGATATCACAACAATCAAGTCATTAAGATCCAGCTCCCCTCACTGAAGCCAATGAAAATTAGATACAAACATTTTCTTAAAATGCAATCGTACATGCTTCTAAAAAATTCTAGAATGAGAGCTGGTGTACTGCCAAAATTATATACACATCAAATATACTGGTATTTAAAGCGTTTAAAGTTATTTATTATTCTTAAAACAACTTGCCTTCTACAGAGACTTGACTCAAACACACCATCAATTGACATGTGCTAAGAACTAAGTATTGCTATTGCTTTTCATGATTAGAAGATACGATACCTCTGTCTGAAGTATGGCAGCTCTCTGTTCTTTGGCAGTAAGGGACTCTTTAAGCACTTCAATGTGTTGCTTGCAATCTGAATTCTGATTGCTAAGGGTTTCAAGCTTAGTTTGTAAGGCAAGAAGTTCTGATTCTTTCTTTGAGAGTTCTTGTTTCAGTTGATCAATCTACAGTGGGGAAAAAAATGGTTGAATCATTAATTCCATTTCCAATTCATAGTTCCACTTGAAACTGGAGAGGTGTGAATGACCATGATATGACAAAAATGACCATGATATGACAAATCAGACAGCTGTGATTTCTGGGGGAGGATTAAGATTCAGACTTTTTACACTCACAACTTCAACTGTGCTTCTTGTAATTTAATGTAACCTGTTTTGAGAATGATTGCCCTGCTGTTGCAGAAGTTAAAAGGAAACTCTTAAAGATTATACATGATGATTTGGCCTGTAAATTCACTATGGACCTCACTTAAGTTCAAAGGCATTTATCCCAGGTGAGGCAAGTCTGGCAGGACAGCAAAAATGTATAGGAAAAAAAGTGTTCATAAAAGTATAAATTCAATCCTTCCAACAGCATGATTTCCATGACTTATCATTAGCCAGAATGAATCGAGATTTTTTTAGGAGCCTGATAAAGAAAAACAGGCATCTTAGTAAGGAGAGGAAAACAGAAAAGTGGAATTTTAACCTTACTCTTCTTGCAAATGTGTTGCTGCCCACCATCCCCACACCTCCTATTTTTCTCTCTGGCAGTTCACATGGAATTCTCAGGTACTAGAAAAGCCAAGCCAAAGTGATTAACTTAAGAGAAGTCTGGGGAAAACATTATAAAAAATTCCACAGATTGAAAGGGCTGAGAGATTTTAAAAGCTTATCCTAGAGGAAACAGTAGAAACACAGTCACTAAGACAAAGCTTCTGAATTTAAGTGAATTTAAGGTTCATCAGTAAATGTCATGGAACTGTGATTATTTTTTCCTTTCCACAGTGATAAACGGGAAGAGCAGCCACATGACACAAAGTTGTGGTGGATTCATGACAGGAATCAGAACAAAGCACTGGACAATCTACAGAGTGATGCTAAAGGATGGTGAATTCTTGTGAAATAACACTGGTCACCAGATTAATGCAGATCCATCATCTCATGAGGATTATTTGTAATAAAACACCTCACTGCATATGCGTAACTCAGGGAAATCACACTTCCTTTATATTTGGAAAGTTTTCTTGAAGACTGTAAGACCTAGATAGTTTTCTTTAAAATTCAAGTTTCAATTCTGCAAAAACCAGAGATGTGCTAGAAGAGCTCTTTTCCATTCTCTCCCAGCAGTTGCATGTTAAGTGGTAGATGGAGAGTGATTCAAAAATCACCAGGAAAAGAAAAGAATATGTATCCACGGGCTGATTCAACTCAACCACATCCCAAAGATCCACATACTAAAATAATTTACAAATTCAATACTGTATGGCACTGGAAATATTTACTGCTGATCAAAATAGTTCTATTTTGTTTTAGTGTATCCTTAAAAATTAAATTTAAAATATGTTTCTTCCAACTACAGTCCATATGCATATCTTAATGTATTTATTCCTTTTTTCTCTTTATAAATCCCAACACGTTTGTCTAGCTGCTTAAGGTGCTGGGATAGTCACCCTTGAGCCACTGTATAAAATCAAGATCTGTCCTGGTACTAAAAGAAATCATCTTCAGAGTCTGAAAGTATCAAAATAAGAAAAGGGGGATACAAAAAACAGATGTGAGGAAAGACTGCAGCTAATAAGCCGCTAGAGAAAACTCCTGAAAGCAAAGCACCTTCCTCCATCCCTTGGAAGCAAAGATGGCAACTGAGACAAAACGTATACAAAATGAACAATGGGAAAATCTGTCTACAAGATACAAAGACAAGAAGTAGATCTGCAGCCAATCTGAATTACATCACATGCTTTACATGAGATGCATGTGAACATCACAGATGCTTAATCTCTTCTAGAAACTCTTCTCGCTTTACTCCTTGACACAACCCACACCCTGAGAAATAATAATAAAAAAAAAGAAAAAAGGCTTCATTTTCATTGCAGGTATGCTCTTTGTGTTTTAGAAACAGAATCTGTTTAGTATAAAGTTCTGGCTACAAGACCTACAAATTGTCAGGATTTTAAAAATGTGTTAGAACACTCAAAAAAAGGCCCTTCAAAAAAGCACAAACCAAACACACACAATATGCAAATGCGTTGAATAAATACACTTTTGGATGGTGTTTTATCAAAATAAATATAATTATGAAAAGGCAGTAACATTCCAATTTAAAAAGATTAAGTCTCAAAAACTTAAAGGGATGACAAGAAACTACATAACTTCTAAAGAAATTTTTAGACCTGGGTATATACACTTTTTTAAAGTTTTGCATTATCTATTGGGGGGGGAAGTAAAGAGGACATGAAATAGATTGTTGTCTCTAGCAGATATGCAAACGTTTTCACTTTGCTATATCTAAAGTGATGTGGAAGACCAACAGTCACGATTTAATGAGACTTCCTGATCTCAGTACAACAAAAGTCAAAGGCAAAAATGTTTTTGTACTTTTTAAAGACTACAAGGAAGAGAACCTGCAAGTCTGGGTATAAGTGCCATAGCATCAAAAAACTCCGAGTCTGACCTCTGATCCAACCTTCCCACTATCCCACATACTTCATACGTGTAGTTTGCCCGTCACCGCTTTTTCAACATTGCCCAATACAATCTTGCTCCACCTCCTTCCCTGAAACTCTAGTTCCTTTCTCTTCCTTCTCAATTTACAACTCTGTCACCTCCCACAATTTCAATTCCTCAGATACTAGCATTTCCAGAAAACCATCATCCTTTTTCCTCTATTATCCTTACTGCAAAACTACTGTCAAAATCCAAAAAAAAAAGCTCTTCCTTACCTATTCTTAAGTCAAAATATAAACACATTTTTATTTATCCAAAAAAACTTCACTCCTGATTATTGCATAGTTGAGATTTACCAAAAGAAGACACACAGAGAGCTGCTTGTGTTGAAAACAGTCAAGTTAAAACTTTTCTTTCCATTATTTAAACACTCAATCTCTCACATAAATAGATCTTACCTTATTTTTCATGAACTTTGATTTGTTTGATTTCTTCTTCTCGGTCCTCTGTATTCAGAACTCCGTTTGTCTTTAACATCTGTATTTCATCTTCAAGGTCTCTTATATTGCGCTCAAGTGAAGCTATTTTTGTATCCTAAGTTACAAAAAAGAGAGCATTGAAAATTATATGAAACATATATTAAAGGATAACGGAAGTATATCTGTGCTTGCATGAATATCAAATAGTAAAACGGCAGAAATAGATGGTACAAACAGAGAATGCAGATACTGCCATAAACCAACAGTATTTCTATTGATTTGGGCTTAAAGAAATGCAGAATTCAGATCTCCTTCACAACCAGGAAAGGTGCAATGCTATGTTCTGTGACCCAGCCTGAGGCTCAGTTTCCCTGTTTCTCCGGAGCTCTGACTGTTCTCAAGAGGAAGAAAGGTTGTTTCCTCATATACTTGCCCCACATACAGTGCACCACACTGATGTACCAGTTTTCACTGGCAGAGATGCTTATGGGTTGTACTACTATGCAAATACTCTGTGGTTCCTGTGTGAAGAGTGTCTTTTAATCCAGACAAGAGCTCAGTGATGCAAAAAGATGTCAAACATTTCAGCGAGGAATCCTGAGACAAAGGAATTTGAAGCAGAAGTTGAGGAGAGCTACATTCCATGAGAGAAAACTTACCATACAGGCAAAGTAATGCACTTGGAGGGCAATACAGAATACGAAGCCGTTTCATGCCTCTTACAAATTTCCAGATTAACTGCATCCCCTTTCAGAAAGAAAGGTCCAGACAAATGATAAAAAAGTGCCAAAATGCAAAGGAAACAGACAAAAAAAATTCTTGGAATGTGAAACTTGTTGGGTTTTATCTTTTACCTCACTAGCTGCTTTTCTATCTGGAAGATATCTGGTATTGAAAATACTGACGATAATCTTAATCAGCCGTATTTCCATATTTTTCTTTCTTGATGGGTATGTTCAAAGAAACAGAGTATTCCACCAAAAACCAATTAAAAACCACAAAGGAGCAACTAGGGATGCACATTTAAAAAACCAACCAAACAAAACAAAACACAAAATAAAACAAACAAAGCAACAAAATAGAAAGAAAATCACACACCCCACCACCACAGTATACCTCCACACCCCTTCCCATTCTGGAGGGCATCCAACCAGCTTTTAGACTATATACCTATATCTACTATAATTATGGACTTGGTTTTTTAAATATCAACTTTTAAAGTTGCAGGTAAAATGTAACTTAATTTACTTAGTATCTGAGACTAACATTACTAACATCACAGATTTCTAATAGCAGAATCCTAAAAATGTTATTGTTTGTCCATAGAATCAGCATTACTCATATCACAAAGGCTGTATGAATGATCATGAAAACCAAATAATGTTTTTAAGGGATCAGCCCCTTCACATGACAGAAAACAAACACTTTATATTAAACTGTTGTTTAAAAAATCTACATATTTTTAAATTTAATTTTACAATAAGGAAGTAAAAAATTATTGAGATGGAAGGGAAAAAGAAAAGGAAAGAATTCTATTAAACCGTATTATTCAGAGAAATTGCACAAAAAGAAAAATACTATAAGAAAAGATAAAATAAGAATTTTAAAAGCTATCAAGACTTATGCACAACACAAAGCAATTGTAGCTCTCACAGATACTACAGTCAATTCTGCTTGGTCCATCAGACTTCATTTTAGAAATATTTTACTCCTATTTTTGAAGATAAAAGCAAAACCCAAGCTTCACTGCACTTTAGAATGGTTTTGCAATGAAAGATATTAATACTTACATGACCTGTTATGACATGACATCTGGGAGTAGCCTTTATCAAATCTCCCCAGCTAAGTCTATAAGAGTCTGCCTTTTTGTACTGCATGTGTATTTTATGTGTTTGCAAATATAATGTGGCAGAAACAATTTATAGCACAGCCCGCTGCACTCTTTAGAAGGTTTATACATCACAGAATAACATTTAAGCTTCATGAGAAATATCTAACATAACTTGTGTAAGCATTTTCTGTACTTCTACTTTATCACAAGTTTGAAATCTCCAAGGAGAAGTTTACTTTTAATCGATCTCTGTATATTATGATTGCACGTGTAAAAACTAGTTTTTAATAGTTTTTACAGGGAAAAATTGTCACTGTCAGTTTTGTATTAACCTTTTATTGAAACAGAAGCCAGAAATTTCACAAATTTTGAAGACCATAAAATCTGTTTCAGAATAATCTATCGATGACATTAGTGTTGACAAGACAGAAGAGAAGACAGACATCACCTTCAATCCCAGACTGCTCAGGGATCTACTGTTCCCTTATGCATGCTGGCTTGCCCAGGAAACCTGACAGTTTTCCTGTCTGGACAACTGCTAGAAAGTGAGGAACCTTGCAGGTCAAAGCTAACAGAGAGCCTAGAACTCCAGTGGGTACTGCCACAAGGGAGCTGGGCTCGCTTGCAGGATGGACAGAAAGTTAAGGCTTTGCATTCGCTAAAAGTTTTGACAGAACAAGCACATTCCCATAAAATCCTCTGATTCAGCTGAATCAGCATTTTCCCACAGAAAACTTCAACTGGAAAACTTTCAACCAGCTCTTGTTGTGGCACAGGGTCTGGCAAGCTTTCAGAAAGTGAAATAGGAACAGATGCAGTATTTCCTTCAGACCTCTAAGATTTATCCACATTAGCAACATTCTGAAAAAAACTACGTGGGTCTGTGTTGAATCACAAAGATTCCTTTGCAACAATATTAAGGAAGTAGCTTAGTATTAAATGGTACTAATAAACATCTTCTGAGTTCCACAACAATGCAACATTTGTGCAGATTTTTCCACTCAGGCCCTCTAAATCTGTTAAAAGACGTAAGATTATATTAGCAGGATTTATGATAGAGATCAGGGTACTCGCCCTAATCTGTCCCCTCCTTCCAGCAGTAACCCACACTTCTTCCTCATGTCCTTTATTAGAACAGTGTTGCAGGTACTCTGTGAGAAAGGTTAGGGCTACTTCTATGCTGGACCTAGCAGAAATCCAAATGTGAAACAACTGGTATGTGTCCTGATATTGAAGAAAATAATATTTCACAAAAGAAAAGTGATTAAATCTACAAATGAATTTCCACAATGCTGTTTCATGAATCATATCAGTCATTACAAGAGTCCTATAGAACATTTCCTGAACACTGAGAGGTGGGAAAAGGGCAAAACATTCGTAAATAATATCAGAATATTCTGAGTTGGGAGGGACCCACAAGGATCAGAGTCCAACTCTATATAACACAGCATTCCAGGCTGTCTTACTCTGAAAGGAAAAGTAACAAATGCTACTGTTCATCATTTGAGACACCTGATAAATTTAATATGTCTGTGAAAAAATTTTCTTGTAGGACATTGAACAAGCAATCCGAAAGAAATATTTGAAACCTCACATTTAATAAAACTTAAATGTAAATGCACTTATGTACACTTGCTGTCAACAGACCATACACGACTACTCTTACTCTATGCATTTTTTAACTTTGTCAATTTAATGCAGAGATTATTCAGGTTTATCTTTGAAGATAAGGGAAGTGAAAGTTCATGCAATCTTAACAATAAGAGTATGTTGCACTGCAAACACAAATAACACGCTTTTTTAGAACCAAACCCATACCTGAAATATCACAGCTGGATCAATACACAAAGATGGCTCTTTCTGCAAGTGAGGTAAACCACAAATATTTTCATTCACTCTACAGCTTATCATTTTTAAAGAGTTTATCATTCTAATTGCTAGACTCCATATATATTGGGATGTTTGATATTCTACATTTAAGATGAGCTTTATGACATACCTGTAGGCAATTAACTTCTAATTTTCTCTCTCAAGTACTGTCACTGTTCTAAGCCCAGAACCATCTGAATGAGATCATAGCAATATATAATGGTTTGGGTTGGAAGCAGCCTTTAAAGATGACCTACTCTAACCCTCCTGCCATGGGAAGGGACACCTTCCACTAGACCAGGTTTCTCAAAGCCCCATCCAACCTGGTCTTGAACACTTCCAGGGACGGGGCAGCCACAGCTTCTCTGGGCAATCTGTGCCAGGGTCTCACCACACTCATCATAAAATTCTTTTTTCCTTATGTCCAACTTAGATCTATCCTATTTCAGTTTAAAACATATATCTTGTGTCACAAAGTCAGAAGCAACCACTGCAACAAAACTAGACCAGCTTGAGGGAACAGGAGCATGTGGGAAAGGGAAGCATCCTGCCCCTCCTTTGTTTTTGGGACACTGCTTTTCAGAAGAAGGAAGGGTTTCTGGAGAAGATCTGTTGCAGACAAGAGAACAGAGTAAAGAATGTAAGGGGAAACAACAGAGAAAAAGACATGGGACATCTGGAAGTGAACACGTCTAAGAAGCAAAATCAGAAAGCTGGGAAAGAAAGGCCAGTGCAATACCTCTGAAAAGACAAGAAATATCTGGAAAGGTATAAATAAAGCAAGAAAAACAGGAGTCAAGCCATAGGATTTAAATTTTCCACCTTCTTTTGTTTGCCCTTTTGGTTTTTTTACATGAGAAGACCGAAGACAGACACTGGCCAAGGAGACAACAGTTAAGCAGAAAATGCAATTGCTCTAAGAAAAGACAACTACTTGCAAAGCTTCAGAGACAAATAAAGAGCATTACAGGACAGGAAAGGTAGTGCAGAGAAAAAAAAAAAAAAAAAGATGTTCAGGACAAATAAAAAAACCACACGAGAAATTAGAGGTAGGAGAAACGGGTATAATTTCATTGGATGAAAGGGTGTACAGACTGGGAAAGGGACAGAAAGCATTCAGCAGTGGCAAGGGCCAGAAGAAAACCAAAGGAAAGGATAGAAGGATTTATGAAGGAGGGAAAGTTGCACCCTGACAGAGCCTGGGAAAGCCATGGAGGGGACTCAGACAAAAGCTAATGGGCAAGGGGGTGGAAGGGGTTGGGTGCAGTGAAGAGAAATATATCCTGCTTGGAGCCTCTGCATCGGGGAGTGTATGCCTCAGATTGCCATATTACAGGCTAATCCTCTCCCTCCTTCTACCCTCAACACTGTAGGGAAATGACTGTTTCAATGCTTGATCATTCAAAACAAATGTTCCACATTTTTTTCGAAACAAATGCTGTCTGGATTAAGACAATTTAAATTTACTTGAAAACATTCCAAATCTGGAACTTGTAATGAAAACTGCTGTTTAATCATGTGGCTTTCAACATCTTACATTTGTCCCTTTTCTTTTCAATATTAGGCCTATTTTAGACAGGGCAACCCCAAAGGAGAGAGTGTTCATAGGAAAAGAAAGAACTGTGTGCCTCATAGCCAAAAAGCAGCTCTGCACCAGTGCTCCAGCAACATGACTGCAGTCTCACTCATGAGAAATGAAAGCCCTCACTACAAAGATGAGATTTTTAAAAAGCAGAGCAACACAACCCCACACCACACCCACCTCTCCTGGGAGACAGACAGAAAACAGAGAACACTTTACTGTCTTCAGGGACAGACACTGTCAGGAGTGGCTGCAACTACAGTCGTCACACGTGCCATTCCTGTGTCGTGTACCCTCCACCCCTGTTCTTTTCAGAGAGTTTTGGTACAGGAAGATTACACTGTTAATAACCCACATGAAAGATTATAAATTATTCTAACATGTTATTTTTGTATCCCAAAACTTTTACATTTATAATTATTAATAGTAATTAATATATTAACTGAATATTAATAGAAAGAAACAAGTTTCTCAGCCGGTATCCTACTTACCCATTTACTCAGGGTAACAAGTTGATGCAAAAACACACATTTTAGATACCATACAAAGACTCCTAAACTAGAATAATGTCCAAGGCAAATATACATCAGAAGATGAAATACTGATATCAATGTACCTTCTTTGTTACTCATATAATCCAAACTAATTTTTATCTGTTAAAAGACAGATATTGTATTTATAAAGTCCTGCTGTTGTTTTAACTGTATGTTTACCACAATGTTCAGACATGCTGAACTCATTTGCTCATAACAGAAGTCACTGGCAAAATGAGGCCCTTAATTTGCACTTCCTTTTAAGACTGAAAGGAAAGACCATCATTAACATATTTCAGGCAGCATTGCCAACTCACAAATTATCTCAAGTCTCATGGTATTTTCGTTACATTCCAGACTCATAGAATTATGCAAAAATATCAGTTTTCACTTTTTAAATTATAATTTTTATATTTTGTTATTGTGGGGAAAAAAAACTATAACACTTCAGTAATATTATACATCAAAAAGAGGAAACTATATTCAGGACTAAGATAGCTGTTTCATCACATTTTGTCATATCTGCTGATGCAGTGAATATTTTCCTTAGATTAGCTGTAAAATTATGGCCTAATAACCAGCAATAGAAGAATTGTTTTAAAGATCAAGAAGAAAAACACTTTACATTAGCCTTGGACAATTTGCCTTAGACTTCTGTTTCAGTTTATTCCATCTACTTTGGATCTCCTGAAACACACAGACACACCCCCAAGTCTTTTTGAAAAGCTATAGTCAGTTCTCATTATTCAGCAATGCTACACTTGATTTTATTTTTTTAATCCATTTTAATAAGAAAAAAGACTGGGAAAAATAAATACTCATTTTTTCTAGCTTCGCAACAAAATAAATTGATAAGGTAAAGGAAGCATTTAATGATCTAATAGTAAAAGTCATAAATCAACCCTGGCAGGCAGCTACGTGTCACACAGCTGCTCATTCAATCCCCCTCAGTGGGAGAGGGGAGGGAGAAAAGGGCAAAAGTGAGAAAACTCATTGGTTGAGATAAAGCCAGTTTAATAGGTAAAGCAAAGCTGTGCAGGCCAGCAAAGCAAAACATGGAATTCATTCACTACTTCCCACAGGCAGGCAGATGCCCGGCTATTTCCAGGAAAGCTGGGCTTCATCACACACAGTAGTTATTTGGGAAGACAAATGCCATAACTCTGAATGTCCTCCCCTCAGTTTCATGGCTGGGCATGACATCCGATGGCATGGAATGCCCCTTTGGTAAATTTAGGTCAGCTGGCCCCAGCTTGTCCACCCCCAACCTACTTGCTGGGGCAGGAGCAGAGTGAGAAACTGAGAAAGCTTTGACTCTGTGCAAGCACTGATGAGCAACAGCTAAAACATCAGCGTGTTATCAACACTGTTCTAGTCTGAAATTCAAAACAGCACCATACAGGCTGCTATGAGGAAAATGAACTGTATCCCAGCCACCCCCAGTACATGACTTCATGCTACAGAAATAACACATGGGCAAACATGCAAAGGCCATACCTTCATTTCGATAACTGTTTGAAGAGCCTTCGTCTTTGCTGGCTCAGGCTGGAGTTGGGTTCTTCTGTGCAATTCCTGTGGGGGGACACGATAGAAATAAGCTTGACGACTCATCTTTCCATTATTTTAATCCTCATACGAATTGATTTCAACAAAATCAAAGTCTGATGGTTAGAAGTACGCAGCTCCTAACGCTACAGGTGCTTCCCTGGCTATAATCCCTCTGGCATCACTGCAGTCCCTTTCTGATGTTACAGTGAACTCTGACAGCACATGCGCCGTTCCTGGACCCCCATCAATAGTTAACGTCGCCCCTGATGAGCCAGCGAGTCCTTTCTTAGTCCCGGTACAAGGCTGCTGTCGCTGCTTAAACACCAAAACTTAATCCAGTTGCATTACTAATTCAAACACTGTTAAGTGTTAAATCTTCTGCTGTATTTTCTTCTTAGTTTTATCTCTGATACCTGAAATAAGCAATCTAAAGACATTATATTCAAATTTGACATTTTAAGGATAATAATTATATAGTGGGTTGACGCAGCACCCTCTACAGTAGCAATTACATTTCAGTTTTCACATTTTCAGGCTGGTTTTTATGCATCTTAATGCACAGGCAAAAGACAAATGGATTGCAGTAGTTAAGATAGACAGTTAACAGAACTAATATTTACCCGTCTTTATAAAAATAATAATAATTTTTAAAAAACTGAAGAGTATGAAGACAGCAGCACTCAACTCATAAAACACCAGAGTTGTATCTTGGTATAATATATCTCAATTAAAAAGTCACATAACTACACAGAAAAATGTAAAGGTGTAACAAACCATTGCCATTTGAGAATTTGGGGATGCTTATTCCCCACCCATAAACCATCTGAAAAGTTTATTATTAAAAAAACTGAAACAGGACAGATATAGTCCACTTTCTATTCTTTTGGAGTCCTTCTGCTCCAAAGTCAGGACTGCTATCCTCAATGTCTTTATCTCTCACTTTTTCCTACCCCAGTGCTCAACACACACCCTCGAACTAACCTTATAACTGCGAAAAATATATTTATGCCTGAGGCCAAGAAGCCAAGGTCATTCACCACAAAGGCATTAGCTGGGTTCAGGACCTGAGCTATTGTGTTCCAAATTATGCCCCTCCCAGCTCATCCTCACAAATTCAGGTGAAAGGGAGGGGTGAGGTAGCAGGGTGGAAATCATAAAAAAACATAACACTGTGAGTCCTAATTATTCCCATCTCTCAAACCACCTTTTTTTGAATGAAGCAAACCACATACAATCTGACAATCAATTGATAGACTACCAAAAATATAATCAACTATGGATTGTGCACATATATTATCCTGTCCTCCCTCAGCCTACCCGAGCACATTTCTAGATCCTGCCTACCTTATAACCCACAAGTTTAAAAGTCACAATTTTTTGTATCACAAACTATCAATCAGTTTCTTGTTCTGCTTAGCAACAAACATATTGCTTATCCATGACTGAGACACAATTGCTCTTAAAGACTAAGTAGTAGGAGTGATTTACTGTATGTTATTAAACTAAAATCTACTGCTAATAAACATCTTTATAAAATAGATTCAAAAAATGTGTGGCCTTATATATTAAAATAACTGAAAGAGACAAGTTACTATACCTAAAGCTAAGTAAGTCTGCATGCTTTTTTATAAGGTTAAATATATTGCAGGCATATATATGTATATTTAAACTACCTCTAACAGATAACAACAGTGAACTTCTAATTTTGCTTTTATGCACTTTCAAAATGCTTTGGCATTTATGAAAAAGTATCTCTGATTGGCCCTTTTCCCTTGTTTTTATTTTTTTAATACAAGTAACTCTCTACATTCTAAAAAGAAAGAAACCTTCACACATCACCTATGCAAGGAATCTCTCAATCACCACCAGCTGTTTGTCTTAGATGAAACAAGTACCTTCACTACACCAATGTTTTAAAAAATAAGAGTATGCCATGGATTTTTCATACAGTTCTACGAAAGTCATGGAAAAATAGTTGGCCAGTCATACCACTATCTGATCAGCAAAAATTACAGCTAATTCTAAGACCAGACTTTGCTCCCCAAGGCCACATAAACTGAGCTGGAATATAAACAGGATTCCACACACTACCCAGGGAGACAAACCAGAGTTTCCACCCCCTTAGCCAAAGATGAACAGACTGCCAAAGATGCGTATTCCGAGATGTCTATCAGAGCATGAAGCCTTCCCTCATAATACTTTTCCTGTTTGCTTTATGAATCAATCTGATGCTGGCTGACTTAAAAGCTTTTCTTCTCTATCCCTGATGGTAAAATGAAGCAGACTTTAGGATTCTGGAGAAGATCAGAAACTTACTCCCATTTTATTATTTTGTGTGGGTTTTCTTCCAATCAGATTCAAACGTTTGGAGGCTCCCACAAGGCTCAGTCCTTGAATTTATGTTGTTCTATGTCTGTGCTTTCTCTTTTGGGGTACCTGATTCAGGGATCTACTTCTGGGGTACTAATTTAAGGATATCCTTAATGTGCATGATACCTTACACTGATCATTTTACTATCTGAGGTCATCCGGAGGGTTTCAAATTTGCCTGAACAGCTAAGCAAGAGATATTCTGAAGATTTCATGAAGTCCTCATAGCCTAAGGAAACCAGATTTTTATCCATTACATCATTTTTGGAATGATACTGTTTTCTCTTTTTCAATTTCTTTTAATAAAAAGTCCAGGGAGCCTAATAAAAATGTAAAAAAAAAAATAGAAAGAAAAAAAAACACACACAAAAAAAACCCCCACAAACAAAAAAAAAACGCAACCAAACAAAAAAAGTATCAGAGATAGTTGCTTTTAACCTGAATTTTATTGATTGGAACTCATGATACTTATATCCATGAAAAAGTACTTGTGTCATCACCTTTGCAACCACCAAATCAACACTAATAATCTCTAAGAGATGCACTCATTTATAAAATTACACTTTCATTATATTCCTATATAACATCTGCAATTAATAGTAATTTTAAGTAACCATTTTGCACATGCAAATTATTATAATTCTGTGTAACCAAATGCCCACATATAGTATTTCAGGGTGATGCTTAGTTGTCAAGGTGATTAACACACCCACACAAAGTCGACAGGTAATCAGATCTTCTTCTTCACATTAAATTTACTTTAATATTCTTTGCTTTTAGACTAAAATGAGCCTCAACCCAAACTTGGCCATTGCTTTCTCCTTCCACAGTATTAGATTAGCATCTTGTACTGGCCTCAAAAGTAACTTCAGCACACAGTTTTAGCACTAATTTAAACACCAAAAAAGCAAACAAACAAACAAACAAACAAAGGAGACAGTTAACATTGTATAATCCTAAAATACTGGTGGAAGAGATGTTCTGTTTTGTTGTTCAGAAACTGATAAAATGTAAGGTTTGGGCATTATTGAAAATCTGAACTATACAGCCTAATCTGAACCTAATATTAATTACCCAAATAAAACTGTGTTTTTATCCCAGCTTTATTAAAAGACACTTCACCACCTGGCTGCAGGAAAGTCAGGGTGCTGCAAGCTGATACTCCTTTTACCCTGTTTCTGATGTATTTCATTAAGATTCTTAAGACATCAGTGATATGTGTTGTTCTGGTTAGATGAGACTGGGCTAAAATAAAAGGCTATAACAATGCAGCTGACGTAGTTCAAGATCCTACCTTTACATAAAACTGCCTAAAATAGCAGGGCACAAAGTGCTAAAAAGAAAAGGACTATTTCAGAAAAATAGGCAATTTAGAGAGGGTATGAATGTGTGAATTTCAGCTGATAAGTTTCTCCTGATTAAAAAGAAGAAGGAAAATGAAACCATAAACTAGAAGACTTTTAAAAATTAACACAAAACTCAAGATTTCTAAAAAATAAAGACATAATACTAACACAACCATTAGAATCAAATAACCACTGGAAGAAGAAAAGATAAATGACTGAAGATGGCAGGAACTATACAACTAAAGATGACAGCAACTCCACCTAAGGGAACCTAAAAATGGGCATGAGAAACCATTGGATCAAAAAATGTAGATTTCTGCATTCACAGGCAAAATGTTCAAGTCTGTAAATCACAGTAAGCAATGGCATAGGAGCTGCTGGTTCTCTCAAACACCTCAAAGCAGACCAGTTCCATTCTCCTGGAAAAGAAAGCCTTGGGATTGCTTCTACACGATCAGCTCGTCTGAACTTTAAAATTTAAATCAGCAGTATATTAATATTTCAATCAACCATTTAAGTAAAAGCACAGCCACTTACCTAAAGTGTCTAAACAGTAGTGTTTCTTTAGTCAAAAATATCAAAAAGACTGATCAAATTCTATTTAGCCAGAATACTAGAAAAATGTAACATATAGGAATTAATCGGCTTTTTTCTGTTTTCTAACTCTTCACATCTACCCCCAGCCAAAACGGTCTCATAGTAATTTAGATGAAAGGATTTAAGAAATCCTGATCAAACCCTTTATCTTTCTGGAAACCATAAACTGACAACACAAAATTTCTATGTCTGGCTCCAGTGTGTAGGAAAAAGAAGCCCTGTTACTGGAAAGAATTCAAAAAATCATCTTGCCATTGATTGTCTTTTAAAAACTCACTACCACAGGTATTTGAATTCCGTGAGAACCTGTTAAAGAAATTTTGTCAAATCCCAGCGAATTTTACAGTTTGAAGAAACGAAAATGTGGATACAAGGACACAAAATGAAAAATTATAAAGAGTTGATAGCTATACAAGCTCTGCACTACAGAGAATTCCTCTGTAAATTAGGTGTATTTAAAGTTCTCACAGTTAAGCAAAATACGCAGACACATGCCTAATTCTCTCTCCATTTATTACTATTTTAAATAAACAGGCAAATATGAGTTTTGATGAATACAGAAGTTGTGTGAATTAGGCACCACAACCAAACTATAAAAGAAAGATCAACAGTCCATCCCTGTGGACAAGTCCAGCAATAATCTCACTGGCCTCAGTGTTACTGCTGAACAATGACTCTGACACCGCTCCTGGCCTACATTAAAAAACTTGGAGGTGTAAAAAAGGGTAGGAGGGAGAAAGCAGGAGTTTTTACACATATTAAAGCCACCCCATTGAATCACTAGCCAAAAAATTCCTTTACAATGATCGCACTTCCATTTATTCCTGAATTCATGCATGTAAGAAGGTCTTACAACACGTTTCACCAACATGCCTAAAGACAGACTATAAGGAAAAACAATCTGAGCATTAAGAAACTCAGCTTTTCTTTGACTTGTATGTCAAAAACACCTTAAGCAACCACGTGTGTTGTCATACTGGAAGTGTCCTCTGGCAAGAGACCACAAAGAAAAAGTTTCAAGTGAAAAGGCGATTTGTATATGGAGCTTGAAATGCATGTGGGACAATTTAGTTTGTAACTGAAAGCACATAGAATGTTTCCTGAAAGGAGCTACTGAAAGTCCACTTTCACCAGAATTCTTGAAAATTTATTTCCTTTCTTTTTAGAAGGAACAAAACGTCTAGAGGACCGTTTCTTTTTTTTGCCCAGTATCATTGATCTCTTTTCCTCTTACCAAAATTACCTCTCCAAAATTAGGAAAAGGGAAACGTTACTGCTTCACACATCGTCAGAAAAAGAAACTTTAGTTTTCTCCTTTTCACCATCCTAATTTTATTTAAGAACCCATAACAAACCCCCTGAGTGCGTGCAAGTAAAGGAACCAATATATTTGCTTTCAAGGGGAGTTGATTAGGATCAGAAAATAGAAGTTCCAATTGCTGCTTACACTTCTGCAAAGCATATATACTCTGGAAACATCCTGGCTAAAAAACTTTGCAGTGCATATGAAGCTTTAAAACTTCATGGAAAAGCATGCCAATTTTTTTAAAACTAAATGTTTAAATAGACATTTATTAATAACCCAGCTGCACTAAAAGGAGTCACTTAATTTGCAGTAAGACACATGAATGAAACATTGTCGGGAGGTATAAACCAAGATTTTTGGGCTTTTGTTTCTGGGTGCGGCATTTTTTATTTTAGAAGACTTTTATGAAAATCACATCTTCAAATTCTTATAACATAAAATCCTTATTATAACAAATCTTTAGTGCAATCCATAGTGTTTAAAAAACCCTTATCCAACAAACCTGTGATTTATTTCCACTCCTTCCTTCCCATTTAGAAGCCTGAACAGACAAAGAAATTTTTGGTAAGGTTGAAAAAGAAAGCAATATCATATCAGTTTTACAGTAAGTGTAGCACTAACCGTGGAGTAATAATGGAATTCCACCTTAGGGCGTAACTAAGAATAGACTTCCCTAGCTCCTGCCATCAAAAGCACACAGGCAAAGCTTAAAAGGGTAAAGTCACAGCAAAGATTCCCAAATACGATCCTAAGATCCAGAACACACAAGAGATGCTGCTGTGGGCCAGCTCCACTCTTCATAAATAATAAAAAAAAGCCAAAAAAACATTTAAATTTGTACAGTACTGTGAGACAGGATGTTTCCAGCAGTGTCAACATATAGTGCTTGTGGTAGTTCTATAGGTCAGTTCACCTAAGTAGAGGAAAACAGTTTTCCAGTAGTTCTTCCCATATTCATGTAATTAACCTCCAGCTACTTCCCTTAAACAAGCTGAAACAGAAGAGTTCTGTTCTAGAAAAGCAAAAAGACAAAGGGTGATATCCTGCTTGTGCCCTCCCCCCTTCCCAACCTACGCACACCCCCAGAGCTATTTTTTGTAATTCCTAGTTTGCGCCGGTGCTCCTCTTCAGCCTGAATGCAGATGAAAAAACAATTTAAACTCTTAAATTAAGAGTTTCATTCCTAAATGGAAGAAAAAAAGCACTGCCAAAACCAGAGTCACACTCGACAAATCCGAGCCAGAAGTACTACACATTTCACACACTTGCTGGACAGATCTCCTAAGTTTACTACAGAATGCATTAGCTGGTGTTAATATACACAGAACTTCAAACATGCTGTTCACTTTTTTTGTAGAAATCCTTATTATAAACTTAGCACTGATAAAGCATCAATCCTTGCATCAACTCAAAATATAAAGTATCAATCACTGCACAAAACATTCCCCCTGTGATGCACATCCCCACATTGCAGTAATACTTCAAACTGATTAGCACAGGACTTTCTTAACTTTGAAAAGCATAGTTTCATAGATGTATCTACTAATATCCATACTTGCTATCAACAGATACACCGCTTTCTTATTACCTTTCTAGCCTATCTTTTTTGTATCCCTTATGGTGTCTTTTCTCTTCACATGGACTCGGTGAAATCACTAGATAAAATAATTTATGGTTTTGATTTTCAGTTCCCTAATTCACCAGGAAGTGCTTTTCTAAATATGGGTGGGTTTTACTTACATGCATTTAAAATTACTGCTGGTTTAGGCTATTTAATATTCAAACATCAGGCCTTAATCAGCAAAGCCAAAAAACATAAGAGTTAATAAGACTTTGAATGCATAAGTTCCTTAGGTTTTTAGTAGCTTTTGTTTTCTTAAAAATGCAAACAAAGTTTTGTGGTGATATTTGTGGCGTCCCTCAGGGGTCCATGTTGAGACCAATACTACTGAATATTTTGATCAATGACAGACAGCAGGATCGAGTGCACCCTCAGCAAGTCTGCAGATGACACCAAGCTCCGTGGTGCAGTTGGTGCTCCTGAGGGATGGGGTGTTCCAGAGGAAGGAGTGCACTCATGTGAACCTCAAACTGCAGTAAGACCAAGGGCAAGGTCCTGCCCCTGGGTTGGGGCAACGCCCAATATCAGCACAGGCTGGGTGGTGAATGGATGGACTGAGAGCAGGCCCAGAGGTAAGGAGCTGGAGATGAAAAATTACATATTATTTTATGACATAATTATAAAGATTACAGTCATCACATTGTCACGCAACTGAATGTCAAAGCTCTCAGTTAACAAAATTATCTCCCCTAGATATTCACAGAAATTTCATGCTTACATTCCCTAGTGTTCTGTATGGCTGTTAGGTTATGCAAATATATGACAGAGAGGGACATGAGAATCCTAATATACATAAGACATGGACAATTTTTCACACAGTTTGGGTGCTGGGTGTGCTTTGACAGGTAGGCATTTTGGTTTGGGTTTTTTTAAGAAAGAACTTGTAAGAAGCATTGAAACAGCTATCTTCAGAATTTTTCACTCTTACCTTAAATGTTTGGGAAAAAAATATTTGAAATAGCTTTTATTTTCCATTGACTTTGATCTTATTCAAAACAAACAATTAGAATGCAACTGTTAAATTTAAAGTAAAATGCTCCTTAACCTAAAGCTGAATTTTATGCTTGCCAAAAGAACCCCACTAAAACAAAACAAACAAACAAACAAAAAAGGAAAAATTATTTTGCATTGAACTCATAAAAAAAAAATTCTACTTTTGGATCTGCCAGAAACTGAAATTCAGAGCATCCACCAATTCAACACAGCTCTGCCTGTCAGTTGAGATATGCCAACTATGTCAGTCTTTCTCAGAAGGAAAGAGGTAAGGAGTAATGTCTAAACATCTGATAATGCAGAACACTCATTTCGCTCTGAAACTCATATTCTGCAGAAGAGCCCGAACCCATCATTACAGGCGTATATTAAAATCAGAAAAATAGAGTTGATTGTATTTGAGAATATTGGAGTGAGGCAAACAACACCTTGCTGCTACACCACGTGCTGCCACAACTACAGAAAAGAACCATTCAAGTCACACAGTAAACCACCTGCACAGGTAGTTGTCATCAGCCAGCTGAATATTTATCATTCTATGAAGTTTGTCAAGAGTCTGTTAAACTGAAGCTCATACATCAGCTCACAATAATTTTTTAAAATTAGGAAAAAAAAAACAAACACCAAGAGGGAGAAAATCCACTTAGCACCTGCTCCAGTTCTTTTTCCATTGCCTGGGAAACAATGTGTTGCTTGGTAACTTGAATCCATCTGTTCATATTTCCTCTTCCCTTTTTATCAGAACAAAAACACACCCCCTAGCTGAAAATACGATCAGAAAAAAAAGAAAATGTTTTCTCACTGCATAAAAGATGCTACAGATCCTTATCTATATCAAAATTATGACAGAGTGAGAAATGTCTGATAGTCTCTTCAAAACAACACCACTTGCCATCATATTTTTTTTCTTAAAGAAAGGGAAAATAAGAAAAAGGAATAAAATAGTTTATGTCAGGGCAATATAAGGAGCAAGACACCCTCACACAGCTGTGAGCTCTTCTGTGTTTATATGCTGACATGAATACCTACAGCCTAGGGGCTAAGGCCCAGTTTACAAACTACTTCCCTGTGCATCAGTACTTAAAATAAAGGCTGAAAGAACAGATATCATAAATATCTAAATGCTTAGTTTTCTCTAGAGACATATATCAAAAGAATCTCCGCTGAAATTACTGCTATTGACTGTTGTGATTAAAAAAAGACCCTAAAGGAGAATTTTCCAAACTTTGGGAATCCATGTGATGATGTTCACACAGAATAAGACTTTAAAACAGACAAATGGAGAAAAACTACGTGATGATGTAGGATACTTAATTCTGTACAGGAGACATTACCACATGATTTAAAAAAATCCCACCATGTTAGAAAGAGAAGCCATAGCAATGACAAACCACAACTACCCATGCTTCCCATTTTTCACATTTCCAGGCACTAAACTTACCTCAGTGTCAGTATAGTGTTTGTTTTGTTTTGGTAACTTTTGGAGCCAGATTTGCAGAAGGCCTGAATACAGCAGGTACAGTTTCAACAAATAAAAGTGCTTTAATATACTGAAAGAAAAATTACACACTGTATATTATCTGATTTCTACATCTATGTTTCCAAACTCAAAAACTTGGAATTACTGCTATTTTAAACACTTTATGTAATCTTTGTTTCAAAATAGTGGCAAAATCAGCTGAAGGCTTCTCAGAGTAACACTTTGTTTTAGGAAATCTTTATGAAGAAGAAAGGTTTAATGCTCTCCTCTTACCCAGGCTACACTTCCTCAAAAGACCTCATTTTCTCTTTTATGTGGAACATAGAACAATGTAATGCTTATGTCCAGTCCAGAATTCTGCGGTTTAATTCAACCCTCATGTCCATTAAACTATACCTCTTCTTACAACCACCTTAAAAAAAAAGTCTTCTTGGAGAAAAATTGGCAAAAAGTAACATTTTTTACTACTCTTGCTACTGCAATGCTTTATGCCCAAATATCCAACTTCCTAATATGCAAAGTATTTGGCTACAAAGTAAAGAACTGCAACAATGGAGTTTACGACAATTAGCTTTAACAGAATCAGATCAGAAAAAAATTGATTGGTCTGAAAGTAGACTTTTCAAGTATAGTACAATCTTAGAGTGAAACATGCAAGATTCCAATGTGAAAGATCAAATCAAAGATGTCAAAATGACTGCAAGAACAGCACCACCATCTAGGTACAAAGACTTTTAAGTGAAAACATTATTAGGACATATTTTGTTCAATAACTTCTTCAAAACGTTGTCTGTGGAATCAGAAAAGTATGATAAAATTAGCTGATGACTCTTCTTAAATGCAAACTAGTGGAAAGAAGTAACAATTACATTTACACACCAGCAAAGTCCTGATCATAGTTTGTGCCTCTATCCTATTAACTTCTCTGCTCCTTATAGATTTGTTTCTGCTAATCAGTTGGCTGCATACGTATATTCATGAGATCTCTGTCCCTCAGATGAACTGAAGAATATGTAAAAAGCAGATGGGTTACAGCCTGGAAAAGACTCAGCTTAAGACATTTTTCCTTTGGACTTCCAGTCCAGTTCAATAAGATCTATCTATAAATCAAGACAAAAATGCTTTCCAAATACGGAGTCACCACTTAACATTGACTAGATCCAGCTACAACATGATTTAGTAATCTGAAGTCATTTTCCCCACAGTTTATTACACACTCACAGTACATACCTTCCCCCTTGCAGGATTTGCAGATATCGATCACAAGCATTATTAAATAGACATCTACACGGACGTTTATATACCTGTATACGTTTCAGGCAATGTTATGTACAGACATCACAACCCCAGTTGTTAATCCACAAAATGAGCTCTTTTAATCATCAAAAGGGGTAAACTTCCCACTATATGTAGGAAACCAGAACAATTTCTTCAGTCTCTTCCTTTGTGCCTACTGGACAGTTGTGCCAGTCTGCACAGCACTACCACTCCCCTCAGAAACCTGCAGCTCATCACTAACCATGTGACCAAAGGCATATCCATTTTATGAGTAAAAATACAGACATTTCCCACACCTAAGGATGTACCCATACCTGGTACATCCTGTCACTGAGTCGCTGCAACAGCATTTTGATCATCCACTAAATCTACTTCTCATTTTAAGGTGTGAAGGTAGGTTGGCACACACACCCAGTGTTTCATACGAAGCTACATCACCGACCCAGTCAGTCCCACTCAAGTACCGTTTCCTTCTCGGGACAGTGAAAGACAATTTATGGACAGTCCATTAGGGACACCTGATTTGACAGCAGAAATCAAAAGCCACAGTTTTTAGAATCCACAGTGCTGTCTCCTTCTGCTATGAGAAAAGCACACACAGTGCTTCCCCTCAGCTTCAACAGCCTCTGAGCAGCACAGTGGATGCACGGCACTGCTTCCCACGGGACTCAGGGAAGTCTGGCACCACGGGAGGCTAAGCTGTGCTACACTAAATCACTCTGCAACATCTGTGTAGGTTATTCCATTCTTGCTCTCACCTTGTGGGTACAGAGAGCAGCACCTCCTCTAAAGGTCTCTATGACAGTGAAAAGGATGCCCTAGATGGCTTCCCCTTACCACAAAACTGAGATTCATTGTGAACTGAGAAAGTAAGCAAGTCATTTTAGGATTACTGGCCAACACCAAAATAACTTAGCCACAGAATCATTATTAATTGCAATATACACCTTTACATGATAGTTGATTCAAGTTTTTTATTTATATGAGTAAGATAAACACTTCTAACTAATTTTTATGAAAATATTTGAGCTGAAGCAAGTATTTTTATGCAATTTTGATTCAATTAGGTCATTTTGTTTGTGATTGCCATGACAGGTAAATGTCAGTTATCTCATTTGTGCACAGAGATTTGTAGAACAGAAACAGAATTCTCAACATGCTAAAAGAATCTTGTTAAAGTTGTCTCAGTCAATGAGCTGTTTGTTCAATGTTTGTCTTACACTAAGCACATGTTATGTAGTACAACTTCTAGCTAAAATTCCACTTCAGAACCCTTTTTACCCCCCACTAATGAGCCAAAAATGTAAAATACCTGCAGTGTAAATAAGAAAGGATACAACACATGGTGCTATAAGCAAAATGATCAATAAAACTGTTGGTCTTATTTCTACAGTCTAATTAAACAAAAAATACTAGTTTTGTATAACTGTGAAACTACCTTCGGTTTGACAAGGAAATTTGCAACAGCATAGGTTGGCAGAAGAATCCACAGTGTTACTATGGAGATTTGATTTGTAGAGTTTCACTTCAAAAGAGCAATTATCTTGGGAAAACACAATATGTTGCTAAGGATCTTTAGTCATAACAAGAAAAGCAAATCTGAAAAATTTCTGATCTCTATTTAGCACTTAATAAATGCATTAACACTTCACAGCCTATACTGTTGATAAAATTTGCATAATAAAAATTTGTAGATAAGCATATACCAAATTGATTCTTTTATAATATTCTACGACCTAAATTTCAAATAGAAAACAGAGAAAACTTTAGTCTGTGTGCTTACACACAGACTATGATATGCATGATAACGAAGGAGAACCCCCCTTTTTCTGCCTTTTTGTTACAAATTACTTTCAAAATATAACACATCTCACTGACATGTTAATGACATATTTGTAAAGCTATTTGAAATAGCTGAGCAAAAAGTGCTAAACAAGTGAAAAGGACAACAGAGATGAAACAAAATTTCACTCAATAGTTCCTTTACACTACTCACTGCCAAGTCACCACTTTAAAGACCACTATATTTTAGAGAATGAAATTATTTTATTTCATCATTTTGTCTTAAGCCCAGCTATTACAACATTAACATTAATAAGTCATTGATTATCAAGGTAACAGAAAATTTCTACACACTGAGGCTGCATTGAGGTCTCACCTCTCACTTGAATATGCTTATGCTTTATCCATCCATCATCCACTCTTTTTCTGATACTTCTCTGTTAGGAGTTAGGCACCTGTTAATGCTGACACTCCTCTGTAGGGATTCCATAACTCACACTGACTATTCTTTTCCATGCTACCTTCACACCACAAAGCAAAAACAGCAGCCTAATGGAGTCTGTTCTCTCAAGTTGATTTCTTACAACCTTTCTTCACCTTAATACTGCCTGGGATGTTACATTTCACATTTATTTCATATCTCTTAAGTTTCTATAGGCATAGACGAGTTCAGTGCTAACAATTCTTTCAAATGTGGTAGTTTACCTCCTATGCCTTCCCAAACCAGTGGGGAATTTGGTCTAGGTCTTCTGTAGATCACTAGGGAGCATGAATCTGTTGCTGGTTTAAGTGCATAGTACTCACTGAACATGCCAAATCTTCAGTCTAGGTATAAACAACATTCATATGTTCCATATTTTTAATTAGCTGCTTAATCCATATTTAGAAGGTCTTGGTGAGTACAGACTGTACAACATTGCCACTAAATGACAAAAAAAAAAAAAATCTACTAAGTGACCTAGCAATTCTGTGAATTTACAGATTTTCCTTCATTGAAATATAGCAGGAGGCTGATAATAACTATTAGCCAAGCTCTGCTGACATCAGATAACAAAGCTTGGACATAAAGACATTTTGGCATAAGATAATTCAAAACAAAGAGTTATAAATAGTTTAAGGGTTAAAAGCTATAAGATGTAGGCTAACTGTACAAAGACAACAAAAACTGTATAGAGTAAGAACTGAAACCTAGAGAATATAAAAAATTACCTCGTGGAACCTTGCCAACTACATAACTCTGTTAACATGTTACAGAAACAATTTATTTCATAGTTTACTTACTCCACTGCTTCTTGGTTAAATACTATTTAGTTATTTACAGCTCTCTATGGACTCTCACAGTAGAATCTAGCAGATTTTCTAGACCCCTATGTCTTACCACATAGCCTCCATTTTCAAAATCACTTCTTCACATATCCTGCCAATTGATGGACTTATCCCACAAATGTCAGAAATCCTTGGCATCAACCCCTACCCAACAGAAATCTCCTCAGTGACAGGTCCATAGTCAGTACCTCAGCATGCTAAAAGCTCCCTTTACATGCATTACTCATTTTCTCTCTGGATATTGTTGTGTGCTATTATTCAGAAGACTGAATTTCAAGGCTGAACTTCTGTGGTCAGTAGGTCTCTCTGAACCAACAGTTTCACTCTTTCCTTATTTACATCAGCAGAAGTACAATACTAGTTAATGACATCACTCTGCAGCAAAGCCACTGCAGATTAAATTATACACAGGTCTGTTAAACAAAACAGAATGAAAAAACATACTATGAGGACCTTACTATATTTGGAGGCAATAAAAAGGAAATGGATGTAACATTTTCATTTAGCAGCAAACATGCCAACAATAAAACATCATTATAAGTTAGATCTCCTACTAGCACTTGTCTCTCTCACTACTCAAGTCCTCCCCACCCCATATCTCTGTAAGTTTTGGAAGTGTATCTTTCTATGAAAAACGTAACACCAAAGTTTCTTTGCACTTGTAATAAAAACATACTTAAAAATAACTACGTTTTATATACTTTTATTGTAAGCTCTTCATCTTATTGCACTTTTGGATGACAGCATTTTCTTTAGAACAGTTTACAACATGAGGAAACATTTTTATAGGAAAAAAACGAGTGCAGTGTAGGCTTCTTCTGCAGGCTTCTTCTGATCCTCCTGCAGTTCATGTTCTCCAAGAGCAGAACAGCGGCACACTGGATGATCTCATCATGGGGTGATGATCTAAGAGAAAGAACAGTACAATGGTGGTTTAATTTATTTTTTTTTTACAGAGCAATTGGGTAAAATGATTGTGATTACTTCATTCATACATATCATGCAGCATTCTAAGAAGCAGCTACTATACAGTCCTCATATTAAATGGGCAGAATTACAAGCCAAGGAACTGCATCATTACCTGCCTCAATTTAGTCTTTCCAGCTGGGATCATCCATTTCTTTTTCTGAACCTTCTATGCAATGCATTTGCTAGCAGATGTTTAGTATCTGCAAGACAGGAAAAGGGAAAAAGAACCCTAAATTGATTTGTAGCTGACATCATTATCCAACCCCTTAAAACAAAAGATAAACAGAGAAATTAAAATACAATGATAAAGTAAATTTAATTGAAAAATTAGAAAAACAAAATGTTCCCAGATACATGCACAAATTGTTAGCTCTGTGATCACAAACATAAATACGAATGTGACTGACAAATGATTCATTCACTACAGCAAACTTACCACAGAAAGGCTTGTAGGACTTCTGTGGTTCACCGGAAGAAATGGGCCAACCTGAAGGCCCCCCTTTAGTTCTTCTGCTACACCCTGATGATCTCCCCATCTGCAGATGTATGCATACAGAACAATCCCTATATACAGAATAAGTACCATTTTATGGGGTTCTTTTGAATTAATCAGTGATTGTTTCACAAGATGAGAAATGGTCAAGTCAATGAGGGTTCTCTGGCTCAGGAAACAGAACTGAACGTGGCTCAAAATTTCCCTTAACGTTGTTTCTCTTTCCTGTCTATAGGAAGGAGAATTGAATCTCAATATCTTTATCTCCTATTTTTTTGAGCAGTATCAATGCTACAAAATTGCTGTTACAACAGAAACAGTTCTTGGAAATTAAACTCGATTATCATAGATTATCTGGTTGTTAATTAGTTTGTAATTATTTACTCACAATAAAAAAATACTTTAAAAGTTAGAATTAAAGATAAGGTTTAACACATTTGGGTTTTGCTTATGCATTGCCTCTGAATTTCAGGGGATGGGGGGGTTCACTGCTGAGTTTGGTTTTTTTCCTTTCAATAATTACAATTCATATGAATTATTTTTACCTGAAATTACTGAACATTCTCTAGCCTTACTCATGAGGTAGGTTTTTTTCCTGATACTTAGTTATATATGTTTCCAATAGCTGCACACCAAATGTTCTAGGCACAGGGTTTAAATGAACATCAGCATGGTTATGCTCAATTACCAACACCTAAATATAGATGTTTATATCCGTAATTGGTTGTTAATCATTATTTACCTGTACCCATCTAAATTGTAAAAGTTTACTTTATCTACAGATACTAGCTAAAGAAAAAGCAGGCTCTATACTACTAATATTAGATTAGCTCTGTAAGGTCATTAAATACGGATTGAGGTGACAGTAGACCAGAACTTTCAAGCTTGAGTGAGAAGAGACACTGCCTCAGTGTCAGGCCTAAACAACAGAGGAAGAACAACTCAGACACAGCAGCAGTAAATGGAAAGAGTGGGCAAATTATTTTCCAGATAACACAACTTATACAAATAACCTCATGGGCTTCTCCTACAAGTCACAAAGACCTGTGACCCTACAGAACCTGAGAAACTCAAATCTGAACTAAATGATCTGAATACTCTCATGGCTGGCAAGTGGGATATTTATAAAGTAAGTCTCTCACAGGTTTAGTTGTAATTAAATTTCAGTCTCTCACACATACTCAGAATAAAACATTTACATGAAAACCTCCTTGCAACAGTGGAAGGAACTGCAAGTGTTTATCACTTCCTTTCTGCATGTGTTCAGGAGTGCCTCTAATACTGTCAGCACTAAGATACAAAGTGTCTTACTCGAAAGTATATCTGAATTACAGAACACTCTTAGTCTTCCTCTTGGAACTCATTTTAATAAAGATGTTCAGAGTGTGTCGTGCCTGCTCCTTCCATTCTCAAGCACTAAAAGGCACGTGACTGACTACCTTTGCTAAGACTGAAAATCTTCAAACATTCCTCTGGGAAACACAACATTTCCATGAATGCAGAACTTCTGTCAAACTGTTGGAAAGCCGGTGAGTTTTCAGCCCAGTCACTCTGGAAAATCCCAAGCTGCTATTTAAAAAGTATTTACAATTTTAATAGAGCTCTGAGGACTAAAAATTCAGTGGCACAGACAACTCTCCCCTCAGTTTTTGCAGCTGGTTTTGCACGTTATCTAAGCATAAATGCTGCGCTTTCGCATTAATACATATAAAGCTCACTGGGCTTCAAAGGTCCAGGCCCTGAACACATCTGGTGCTTTCTTTATCTTCTAAAATTCATTTCTCAAATTTTACTTTGTGTCCTGCAAGACCAACCATAAGGAAATTAAAGATCATACACCATTAAATTCCAAATATCCCAAAATACCAGCAGAGCCTATTCAAAGAAGCCAAGCAAAATCTGGAACAAGTACATCTCTCTTCTACTTCTCAGACCACTTCACTGGTAATATTACATGAAAACAAAGAATCTTCAATATTCTAAGTTATGAAATTAAATTTTTCAAGACATTAAGTAAAATCATAACGAGAACAGCATCGTCCAAAGGGTTTTCCTTCATCAGAAAACACTGCTGAGATTTTAATGCCAGTAATTTCCAACAGAAAACGTTTAACAGAAAGCAGTCTGGGCAGTGCTCAGGTTACAAGTAAACGTATTTTATACTTTAGCTTTTGCATTACCGTAACACTACATTATCTCATATAATTAGATTTTTCCAAAACCTCTAGAAAATGAACTTTCCACATGCTCTGGATGTTTGTTTATTGACTAAACATGGTGTTCATGAACTAAACAATGCATTGTAGTAATAGGAATTATGAAAGAGCAATAGTACAGCCTAATGGACTACAGAAATAGTTCTGTAAAACCACTGTATTATCTCCAGCACAATATGCCTTAAACATATTACAGACCATAACTTCAATAGTTCTGATCTTTGTATTTCTCTCTCCAAAGCAAAATAAAAACCAGCTCCTGAGCAGCCCCTTAAAAGTTTCGTGACTTTTGTAACGTAATTAAAGTGTACATTGGTGTTATATTTTGAATTTTTTTTCTGAAAAGTTACATATTTACTCTCCACTATTTATGCGGCATTTCAGCCTTCCCAGATTCCTAACGGAATTTCCTACAGAAATGTTTTGATTTCACAGCATTCTCATATATGGGCTGTTCACACATACAAAGTGTGAAATGCCCCAATCAAGGGGTGACTGATTCCCTCCCCACATTTGCTGTGACTTACTAATTACTTCATCTGATATTCTAAACACTTAGCATTTACAGAATTCTTAGGATCAGAAGGATAACCCAGAACATCAGAAACAAATAAGCAGATATTTGCTAAAGCTCTGCCTGAAATAACTGGGCCAGCAACAAAGAGAAATGCAGTGGCAGAGCCAGCCAGAGACATCATACCTGAAAGCACATATAACCCCTTTAATCTATAATAACAGTATTTCTTTTCTTATCCTGCTTCGTTCAGTACACATTCTTTCAGTTTTTAGAGCAAATGACACAGGAGTTCTGTCAAAAAAAAAACCCACTGATTGACTACCTAATGCCAGCATGAAACAACTGAGCACTCTCTATTATTTTACATTATGAATCTTGTGGAGACACAGCATATATTCTGTAAAGACAAAAACAGCAGAGGTTCTACAGACAACCAGACTTTATGCTTTATAATTTCTGAGTTCTTCACTGATAGGGTGGTGGGGCACTGCAACAGGGTCCCCAGGGGAGTGGGCACAGCACCAACCCTGCCAGAGTTCAGGGAGAATCCAGACAACATTCAGTAATATGTTATGCTTAGTGTTACGTAGAGCTGCAAAAAGCAAGGAGTTAGTCTTGATGCTTATGGGTCCTTTCCAACTTGATATATTCTACAATTGATAGAAAATTTCTCCAATTAAATTACAAACAACTGAAAATCCTTTAAAGCTTTTTGGCAAAAGTTTCACGTTTAGTGAGTACTTTCACATCTAAGTTCTTGTCAAATCATATTTTCCTTCACTATCTAGCACACAGTAAATGTTTTAGTAAAAGCACAAAAACAACTTTCCACTATCTTGGAAGGAGAAAAAGCAGAGATGAAAAAAAAATCCAGCATAAATCCCCCAAATATCCTCAGGGTTAACTACTTAGCTCCAAAGGTATTCTTCTTATGCTTCCCTACTATGATAATGTCCACACAGTCCAAAAGTCAGAAGAACTTGTACTTTTCACATGCCACTCACCAAGCTGCAGTATAAATAAGACTTTTCTCAGTTACCTTCTGATATTTTTGCCTTTCCTCTATATTTATCTTTTGTCTCACTATTAAGCAATAGTACATGAACATTTGGTCCACTAAAAAAAAAAAAAAAAATAAATAAATAAATCATAGCCTATACTGTAACAAAACCTCACATGCTACAAAAAACAGAGTTTAAGACCATCCTTTAATCCAGTGCTATTTTATCTTAACACTTAAAACATGCTGGATAGACCTTCTTTCACAAAAAAGTTAAAGAAATTACTTGCTCATTTAACCCCAAACAAACAAACAAACAAACAAAAAAAACAAACCAAAAAAACCTACAACAGATAGACTTAATGTCTCAATATATTAAATTAGACAAGATCAGCAGATTTATATATCAGCAAATTATATTTTTGCTTGCCTGTTATGGTACAAAGATAGCTAAAGGCTTTTGAAGGGTGTTTTCAAGACAAAGCAACTGCCTCTAGTTATCACCTGCAGCGTTGGCAATTATGAAAAATTAACGATGCCTCATTATTTTCACTCCTTCCATCACAATCAATCATTAACTCCATTTCTTTTTGAGAAATTTCAAACCACTTCCCGAAAATCCCAAAGAACTCTGCTCTTTACAGGTCTATTTCCTGATTTTTTTCTCTCACTGTTTTCCAGGTTAGGTGAGACTGTCTGTGAATGTGACAACATCTAAAGTCTTATGCCCTTCAGGAACTTGCAAGCAAGGAGAAATACAAAGTGTCTCATACTTAATATCTGCCACTGTTAATAAGGATTTCCAGTTCTGTCATCACACTGAACAATCCCAATACAGATTATTTTGTTCAGGTGCTGGAGTGCATAAATCCATTTTTTTAATAACACTGGTTTAATACAACTGAGAATATAAAGAAAACTTTTAAGGATATTTCCTTTTGTTAGCAAACTTTGATTGATTGTTCGCTCGATAAAACATTAGGAAAAATATTTTCTGAAGAATATCTCCACAGCTGCCAGGCATTCTATAAGAGAATCCACACAGTTTCAATATGCTCTATATATGTATTGACTCTCCTTCACAGTAAATGATGACTTTTTAATTTGGGTTTATTTTTACATGCAGAATCAGGACGTATAGTGCTTCAGATCTTAAGGTTGGAAGGTATAATTTAGACATCTAGAGCTCTGAAGGCACACAGAAGACAATTAGTGCAAAATACAGACAGTTAAATTTTACTTCTAAATACAAAATAGGCCCTATGGAGAATTATATTCCTACACCCAGAAAACACACCATTTTCTTCTTCCTGACATTTCTATAAATTTTATTGCGTCACTAAAGAAAAGTTACTCTTGCATTTGGAAAAAGCACATGACAGAAGCATGGGTATTTATATAGCTATGTAGCTGTCATTGCCAAGTAATTGCTTTTTGGATTGGGGGTTGGGAAACAAGTGAAGTCTGAGCTGTGTAGCCAGACAGCCACACAAAGTTGCTCGTGTGCTTTATATACCTGTAGCAGAGGTTTAACAGCTGCTACTTACTCTGCACATGCATCCTTGCTACACTCGCAGTATAAAAGGTGGAGGAACAAGGCAAGAACTACTGCCCATCTTTCTGAGTATAGATGAGAGTGGAGCAGAGTGGGAAGTAGAATATATAAAGGGTCAAAAAACATCTCAAAGAAATCCACAGGACAGACAGGCTGCTAAACTTTACTTTGTCCTTGTGAGTGTGTCCCCCCTCAGTGAATCTCAAGCAGGATGTAACACTTTTGGAAAGAAAAGCTGTGAATATGTTCAGAGGCAGATAATTCACAGAAATTAATTCAGAGACAGTAAAATTTTTAAGTCTGTCCTGAGGACTAACAGGTTGGTGAAGGAGGGCTTCAAACCGTCAAATAAAAGGCTCTTCTAAAAAAGTGCCACATAGTTTTTCATTATTCCAACATGTCTCCAAAGAAATACAGGCTAGTATATAACCTGATTAAGTGTGGAATTCTGAAACTTAGCTTGGGCAAAAATTTAGAGTATGGCTTCATCATGATCACCTCATGATGATACACAGTAGAGCACCAAACTGGGGCAAAAGAGTCTCACAGAAAAGTCTCAATTCTTTCACCCTGATACTGCCTGATATTGTTATTGCTAAAGTAATTCCACTTTCAAAGTGAAATGGATAAGGGATGGGAGACAAAGAACCTCAGTACATTAGATCTGGAATATTTAACTTAGCTCTGAAAAAGGAGGGGAGGATGTTCCTGTGGATAAAGAATTCTTGCAGTTCTTTCATAAATCCGTGAGTCACTGCAACCTCAAGCTACAGCAGTCTGTGTAAGACCAGAAACACTAATGACTGCCAAGTTTACAGTAAATAATTTTGACCTGGAGGGAATACAGTCAAATAAATTTAGCTGTCATAATGGCAAATGCAATTATTCAAATCATGTACAAAACCTTTTTCAATCTGACATAACAAGCTTTCTTTGTAAATTCTTTTGTGCTCTAAGTTGCCTAAATTTGACTTTTCTATAGTAAATATCTATCCAAAAAGCATGCTACTACCCACGAAGTAGGAAGACAGGTGTCTAATGGACCTCTCCTGCAGAGACAAGCAAGCTGATTTAAGAGATCATTGAACATGACCTCTACAGCCAGCTGAAAGTGCTGTGGAAATCCAAAGGACATGGCAATGCAGGAGATGTTCCCTGAACTGCTGCTTTGGCCACAATAACTGCAATGGGAGGAATGCAGGTATTAGTTAACCTGAGCACTGACTCAGAAAACCGTCCCTTAGAGATCTCTGACCAGCCATAAACCCAAGAACTCTCTGATATTCTTGTTTGCAAGGAATCCACAGACGGATAAACCCCACAGCTGGCAAACTAAATATATTGTCAGCTCTTCTGCTGCTCTTCCCTGGAGAGTTTCTGCCAAGACTGTCAGCATTTTGTAAATAACTGGTAAGCGTTTCACAAATATCCCATGATGATGTGCACACCAGTTCCAAACCCTGCTCACTGGCATTTGCAATTGCACAGCCTACACTTCTCCTGATTTATGGAGTTTATCACTGTCATGCTCCACAAAGATTCTAGCAGGAAGGGATTGCAGGAAATACTCAAATACATTTGACATTACTTAAAGCTCCACAATGTTAAACTGCATGAAAGATTCCTGAGAAGCTCAACCACCACAGAGTCATACACTGGGAATACTCAGCTTTGTTTCACAAGGAATAAAAGCAGAGAAAGTTTTGACGAAAGGTTTTAACTCTGTTTTTGCCATCACATAAAAATCACCCAAGTTTTATGAATATTTAAATCAGTATCTTTTATACTTTACTGGAATGAAAGTCATTCAGAAAAAAAAAAAAAAGAAAAAGATTATAAAGAACAAGTTTGCATGTGGCACCAGGCTTCCAGATACATGTGACAGAGATGAGAAACCCCTCCTGCTGAAGGGTACAGTGGAACCAAATGATCAAAGTAGCCCTGATTTGGAATTCTTCCACAAGCTCTGTCTTACCATCCTGAAGTCCACTATTGTTTTGATAAATTCTATCATCTGAGTTGGTGTTAAAATGAACATTTTCTTTTTTTTCTTGAGGGACTGTGCTTATCTGTTCCTAATCTCTTGGTAAGATTTCCTTTTTCTGGCCAATCATCTTGTGCCTTAACGATGCAGATGGGATGTGAGCACTGCCAAGACCTCTGCAAACACTCACAGTACTGTTGAAAGGCTGAAAGGTAACATTATTTTGATAATGGTTTCTGAGATTTGTTATCAGCAGAAAATCTTTTCTCTGCCAGATGTACTCCTATGTGAAAATATGCCATTTTCAAGTTGAGAGCTGAAAACTACTCTCTCCAAGCAGGTCAGGAATAACTGAGAACAAACTGATTGTTCTGACTCTGAAAAACACAGGTGTTCAGTCCATCAATGCTCTGAAACAGAGCAACATTTTATTGGGATAACAATCATCTGCAATAAAAATCCTTCCTCCTGTGCTAGGAAGGTACACTTTTAAACAGGATATATATTCTACTTGCTTTGTTAGAACGCTCTACAATGGGATAAATTTGTTTGCAGCAACTGCACTACAAAATCAGAAGAATTCTCCAACACATGTTTGTTCACAATTATGTTATTTGTTCAAGCTACAAAAACCTGCACAGGCATCATCTAGGTGAGGCCAGAAAAAAAAAAAAAAAAGAATAAAAGCTACATCTTAGGGAATTATCAGTACAGCAATTCCCTAAGGATGCTGTAATTCTTCATCAAAACAGATGTTTAATAAATGACAGACAACAAAAGCAACAACTGAGCAGGCACTGTATTGGGTGTTCTCACCTATCTGACACTTCCACAATCACTTAAGAAAATGTAAACAGAAAAAAGCTTAATTGCTCACATTCAGGACAGAAAAAAAAATCACTAACAGTGGCATTGCCCACAAGTCTTAAGATGTAGAAGAACAATGTTTTCTCACTAAAATCTTTACCCTGTTGAACGGTGGCTTCTTCACCAAATTTCTGAAACAAGGAATGCTGGAGCCATGGGGGTGTGTCACAGGTGCCTCAGGCTGTGAGATGCTGGCTTTCACGTCCAAAATGCATCAGAAACTATGTGATGTGAAGGCAGCTACAGATGTGCTGTCTTTGTCTTCTCCACATGGTTATACATCACCATGCCAATACAGAAACAAAAAAACCTTCTGATTAAGCTACATATTATGCAGCAGGGCACATCAGCATGACTGGACATACCCTCCACCATCCACCTCCCAGTCCCACCGTGTCAGTGCAGAGGTGTGTGGTGTGAAAGCAGATATAGTCAAACTCCAACCCATTCAAAAGAGGAAAATGCCATCTTAGTTGGCTCTTTCACTTTTGTAAATTAAAGTACAGATCTTGACTAACACACTGGGACCAAATTCCACTAATACCTTTAGGCTGCATTTCTGAACCCACATTCTCTGTGGGAAGCTGCAGCATCCTTTCTAGTCTCCTTGCTTTGATCCTTAGATGTAGCTATTCTGAACTGCATTCAGATTACAGATTACTACAAAATCTATGAGAAATTGCCTTTGCATCGACTTTAAATTCTACTAGTGTCAAATGAACGATGAAAAACAACAAATAGGGCACGATCATCTGCGAAAACAAGGCTGAAAAGCAATCCTCGTTCAACAGGGCCATCTAGCGCCCAAAACAACCCACGTGCTTTACGTGAAGGAGGAGAATGGATCAAGTTACATACCGGCTGATTTTTAGGAAATATTTAGGGCCATATATTTTTCCCCATACTTTCAGATACCTAGTAATCAATATACTATTTCTTGCTCAGCATCTGAGGACCACTGCTTCAGCTGATAAACCTTGTGAAACTTCAGCTGATCATGAAAAAGCAGAAATTTAATTAGCTGAGTATTTTCAGGAACTTGCTGAGAAGATACCATGAACTGAGAAATTACTCAAGTTCTCCTTCTAAAGATCATGCATTAATGGAATATTTTTTCCGATGTTTATTTTTGAGTCAAATAATGAGCTAAAGAAAACATATTTTAGATATATTCATTGTTATAAATCTAAAACCAAAGATCCAAATATTTTTGTAAATAAACATACTCAGGAAAAAAAAATATTTCAAGAGCCAAAGCCAATTAAAGCAGTGCAACTAAAGAAATATCCATTGAGCTGTTAATTATCTATTAGCAGATTAAAACAATGCATTCTGCAAATGCAGATTTTAAGGAGAATGGCATGTGAATCACATTGCCTTCAGTAAATGTCCCTTTACTAGCTCCATTTGGAACTCGTTCGTAAGAAATACATGTTTGAAGTGAATTAAGAGTCAGACAACATAGCAGAGCAATGGCAGCATAAGAAGTTTGTGAATGGAGGATACAGTAGCCAGAAGTCAGTGGCACACCACTAAGAATCTGTTTGCAATTACCAAATATAGCCATTAGCTGATAAAGCATTTTTCTCCATGTCAGTTATTACATTATTTCTCTTTTTGTTAATTATATCAGTGGAACTTGGACTATGTACCAAATGTTCCAGTATCACAGGGTCTTAGGAGAGAACACAAACTGTGTACTTTAAAAGAATATATATTCTACTGAATTGTGTGAAAAGCAGAGCAATAAAGAACATGCCCCTTACAAATCCTGAGCCTGCAGAGTAGGAAACACTACAGTTTTATCTTTCTACACCCCAAAAAATTGATCATTCTATACAGTCTATAATAGGGTGTTGCATATGAACTTCTCTTTCAGTGATTAGGGAAACATGTCTGATTCCCACTTCCCTGGGTCACATATCATTTTTATATATCCATTTCCTTCAACAAGTACTATGAAGTGTTATTAAAAGTCCAGCAGGAATATAACTCATCTCTTCTGTATTTAAGTGAAAGGACCAAGCAAGGGCCCAAACCCCACAGCTGTGTAACAGTAGGTAGTCCCCATTGTATAAATATGCTGCCTATATTAATATTGTCCTTAATCTTAGAAATGACAGTCACAAAACCACACAGAACCAGTAACTATTCTAAATATAGTCACTGTACAGAAACAGCTCTAAAACATCTGCCTTGTTTTGTTTGTTTGTTTTGTAAATGTTTACATTTCAGGGAGAAGGAAGATAATCTGAAGAGCCACCAAAACGCTTTTACGTAAGGATGTGATGACATGTGTTGCTAAATGGAGATAAGCCAAGCAGGTGAAGATGTTGGCTCCATCTACAGAAAAGCTGCAGTGAACTGGTTCCTTCCAACAGTGTAGCCGAGCAGTAAGCAAGTCTGGATTCATTTATTTTTTCAAATCTAATCCTATTCACCTTAAATCACTCAATCCCACTGACCTCATTTGACTCTGGGGAAAAAAAAGAAAAGAAAAACCCTCAAACAAAAACAAACAGAATTTTGTCCTCAGTTCTTTTAAACACATCCACATTTTTGGTGGATATGCCTCCCAGGGCACATTTTGTGCTAAATATTTTAACTAAATCTATATCGTGAGATGGGATACGCTTACAGCCATTATCAAATTTGTATTTGGAAATAAACATATTGATAATTACATCAATCATGTTGGAATATCAGACTCGAGCTGTCAACAAAAAAAAGTTACCTATAAAATTGATCAGCTAATTAGTGACTACCTAAATTCCAGTTCCCTCAGATCAAAGGTTATATGCTGCTTTTTCTGAAGAAAGGGGTCAATTTTGTTTTAACAAAAATTTCACATCTGTTCACTAAATGGTTTAATTTAACATTACATTTTCCCTTCATCAAACTGAGTTTCAGGTGAAACTTTAGAAAGAGTTTACATTATTAGCTATATTCTACTGCCTATATAACATTTCCACTTTTACTGCTAAAATAGGCCAGCATATACAAAGGCAAAACTCATGTTCTTGAGATTTGTACAAGGAAAAGGTTTAGCAGACAAAAAATGGGGCTTTTTTTAGAAGACTGGGGAGGGGGGAGGAGGAGGTTGTGTTTTTTAGATGACAAAACACTCTTTTTTTCAGTTCTTTACATCCATGCAAAGGAAAAAAACGTGTACATACGCACACAAGTGTATACAGGCTCCAGCAGGAGACAAGCCTGTCGCAGTTCTCTGGAACTCCAGCTCACATGACTACAGTCCATGGATTTCCAGTGCAGGTAAAAGTCTGTGCGTGTTTCCCAAGACAAAGGAGTGACCAGCGACAGGACCTGAGGGAGTGGCCTGGAGCTCTGTCAGGGGAGGTTCAGGTTGGATATGAGAAGAAGGTTCTTCTGCCAGAGGGTGGCTGGGCACTGAACAGGCTCCCCAGGGCAGTGGGCACAGCCCCGAGGCTGCCAGAGCTCAAGGAGCGTCTGGATGATCCTCTCAGGCACAGGGTGTGACCCTTGGGGCTGGTCCTGTGCAGGGCTGAGGGTTGGACTGGATGTTCCCTGTGGGTCCCTTCCAACTCAGCATATTCTGTGACCCTGTGATCTCAGCTCAGCTACAGCACGTGATGTGCTGGAAGTAGCAGCTTTGGTTTAGATTTCAGAAGATTAGCCCTGAATATTAAAAAATGGACTTCGCTAATCTTACTCTGCTCGGGAATAAAGGAGTGTCCTTCAATCTATTCATTTTACAAAATCTTTATTTTGCTCTGAGTTCTGAGGTTTTCTTGTGAGATGATACAGGAGGCAATAAGTATAAGAGATGCCAGTTTACAGCACCTGACAAGTCTTTTCTTTTTCTAATTATTGTTCTAAGAAGTCTTAGTCATGGACTGTCTAATGGGAACAGAATAACTGAAAGAAAATAATTCTAAAATAAATTTTGAAGATAACACATAATATGACCAAATGACTTTCAAAAGTGCTTTTAAGCATAATAAACTGCACTATGAGCATAAATTCTGTGGGATTTAAGATCTGTATCTTGTATCCCTTCGGCCCCAGAGGGTTCCTCAACAACTCTGGGCAATCTATTCCCATGGCTTAACTACTCTCTGGGTACATCTTCCACTTGGGAGAGAGTCTAAATCAGAGAAGTATACATTGGAATTCAAGGGTAACCACCTCTCCCCTTCCCTGGAAATTCAGCTCTGACCCTTTCTGTGAAAATACACCAACATGTCAGAGCTATGAGAGTCACATACGTACGCTATTGTCATTCATATGACAAAGGACAAGATGGAGCTAGAAAAAATTAATTCCATTATAGAATAATGAAGTTATTGGCACAGAGATGAGTAGCAGCATGTTTACAGAACAGAGCAGAGGAAAGAAAATAAAACCTACCATAGATAACTGATCATTTTTCTCTGTTTCATTATTGGCTTGTCTGTAAAATCTTTACATGCGGCCAAAAAGTAATAAATGTGTGAACTGAGCAAGGAGCCCTGCAAAGACAGTATTCTCACATCTGGGGACAATATTCGTTTACAGCGATTCAAGACATTCCCCGGAGTGCCTTCTGAAGGATGCACTTTCCAGGAATGCTGGCGGGATCAACATTTATCACCTGCACACATGGAAAGGTACAGAAAATCCAGCTTACTCCTGAAACGGATTTTTCTCCCTCTTCCTAAAATAATTCCTTTAGTTGCTACTAGGAGAGGTGTCTGTTTCAAACTGACAGCTTTGTCATACTCTAGACTCCAAACTATGGGTGATATTGTCATGGAGGTCAATCCTGTTTGTAAAGAAACTGATTTCTAAATGAACAAAGTTTTCTAATCCTTCACAGACTTACAAAATCTATTGCAATCAAGTGTCCTGGCAAGAGTATCATGGGGCATAGCAAAATCTGAGTGGGCTGTGTTAGAAGTAACAACTGTTCCCTAGAGCATAATCAGATTGTCTACTTTCTCATGTCTGCAGTGACTGCCAACACTGCAAAGTCCTTCTGTATACTTAAGGGGTCACCTTAAAAACACATAATACTATTGATATTTTGCTAGAAAGCAACTGTCTTTATAGCAACTGATAAGATTAATATTTTGAGTTGAGCCAGGAGAAATAAAAGGAAAGAGGCACTAATGAACCTAATAAAAAGGCTCAGTCCAGAATGGTTGTTAATCTGTATAACCAACTTCAGGGAAGAAACGTTTGGTGTCGATAAAGCATTTCCTTAGTAAATTACTACTGGCTCCAGTGTAAGACATTTACAGTAAACACCAAAAGTCTGCAAGGCATCTGTTCTATTCACAGTGGAAGAAGGAACTTTGCTCCATTAATAACTTTAAAAACATGCAATAACTAATTCATGATGGCAGTTCAAATCCTATCAGCAGCCTTCATTATTTGACCAAGCTGAGTTCAAAGATAGAGCAAAGTTTTAAAAAACCCTTGAAAGTTTAGAAGCACATTTTAAATTATAATAAAGAAGCTGTGTTGTTCTTCTTTCTACTAAATATAAAAAAGCTGTAGCTTTAAACCATGGGCAACAACATTATTTTAAGAATACATGCAAGATAAGAGTTAAAATGTGTATATTAAAGCCTATATGATCTCAGAATTTGTTTTAGTGAAATTGCATGTTGTACAGAGAGGGCATGTGTAATATACGTGTATGTATATATAATAAAATACTTGTTGGAATTTTAACATTTGACTTCACTAGAGATTTAGTGGGACTTCGCCTAAGGCAAGTTTTTAATAGCAATAATAAAAAAATACTTAATGGTACTTAGGGTAAATAATGTGTGGTCACTATGTTTAAAAAAAAGTAATACCAAACATCTGTGCTAGATTTCCACATGATAAAATCCCCATATTACCTACAGTTCTCCCAAAGTTATAGAGAAACAAATGTTTATTTAAAATTCTAGAAGAGACATGTGATAACCAATTTAAGAACTTTAAGGCAGCCATCTTGTGTTTTCTGACAGGAATGTATATTCAGTGATCTCCGTGATTATTTAATTCTGAACATGAAGAATGCCGTGGTATGTCATTATGGCTTCAAGGCAGATTTTCAACCACCAACATACTTACTGGGAGACTACCAGACCAAGAATGTCCTTTTTCTTAAGTCTATTTGCAAAGACCACTTCATTCCTTACAGGACACATTATTTCCTTATCAAGGCAAATGCTAATCATTTTGGGGTTTGATAAATATTTGAGCAAGGTTGGTTAGTCACAGACATAGGATTCAGTCTAACTCAGTGATGGAAAACTGAGAGCAAACTGGGCAGAAGTTCCCAGAAACAATGAAAAAGAGCTCAACATTCTCTCCCCAAGAGGCTGCATCTCCAAAACTGGAGCAGAAACACACACTCACACTTTTTGCTGTGTAGAGTTCTATTTGTTCTCTCTTGCTTTGTGAATCGGGAACTAAGTTCAGCTCTCCTTGTGGAAGCTTATTGCCCAGGTTTTAAATTCCTTGATACGTGGAAAGAAATCTAACCCCATTTTTTGCATAGCTTATTTCCCAATATTTTAATGAACCTTACTGACACTCTTTGCTCTTCCTGTAAAAGAGCAGGATTCCAACTTCAGCTTTAGTCTCCTCCTCCTGGATAATAAGCCTCACATTTGCCATTCCTAAGACTTTCAAACACACAACTTGAGTAAACCTGTCACCAAAAGTCTGCCTCTGTGAAACAAAGTTTACAGATGCAGAAGATACAGTACAATCTTTGAAGGCCAGGAAGTTAACACACCAAAGTCAGTACGTATCTGCTAAAAATATAAAAACAAAATTTTAAAAAATGGGTTGTTTTATTTTCTGGAGTTATTTCTCTGCCTCTGGTACACTAGCCAATACCATGACTCTTGCCTGTACTTGCTCTAAGAAATATAATCTAAGGCCTGGAGAAATTCCAGATCTTTGAAGGCAGCTATATTACGAAATTCTGCTATGGCCAGAAACAGGGATGAAAAAAGAAACAATCAGCGGCTTAAAAAAGAGAAATTTCTGCATGATTCTTGGATATTCAGCCAATCATTTTGAAACAGAACAGATATTGCTTTCTGGTAACATGCATGCTTGTGTGAAATGGGCAGAAAACTAATATGAGAAATGTTTAATGACTGACAAAGTGATAGACACTTAAGGATAAGAAGAAAGGTCATGTTTAACCACCCCTTCCATTACTCCCAATGTCCAGCCTGAACCTCCTCTGGTGCAGACAGTTTCAAGTGCAGTGTCAGAAAACAAAAGAGCAAAACTGATCAAATCCTGAACGCTTGTTTCTGTTTTTGAATTAAACATGTGACAATATACTAGTTTCCCAGAAATATAATCAACACTTGAGCTCTATAATCCAACCTGTAAAAATAAGAAAAGCAGAATATTTTAGATGACGTTCTAAAATGACAAATATTTTGTTAGAGATATAGAAAGATTAACACAATTTGAGTGACCACTAAACAATTGATGAATTAATTTCAGTAAAAATGTATCTAAATTTGGATTTACTTTCAAAGCATTCTTAGGAGAACAAAAAAAAAAAATCCATTAACTCTGCAGAGTCATTTACACAGTTAGGGTGAAAACTTACAAACACCAGTTAAGAAAATAAAAATATCAGTCCACTGGGGAGACTACTGCAGAAGATTCAACACAATAACTCCTGGTTTCTCATGCTGAACAACTGTATTGTGCAGGATGAAGACTACAAGCAGTGACAGCAACTCAAATGAGCACTGCAGAACAACAAAGACTTGCCAAGCTACACATAAAGATCAAAAGTTGATCTACTTGGACCTTTAACAAATATGTAATATTTTTAACCATACATAATGTCTGATATTGCTTCAAAGCATGCAGACAACTTTCCATAACGAGGAAGCAAAAGACAAAATTTGAACCTCAGAACATTTTCCAAGAGCCCACTTGATCAATCAGATCCAGAGTCCCAGATAAACAAATAGGCACCTACCAAACATTTTGTTTCTAAAGAGTTCATATAGCCTACACATCATACATCCAAGCTCCCTACAACGAACTTCTCATATGCAGAAATTTAAAAAAATATAAAAATAAAAACCTGTAAATGCCATGCACAACAGGAAGAGAGTTGGAGAGACAGACTTCACCCAAAGCCTTGAATTCTTAGAATAACAAGGAAATTGTGAGCCAAAAGCTCCAAAACACTAGATAGTTCCTGCCAAAGTGGTTGGGACACATTCCAGACAACCGATCTAGTAAATTTTTAAACCTTGACCAGTTACTAAGGCATATCAGCATGTCACCAGCAGAAACTCCAGTAAACCCCATCCAGGGCTCCAGACAAAAGACAACCTCTATATCCTCATGAAAACTGAGGGAGACACAACTTTTTCCTCAGCCCATGAGGACAACCCAGAGGGAACTGTGAAACATCAAGTTAATTCAGTATAAATACAGGAGAAACACGCACAGTCTACAAGAAGCAATAAGATCTCCCTTCAGCATTCCTTGGACTAGCCAAGGATTCAAAAACTTCAGTGATACTGCTGCAACAGATGAAATACAATCACATAATCATCCACCTTTGAAACAGACTGTATGTAATACTCTGAGAATAGCAGATCTAAATCCAGAAACTTGTCTGCTAGTTTATAGAACTTGTTCAACAATTCTCTCTCATCACAAACTCAGCAACATTAACTCCTTATGCAACTCCTTCCAGAATCCATGAATGGGTAGCATCAGTTTTTAATTAAAATTTTGCCTGTGAAAAGATTCAGGATCCAAGGATTTGTTTCTTCACGAGAAAACTTGACTGAAATGCATCATTGTGACTTGCAAAATTTTCTAATTTTTCATCTTGAGATGTGCAGCAGATACTACTGAGTCCTCAACACACATTCTAGGTTAGGGAAGACCATAAGCTAAATATAAAACAATTTGCCCACAGCAAACAAAGTATTTTGACAGCATTCTGTAAATAGCTGTTCTTAATCTCTAACATTTATAGGTTTAGTCATACACAAGGGCCAACAATAGTTTCCTCTGCTTTTGCACTAATTTCATTCACACTTTGATCTGTCGGGCAAATTGGTGTTTTTACTAGACTGTAAGTTCAATGGGACTACACTGTTGCTGAGTTTCTAAGGAAACACACCTGTTTATCCTGATTTCCCCTGCTGTGGGCAGCCTGTACACCACCTCCCTGCAATTTTCACCCTTCTTAGCAGAAAACAACAGGGTGTTTGTGAGGGAGACTCACCCTGTCTTGTTGCCTGACACTGCTCACATGGTAATGCTGCTGGGATGCCAAAGGGCAGATGGGCTTGACACCAAGCCAGATTTTCTTTCAATTGTACTAATCCAATCATCCCAAATCCAGTCCCAAAAATGCATCTACAAGTGATGTGGGCAGCTGGGGCAGGTAGGTACTCTCAAAGCACAGCCATCAGCCCATAGTTTTAATGTGGCAACATTACCATATATTTACTTAAAAAGTTTGAGTATCACCACACAAAAATACTTTAGAAACAAACATAAGCAGAAGCCTTTGTTTATATGGAAGGCAAAGCATTTAAAACACTCATTTCAAACAACAGAGGTATAAAAATCAAACACAAAGGTAGTGTGCACTCATGACTCTTCAGTTTACAGCAGCAGCGTCACTTCCCTCTTCAACAGGTCTAGTCTTCATTGGCCAAACACCAGTTTGTGAAAATAAAAGGATACAAAAACTTTGCACAGCAACAGAGAGACAATAAACCCCAAATACACAAATTTCTTTTCCATAATTTCCTATACTTGCTTTCCAATGTCATACAGTCCTGCTGTGTATTTATTAGAAATGTAAAAGAAATGCATACTATCTTTTCCACAAGAAAATTAGAGCACAAAAAGAAAACACTTCAATACTCTATATATCTAAAACTGCAACAAGTACTTCAACCATTTTTAACAAATAAATATTTAAAAAAATAGTTTTTCATTACCTCTCTAAGATGCATGTTTTCCTTCTCCTTCTGATCTAAAATCACTTCTAAATGATTAACCTGAGATTCAGCCTCTGCCATCCTTCGAGTTCTCTCATTGTCTTCTTCCATTCCTTTAGACGGCAAACCTTTACTTTGCAACATTTCCAGAAGCTTTTTTATTGATTCATCTCTGGCATTTAGCGTTTGCTTTTGTGTTTCAATCCTAAGCTCCATTTCTTCTAGAGTTTTCCTCAACAGGAAGAGCTCTTTAGCTTGTCTATCATGTTCTGCTTGAAGCCTTCGAAAATTCTCCTCTGTGAGCTCAATGGTAAAATGCTCAGCCCCTCTGTTTCCACTCTCTTGCTGCAGAAGATGGTTAAGGTCTCTCTGGGTTCTAAGCTCATCTTGAAGTGCCTGGATTGTCAACTGCAGATGCTGCAATAAAGAAAACAAAGAAAAAGAATCAATATAGGATCTGAAGGTAGAATTAGTCCTGGATTAAACTTTTGTTGTATGCTCTTACAAAAAGTCATTAGAATTAGTGATGAAAGTATATCAAATGACCTCATAAAATATCAGATGCAGGTGACAATATCCCTAATGATATCTTTCAAGTGCTTCTAGGAAAAAAAGAAGACAACATACACAGACACAAATAATGTCAGCTACAGAGAAAAATAATAGCAACGAAAGGCAAACCAACAAACCCAAACACTAGGCAGTGACACATCCATTAGTACAGTCAATATGTACCTACAAAGCTGAAAGACTCAGTATTCCATGTTTTCTAAATTACTTCATAGACTAAAGATAATTCTGCTCTTCGTGGTACTCAACAGTACTGCTGTTTAGGAAGTCAATCAAAGCACTCACTATAATTAAAGGGGCTTTAGGAAGGGGCTGATTGGTTTCATTTTTTTTCTTTTTGGCAGCTTAAGCTATGAACATGTTTAGTAAACAGGATTACTGTATCTCAACAAGCAAACAAAAAAACCCCACACTAAACAATACTGAATTTTGAAAAACAAATTGACTGCAAAGAGTGGACAAACCTTGGTTCTTCTGGCATCCAAAAACTGAACAGCATGGTAAATGAAAAAATGAAGCAAAATCAACATAAATAAAGGTCAGGTGCAAGCAAAGGAGATTCAACAGAAAGAACTGAATTCAACAAAAAGTATCTTCAACAGAAAAAAAAAGACTTTTATTGAGTTATACAGAAAGGCAACAGCAACTTCACAGTACTCAAATATATAAACTTATAGACAGACTTTACTCAATAGATGTGACAAAGAAAAATACATTAAAAATAATTTGCCCCACGGTGGATAGTAACATTCCTATTTGACATTACTGTTCTTTTTCACCTCTAGGTTTTTTCAAAACACAGTAACTTGTCCTAAAATGTCTGTTCTACATCTGAGCACAGGGGTCTTTCTCTGTACTTTCTCTGTAAGTCTTGCATTCTCTATTCAACACGGATCAAAATAAAAATTGATTTTGCCCACGTTAAGGTTGGAACATCGATAATTATCCTCAATTACTATGGTTTATGATGTTCATTTCAGATTATATCTTTATGTGACAACTTGTTTTCTTTCTCATTTTTTCCCCTCTATTCACTGCCTACACAGCACACTGAGTTTTTAGAAATATGAATTCCTGAAAAATCACACAGTCTGTACCAGAAAACATTTAATTGCAGGAATTAGGGGACATAAATGTATGTCATGAGACATATTTGCTTTAATCAATATTCTGCAACTCTACATTCGAAAAACAAAGACAACAAAAACAACAACAAAAAACAGACAAACAAACAACAAAACATTTCATTTGATATTACCGTCATGTTTTACACAATTGCAGGTAAATTTGTCAGTTTGTAACAACCATTTAAACTAAACAAAAAATGTAAAACCTTAAGAAAACAACCTTTTGAAATCATGTTTGTCAGTTATTTCAAATGGAAAAAAGCATTGCCAACTGCTAGAATTCCATACAGTCAGACACTCTGAATCAATTCTGTCATTAAATAAGCACTGTTTTAATAAATGTCCAGATCTTAATTCTTAGTATTTGCATCTTATTAGGCACTCTCAGTTAAGAGCATACCAATGTAGGCCACTCATTTATGGCCCTGCTTTTATTTAATGGCAATTCTTACCTTTTCTTAACCTCATCATCTTTTTTATTATCCATATAAACTTAAAAGCTGCCAATAAATTTACAACTCCTCTAGATGTAGCAGCTTTCCCACTTGGAATCTACTAATATACCAAGTGTTTATGACCCCAAGACTGGCTGACATCTTCTGCATTCCAAAATTATTTCACTACTGTGACAGTGACAAAAGATAGACGGGTCTTTGCTTGTATCCTGCACCCACACACACATACACAGGCCCTCTCCCTTTCTGCCATCTCTCGTGCAATGTGGTTTGTCCTGAGAGAAAGCACACCAGGTGAATATTGCAGGAGGAACTGTCTGGATGCTCACATCGTTAATACATTCCAAAGACAGGGGAGCTGAGATGTTTGCAGCTGACTTTGGTGCACATCAGCCTGCAAAACAGCGTAAAATGCTGCTGAAGACTGGGCAAACTGGGCAAACTGTGTCCCAAGGTCACAGGCAGCTTGCAGGTGGATCCCCTCCCTGGCAAGAATGCCTGCAGAGTAGCCCAAGGGAATGGGTGAGTAACAGCACTAAGATCCAGACCAAAACAGAGGTAAAATCCTAAAGTAGCTACACAAGTGCTTTGCTGCTTTATAATTGTGAATTCTGCAAGTCCAAAGTCTGTAAACCTGAATTTTTCTGGCTGAACCTGCTTATTTGATACTCTCTTTGGACACAGACTATTGACCAAAACCTAAAAGGTTATGTGGACCGAGATGCACCAAGACTTTTCTGAGAAATTCAGAAAGCAAGCAGGTCTCAATGAAGCTTGTGATTCAACAGGAGGGACCATGTTCAGATTACACTGTAATCCATTATAATAGAGTTGTAATTTAGATACTGCATTGGTAATATTTAGGTAACATATTAGCAATAAATCTAACCATAATCATCCACAAAATCACTCTGTTCTTTCACCTGGCCAAGAACCTTCTCTCTGCTAGTATGCTACAACTGCTAAGCAACAGCAACATTCATCAAGTAGTCTAGAAATAGTCAAAATAATTGTTTTCTCTGATCTGAACAATGATTTGAGATACATCCTTCTAATGCTAAATTAGACAATACTTATTACTTGATGCTAAAAACTATTTATAAGTAAATGTTTTCCCAAAGTCACTTGGTCTCTGTACATCAAATGTCTATAAAAATCTAGCTAAGCAAAGGGAAACTAATTCTGAAATATTTACAATGCTGTAACACACAAATAAAAGCAAACTTGATACAGACGTTGCTAACACACAATCCTAAATGCAAGCTCTAAAAATCAAAACTGCTGGATCAACATAAAAACAATAGGAAATCAGAACTCAAACAGCAATTCTGGTTAAGATAAGTGAGAGAACTTCCTCTTCTGCCCCACAGCAGCCTACACAGGGTGTTCTTGGGCTCTCCCCAGAACCACTAAGCACAACAATAGTTGTGGCTGCTTCTCAGTCATGATGTAAAACTAACAGCCTCAACTGTGGCAGACTACTGCTACTGTGATATAAAAGAGTCTGGTTTTGCACACCTTCAAGAGTTAGAACATGGCAGACCAGATTTAGACTCGTGCTGGCACAGACTTTTCTATCTGCAGCTAGCTAAGTAAAGCAAAGAACAAATGTTGTGAGGGTGGAGAGAAATTGTATAATGAACTGCAAGGGGGAGGAATGTAGGAGTGCTGTGAATATCTGTCACTGCTGTCACTACGCAGACATAAAACTTTACACGATTTAGAAGAAAAAAAACATTAAAGATCTCTCATATTTTTTATAATTTCTATTAAAAACAGACCAGTTGACCACAAATATTTCCATGCCAATTTCTTGGCAATATATAAATAGTTCTCTCAGAACTTTTTCAGTCCTTCTCTATAGTCCAAGTCCATGTAATCCATGGAACTGTGGATTGCCCCATAAACTGAAACAAAACTAGGAGAAGAAGATAATTAATGGCCCTTCCCGGATTTTGACTCATGTTCTACATGAGGAATTTCCTCTAATCTATGCCAACTAACTGGTCCCAAAAGAATTGCCTGCTGAGAACTATCCTGTCACAGCGTGCTTTCAGCCAGAGCACATAAGCATCCTAAAGCCTTACATATGATGAACAGTGGAGGAAAACGAAATCCCAAAGAGACTCACAGATTTAAAACTGTTACTCCACCTACAGAAGTGCACAGCTTCTCATACTTCCCACCATCACACCGCCACCAAAAGCAATGAACATTTTGAAGAATCCAGTCTACTGGAGTTTAGCTCCCGATTCTCCTGTTTCCTTCCCACTCCAAAAAATACAGAATTTACAGGGCTGAATCAGCTGATACAGCCTACTAGTCTCTTGACAGTGGCAAATATACAATTCAGAAGACTGTAGAAAAAAAATTCTACTGTGTATATTGTAGAAGGCTACAACTATAACTGAATAATACATCTGGAGAAGTATCACAGTAAATTTTACTATGGACCATGCATTTTCAAAAATCAAGCTTCATTATTTTTTCTGTAATCTGTCACTGTTCCATTTTAATTCTTCACCATCTGAAGTTTTATCACTGAAAGGAAACAGACCACTTAAAGCTTTCTTATGAGCTGCATCTAAGTCAATTTGTACATTAACTTCAGTTGTGCTACTGCAACAAGTATTAGACTTATAACTAAAAAACATGCAAATCTTTATTTTCTTCTGCACAGGGGGGAGGGGAAGCCAAAAAGGGGATTGGAGGTATTTTCTTCATCAACATAAATTAAGAAATGGATTCTCTTATGCATTTTCTCATCTGTCTAATGTAATTTGAAATTCTGGCATCCAAACTACACCACTAGGGATCAGTGGACAAGGATTTTGCTTGAATAAGACAGGAATGATAGAAAAAGGTGAAAGGAGAAGACAGATGTAATTTGTGAGGAATCACAAGAGATTCTGACCACACGATGCATTTTCAGCATTAAAAATTCTGAGCGTGGAACAGATGTGAGAGAACTGCACAGCATCATGTGCTGATACAACCCTGTAGTTGAAAAGGGAGAATTCTTGACTACTGACTTGCCTTACTTTCTTTTTTTTTATGCTTTTAAATTTGGTGCCTTGTCAAACTCTATAAAGCTTGGCTTTACTACCGTGCTTTGCAAGTTAAAGAAGGAATCCTGTCACGTACACTTAAATCTGCATTTCTCAGTACAGACACGTGGTGGGCTGGCCTGGGCTGGAAGCCAGGAGCCCACCAAGCTGCTCTATCACTCCCCTCCTCAGCAGGACCAGGGAATAGAATGAAATAAACCTCATGGGTCAACGTAAAGGCAGTTTAATAAAACAAAAGCAAAGGCCACGAACAGAAGCAAAGTAAAACAGAGGATTTACTCTCTCTGTCCCATGAGCAGGTCATCCCCAGCCACTTCCTGGGAAGCAGGGCCTCAGTACAGTTGCTCTAGAAAACAAGCATCATAATAAATTATGCCCCTTCTTCAGTTTCTTGATCCTTTCTTACTTCTTCCTCCTTTCTTATTAATCAAGTGCCCCCCAAGCCGCTCTGTCACTCCCCTACCTAAGCTTGCCCCTCACACCATGCTTTGCAAGTTAAACAAGAAATCTTGTCATATACATCTAAATCTCCATTTCTTAAAGACATCACATCTAATCTGAACTATCAGACATTCCCCCAAGGATCCCACCTCCAGACCCCTCTGTTAACCAAGAGATACAAGATGAAAAGAAAAACAAAAAGCACAACAGCACATCATTCCCAGCTCTCTTTTGCTCATGAAATAGCAGATTTCCAGTTATCTGCTCAGCCTTTTATCTAGTGGGAACAGTAAGTCTTCAGTTCTGCTGAGGTATTGTCTGGTACTTTCTGGGAGCCCTTGTTTATGAGATTGCCTTCTCTGCTGTTAAAACTTTTCTATCAAAAAAAAGATTTCACTCCACACAATAAATATACCTCCAAAGTAATAACCACTTGCTTTCAGAAGGTATATTATCAAGTGGTTTCAATATATTCTATTTAGAGAAGATCCTTGCAGACATACACAAAGCTCTTAAAACTTTGTGGAAAAAAAGTTCTTAAAACTCAGTAAGCTGAGTGTTGTTCACTAACAAAATACTGCACTGTGTATTTAGAACTGATTGAGATTTTCTTTCTGTTTTATCAAAAACAAAACGGAGAAAATTCAGGAAAAAAAATAATTTCTTCCCTGGAAGAAAAACCTGGAAGAAAAACCCCCCAGATTGGGGTTTTTTTTCCCAGCATAGTGATGTCCAATGTCAAGCTTTTTATCAAATAGCATTATCTTCCTCTGTTATGGTTATAATTAGTGGGGAATTATGTATTCAAAGCTCAGTACAGCAGAAGTGCCATACCCAGAGTAAGTCAGCAAATCATATGGACTTTAGCCAACACATCAAATTTTAACACAACTCTTAGTATTAAGAGGGCATATGAGTTCATTAATGATTTTAAGTGGTCAGCACCTCTACTTTACATCCTTGTTTAGGAGTCAAAAGAAACCTGTTTTTTTTCTACAAGCACCTCTACCCTCCAATAAAGGGCAGGAAAATCACCAGCCTTCACCTATAGATGACAGTGTCACTGCAAAAACAACACTTTTCTGACTGACTAACACTTAAGAAAAGACCTAAAACTCAATACTTCAGAGTTTCCATGAGCACTGCCTCTACTAAACACTTTACATACTGAAATTACAGTAATTCAAAGTACCAATATAGGATAGCTTCCATGAAATGCTATTAACTGCACTTTATCAGTTTACTACTCATTACTCAGACAAGAATAGCAGTGAAGAGAGGGGCTTCTCCAGGCACCAGAAATAATACTGTGTAAGGGGAGATGAAGAAATTTTTTCCCTGATGTCAGTCTTCTCAAACCAATGGGCAAAGAAGCAGAGGTACAAATTAAAATTTCAGTAAGAAGGGGATTGACCATTCCCCAGTCTTCAAACGTGCCAAACAATTAAAGTGCCTGAAAAAAACCAAAACATTATTTGTCTCAGTCTCATCACAACTACAGGTTTTTAATTCCTTTTCATTCCATGAAGTCAGTTACACATTTGTTATCAATATGGAAATGGATTAGTCAAATTGATTAATCAATTAGAGGGGAAGGGCTTGCTTTGGTTTTGTGGGAATGTTTTGAGGTTTTCTGAAGAAAAAAACAACACAGAGCTCCCCTCACAGTGAAATCACATATCATGTCCCCAGTGGACCACCACTCCATCAGATTCCAGCACAGATTTCTGAGCCACTGGAGTGCAGTTTTCTTTCTCAGGAAAGCTCTAGGGACTCCACAATTATTTGGGGGTTTTTTGAGCAGTAGTAGAATGCCACAGGATCAGCAATCCTCAGTGCGGTTTTGGGGCCCGAGGAGAAATTAGGTTTAGCAATGATCACAGCGGGCCAAGAAATTACAACAAAAAGTATATAGTGGGAATACTTATTTAGAGGCAAGATTGTATGTGAATTAAGATTTGCATTTGTCCTGGGGACCTGAGTTCTCTTCCTGCTCCTGTGGTCAATGTACGACTGAAAGGCACCTGTTCGAAAATCTGTGACTATTTCGCTTCTTACTTTTATATCCACGAGATTATATTCTGTAAGAGCAGTTCAGTATAAACCACCATGCAAACTTCAGTTAATGGAAAACAGAAAGTTAAGAATTTGTTGTTTCTGATCATCAGCTTTAAAAAAACCTGATAAGCCAAAAAATATTTGGCAAGAACCTTCCTCTCTCTTTTTGTACAGTAGAACTTATTGTCCAGCTTGCTGATTCAGTCAAAGTAATAGCACAGAAAAAATCTTGGACGCTAAACAGGTCTATTACTTTCTTATTTCTCAGAAACTGAGGTCTAGCAACATTAAAGGAATTCTTTTTCAGGCACTGAGTCAAGAAATTACTTACAAAAGGAGAGCACTGAGAGTAAACAAAGTCACACTTCAAGCACTGAAAAACTTGTGGTATTTGATCTTCAGACCCTCCCTTTATGTGCTTGACACTTTTGCTATAGAGTTTCTGCTTCTGGCAGAGAGCCCTCTATTACCTTGAACACAAATGAAAATAGAAAGAATCCTTTTCCTAGATTAAAAAAAAAAAAAAGTGCAAACTGGGCTATAGTGTTTCCAATATTAATGTCATAACAGACTAGAACAGAGATGGTGTCAGAAAGCAGCAACACACAAAACACAATGATGTGAACTACATTAGAAATATGAACACAATTATTCCCATAGTATACAGTAGGTGTTTTTCAGAGGACCTTCATACACATAATCTAAAAGTTAACATTTTGCATATTCTATCTAAGAAGTAATGCAGGGAAGTCTCACAGCTTCATAGAGCTCATCAGCTTCTCCACAAGAGATTCCAGTGATTATTTTACACTACACTGAAAGACAAAGAACAGGCAAGTTAGAAGACCAGTCAAAACCTCAGCACTGTATTGCAAATACTCCTATTTAATTCATGTGTGAACCAGGTGCTTGAAGTTTCTACGCAGGAAATCTTCACTGATGTAAGAGACAAATGCAGAGCATCACTGAAAGCTGTGGGAGTGGGACATCTTAACATCTGATATAACCTTCTTATCCTTGCCACCTTTTCATTTTGTAATTTTCTAACTATATTTTTTTTAATGCAGCCACTAGACAAAGGATACGAATAGAAGTTATTCACGGGACAATCTCAAGCACAGCTTTTAGTAAGCCAGAAATACAGTGATAAATCAAGTTCCAATTTCAACCTCTCCCTGCTCTATTTTAATCAGCAAAATACATAAAAGAGCACTCTTCAGCTTCCAATTCTTTTTCACTACTGTACTGTGAGTTGATTAACCATAATACATAATCATTTCCCATTGAAACAATTTGAAAAGGAGCTTCACAACTAAGTGTTCTGCTACAGCTAAGGGGAAGAGAAAAAATCAATACAGAGATTTCAGGGGCTCCAATCAAAATAATGTTCAGTTAGATCCAACAGAATAAAATGATGCATCACAAAGCGAGATGACCATCTGGAAAGACATTTCTTCCTGAGTTACTGAAGAAATGCAAATATGAAGGAAAGAGAAATCACTAAGGGTTCAGAAAGGTCCAAAAATATACGCTTTCACAAGTTGGAAGACTTTGGTTTCACAATGAACTTTGTTAAAACTAGATTTATACTTGTCAGATTTCATAGGAGTATCTTCTCATTCATAGCCTAAATGAATCCAGGACACAAAAAATCTGCAGCTATTAAGTTTTCCCACAAGATGGCACTAAACCCTCATCCTGCAAAAAAATATTAAAAAGCACAAAAATGCAAAGGAAAAACTATAGCCACATATATAAAATAAATAGACTATCTAAGACTTAGAAGTTGTAAGTCGGGAAAAATAAAATTAACGGCCTAAATCAGATATTTTCTTACAAGAGATCACAATTTCCCCCTCATAATTAAACTGCAGTGGGAGGACACACAGACAACACCACATATATACACATTCAATTTATACTTATACATACTTAAAAATGTTTCTGTATATATATATATATTAAGGTAAATAAAAATCTAAACATTTGTTCCTCAATATTTAATACAAAATAGTATCTGTACAAGCTGAAAAATCCAACCCTAAGTCTGAAACTGGATTGTCTTCCAAACGATAATCATTAAAAAGCAAACACAAGACACAACTGAATCTAAAATCCCTCTAATTTGGAGCACCCCAAGTGCAAACTCCAGTATCCTCTCCAGAATCACTTAAATGAAGGCCAGGGGATCCCTAAACTACAGTACTGTTCAAATTTAAATCAAAGCATTACTAGCCTGGAACTCTGTTTAATTCTTAGGTTTAAAAGCTTAACTTACAGGCTGAATTATCCTCACTAAACAAAAACAGTTGCTGTTGTTTCCAAGCCTACATATATTGTTTGGTGGGGGGGGGGAAGAAGGAAGTGTGTTGGGTTTTTTTGATCCCCACAGAAGTTTTTCAAAAACTTTCTAATCCCTGACTCACAGTTAGCACTTACCAACAAATCAAGTTGACCTTGGCTCTTTGTTCCAAGTTCTGACACAGAACCACAGTATTTCTAAGCGAGAAATGTTTTCATTGCTCTGGTTACACCACCACGGCTCAGTCGGTGCTGAATCCAATCCCACTGCAAACACCAACAGTCAGATACAACCTTTGCCACTTGCCTGTTTAAATATGGGCCAGCCTGCATTCCTAAGGAGCAATTACAATTACAGTGCAGCTACAAACATCAAAGTAGAGTTAAATCTTTATGTCTTCCTCATCACCATTCAACACTCCATACTGTACAAAATACTTAACTTTTAATAAGCAGTTAAGTATTTTAGATTTCAAGTTTTAAGAGCTACTAACTTACATTCATTAACCACAATTATAAAACCAGTTTTTCTACAGAAAAACATATAAGAAATGAATAGTAAAATTTTGGTACTAATCCAAAAGTGGAAAGAAATTTCTCAGCTAAGACTACAGATCCACTGTTAAGCCACTACAGGGAGCAACCATATGCAGTAAACTCCTTTTTCCTTTCTAAACTACTTGATTTTTTTTATACCCCACCCTTTTCTTTCCTTGCATGCTGGTGGATTCTTTTTCCCCCAAGTACATTGCATAACCTTAATTACTGAAATAGTTGTGTACCCATATGCTGGTCTGCTATTTAGTGGTGTTCAAACTCAAGAAGTGCCCAGAAGCCTCCAAGGAGCCCGTTGTTGCCAACTCCAATTAAATAAACAGGTACTAGGGTCATTTCAGGCCAAATGCATTCCACACTGCTGAATCTGAAACTGTTAGCACTATCTACTTCTCCTCCAACAGTTTACTGGTTTTTTTCCTTATTTTTTACACTGCTTTAAGTAAGCATGCTGTAAGAATATTCCATATATACAGATATTGGGGAAAAAAGGAATTATTAAAGCTCTGCAACCAACTTTTCAACCAGACACAAAAGAAAACAATGATTAAGGTAGGAAAAAGGAAAGCAATTTGAGGATCTGCTCTGTACTCCAAGCCTTATATTCACAAAAAAGCAATGCAAAGCTCCACAAGCACACCTCTACTATTGATTTCCTTTCAATCACCCCGCACTGAGCATAAGACACCACAAGATATAGGGGTGGGGAAGGGATTTTAGAGCCACCTTGAAGTACAAAATGCTTATTTAGTTGTAACTGCTGGGGTTCATTTTTCCCCACATCACATGCTTACACATCTGTTGGCTATACAATGTAAACTCATCGCAGTTTAAGTACAGATTTGTGATCAGAATGAATATCCCCTTTAACATATCCTCCCTTAATCCCCAGGTTTTGCACTGTATGACCAGAGAGGATTTGTTCTATTCTGTATAAAAGAAAGTGAAAGTACAGAATCAATACTCTGTTGTCATCCAGAACACTCCGAGCATCCTGCTCAGCTAACGTCAGCTTCTGTCAGTAATTTAATAAAACATATGGGCTCTTTTACCTTTTTAAGCAATTATATCATCTTGAATCCTTCTACTTTCCAATTCGTGCTCAGATGCATCTTAAAACACGATGATTTTACCTTACTCTTGAACAGCACACAGGAGATGGAGCACATGAACCATATGAACTGACTCCACAACACTGTTTTTCTTTAATCTACCTCTGATTTCTCTCTTCTTTTCCATAATTCCCATTTTCTCCAGATTTTCCTCTGCATTTGCAACAAGTTCTCACTTTTATATCTTGTTTGCTTTGCTTAACACATATTTTTCAATTGCAGCTTTCCTTTAACCCTACTGTTTCTCAGATAACACTGTAGTATCAGTAGAACTCACATAGCAGCAAAATCTTGAACTAAAACATCAGTGTTTTGTGGGTCGGGGGCTGTCACTAACCCGAGCATGTGCACAGACGTGATGACTAGTGAAAATAAAACAAAAATTAACAAAAGAAACTATTTTCCAACATGATGGAATGATTTACAAACCCCTTATAGCCATATCAGAAACGATTTAAATGTAAAGTAAGTGTCAGCTACAATAGGCAAAACATACTGCATAATGCACTCGTGTGCCTGGAAGGTCTTCCACAGTCTGATGGACAAAGCAACTTAGGATTCAGTACTTAAAAAAAGTCACTAAATTCACGTCACAAAAGCCCAAAGTGATGGGATGCATTGCCATTTCTTTGCAGGGAGCCACTGTGCACATGCAACAATATCCCTGTTTGGGGAATTCAAACCATGCCTGTTTCGGAGTATAACCTTTAGAGAGAGGAGCTCCACTGGGATCAGCAGCTGAACACAAAACATCAGGTAACAATTATAAACATCTGAGAAACACAGGCTCCTTTGCTCTGCTACTCAGTTTTAACATAAAAATACCTATATAAAAGTGAACTCAACTTTATGACTGAATGCATCTAATTACCAATTTCCCTTAGAACGCTTGATTTAAACAGAAACCTTCCTGATCCTTTATTATGCTTACTTCGTGGTGTTGCAAGGATTTACCAGTTTTGATGTTTCTGCTATACATGTGTTCAAAAACTGCACTGGCAATCATTATTTAGGGAGACAGGTGTTCCCAGAGAAGATGTTTCTCAAGGAAAAGAAATATTTTTCTTCTTCTGAAGGATTACAGTGGTTTTGGAGTTCTGTTTCACAACACTGATGAGAACTTCTACCCTGACTTTCACAAAATACTGACAATTAACTAGCAATCTCATAACTCACACACTGCTGCAGTTAATCCCTCAGAAGCCAGACTACCTGGGTTCAGTACTGAACTTCATGTTCTCATATGACCTAATTATTGTAAGATAAATTATTCTAATGTTACACATCATTCAGACTCAATAGTAGAATTTTAGGAGAATTCTAGGGAAAAACATATAATCTGATAAACTGAAGGCAATATTAAAGATATAAATAATCAAAGGTAATGGGATATACATTTGTATCCCATTATATATAAATGCTAAGGGAGATAAAGCTTCATTCCATTCCTGCTCTGGTCAATATTTGTTGATCTTTAAGTAAAAAGGAGATGGAAATCAGCTGAAATCATAAGTGCTCCCCTCCCCACCCCAGACCCTGTATGGCAATAAAAACAGGCACTACCACTGAAGGAAGTGTCACAAGCAGCAGTCTTTTTTTCATATTCCAAATTACTCTTCATAATGTCCTTTCTTAACCCAGCTCTTGTTATCAGCAGTCCTTACTATTCTCACGTCAAATCCAACAGAGTGGATTCCAAGCCTTCCATTTGAAATTCTCTCTAATAAACAAGAAAATAATCACTCTGTAAGGTGATATTTTCACAACACATTCCTAGTAACAGAAATAGTATATTCCACAATTCTGGAACCGTTTTTTAAGCACAGAATTCATTAATACACTAATTGCACAGAAAAATTAATGCTGATGATATTTCAAATAACTGCACTACTGCCAGAAGTAACAAAATGTTGAATTATTGTTCCCTAATTTCAGGGCATCTAAATACACTAAGAATTGGAAGAGGTCATGCCCTGAAACATTCTGATGTTGTACAGATGAGATGACTTGTAGCAGCAAAGGATTAATCACAGGGGAATTGCTCTCCACTGTTTCACATGCTACAGCTCCTGCAATTTCCAGTGAGCCTTCTCACTCAACCTATAAGGAAGCAAATGCACTTACATCACCTTTGAGGATATGTACAGTAATGTAGATGCTCCTTGAGGTGTAAAATCTGCACCAGAACTCTCTGGACTAAACCTTTATGCTACTCAGCAGACCAGAAAGCCCCGTCCAAAGCAAGTTCTAGAGGGCACAGTCTACCATAAGGAAGAACTTACATCGGTTACCACAAATAAATTTAACAGTCTGCATCTTAAGCCATTTAATGTAATACAATTAATATTTCTGAAGAAGACTGGCATTGGTTTCTTCAACTGAAAAACAGGAAAACAAGCAGGTTGAATTCTGTAAGTATGGTCTAACATCTTCACAGGCTAATTTACTGATTTCCAATTTACTCTGCAGGGAGAAAATGAAGTTGATACCAACAACAGGAAGCCATCCCATGCACATTTATTAGAAGTTATTTCTACACAAGAAAAAATTAAGGTCTTTTCTTCAAGGAATGATGCCACAATTAGTGGTATGGAACTGTCAGCCAATGAGGCAGAGGTCCAAAAAACATAATAGCCAGACAGTGTGTTCAAAGACACAGAGGAGAAGAGGACTAGGCATCAAAAAGTGTGATCATGGAGTTCAGGAAAAAGATTAGAAATCCTGGAAGTGAGACTAAAATGGAGCTTCAAAGGCATTACACCACCTTTTATCCCTAATAGGAACATCCACCAGAAGGCTGGCAGTAAAAAGTGCATTGCAGGCTTTATTTTTTTCCTCTGATCAATTCTGTATCTGATACAGAGATGTTCAATAACAAGAGAAACGAACAGAGGTGGTCAATGAACACTCTACTTTTGTCAAGTCTTAAGCCATTATCTCAGACAAAACAGGATATAAATTCTACAACTTTTTCCCTTCTCTTCCTGCTTCAATTCCTCTGCTTTATCATTAATTTACCTTATTCCATTAAAAAAAAACAACCCAAGATGAGAAGAAAGACTACAGTTTTAAAACAGCAATTGTACTCATAAACTTGACATCCTGGCCTCATTGATGTCTGCAGCAGTGAACCAAAGAGCCTTAGCTCAAAGGCCTATTTCACATTTTTTTTTAATACAGGTTTACCCATAATTCAAAATTCAGTTGAATAATGAACCACTTAGTATCACTTCTAACAAAAAACCCAACACATTGAATCTATTCAAGCCATGTCAAAGGTACTCACTGGGGGGGTTTTACCTCTCCAAACTCTCTCCTTACTGAAATAACCTTGATCAGCTCCATGATTCACCTGCTGCACTGACCCTCCCTTTTACATTCCCAGTTGTATTGGAAACAAGTTCAGTCCTAGATATTGAATTTTATCTATTAAGAGAAAAAAAAGTCTAGGCCACTGGTACTCAAACTTTGAGCAAAAAACCCTTTACAGAAAAGTGTACCTTAAAATAGCACTCTGCCATTTCTACTGCCAAAAACCTTAGTAAAACATAATATACTTTTTAGAGAGGATTAGAGTATTTTTTTTTCCTTTGATAAACAGAGCTTGTAGAAATCCCGAGTGTTATCCATATTCAATAAGAATCAAGTATCTGGGTATGATGTTGTGAATAACCATTCCATTTTCCTCTGTTCATCATAATGCATATTTATTGACAAAGCAAAATCTAGAAAGTATCCAGAGCACTTTTTAAAATATTGATTACTTTAAAAGATAAAGGCTGTCCATTCCTAAACCCATACATTTTCCTTGTATGCACATTCATATGTCAAAACCTTTTTAGTAGCACTAAAAATGTAACCATGTCTTTGGTTTAGTCCTATTCCTTTCCATCTCTCAGTTCCCTCAAATCACAGAAGCTGTCGACATGTTGCACTGTAATCTATTTTGATTATTTATACTTGCACAGGGGGAAATTGCTATTTCTGAGACAAACCCAGAGCAGGATACCCACATAATCCACTGGTCCAAAAAATCCTTTGGAAAGGGTAACAGGAGATGCTGTGGTCACTGTGAGGGAAGGGGTGGCACAGACACAGTGACTGTGAGGTGCTCAGCTGCCACCTGGGCTTAAACCACAACAAGCAAGTTAACTGCCAAAGAAAATAATTAAATAATAAATGTCTATCTCTAAGCAACTGTCCTGTGATTGCTCTGTATTGTGTTTAGCATAAGGAATATTTGAGAAGGGGGGGGAAAGAGAAGTTAAATTTGCATAGTCCTAAACTCCAACCAGTCAATAACAATTTTCGTGCTTTAAGACCTTTTCTTCTGTTTCTTCCAGTGCCACAAGAGGTTTAATCAAGTTGGACCATAAAAAAATAAATTCCAGGAATGATGAAATGCAAAATATCTCCTCCTTGGAGAGTAATACCATTTACCTGCCAAGTGAAAAGCCTTCGGCCAGCTGGATCATTTATTTTTAAATACCACTAAACAGAATCAAGAGAAAATGGCTCCAGGCACTTCAGAAAACAAAGGAAATTAAACATTTAATTGCTTTTGTAATCAAATAGACCTGACATTAATATTTTGTTCTGTAGAATCTTTTATCACCTTTTTTTTTTACCCCTAATAATCTCTAGAATGAAAATGCTACAGTCTTTGTGAGTTCAGGGCAACAACCACCTTCTTACTTAGGTAGTCTGACACATCACCAGGGACCTGGTGTTAGACCTCTCTTTAGCTAAATTTGCTAAGTCTAACCAAGAATTTTAGAATAAAGCCAAATAATCAGGCATCTCTACTCAGACTTGTGCAACTTCATTTGTGTATTCTTCTATACTAAATCCTTTTTTCGAAGTTTGTTCAAAATGAAACTGCTGAAAGTTATCCCAATGACAAAAAATTGATAACTACATACCTACCTACAAAAACAAGTATGCTCTAAGCTTTTATTGTATTAAAATTCAATTGTATGAGACAAAATACCAGAAGGCTATGTTATTACTGATGCACAGATAAGTTTTTTTGTCCTGAAGCCTGATTCACTGCAAGCATCTGATAAAACCATTCAATAAATAAATCAATGCACTGTAGCCAGTTACAAATATTACCCAAATATAGCACACTTTCACCAGCCACTATTCAAATTTTATTTCAGCAGAAATAATGCAAATATTTGAAATAGCTTCAACTAATTAGACTTTTCAGCACATTGATGGTTTTGTTGGCTCTTACTCCTCACTGGGAAACAGCCAAAGCAAAATGACATGACATAAATAAGCATATTCAATGTTTCTTAAAAGTTACAGAAAAGTAAGCACTTTCAGACTTTTGATTTTAAACTTTACAACCTTTTTGACAGTCTTCATTCCTCTGAACAGAATATTATTTTCTGAATTCAAACTTATATGGTAAAACTGAACCGTTTCTGGTACTTGATATCCGGTGCCTTGGATTTTAAGTGCTTTTCAAGATAACTGGTAGCTATTTACAGGAAGCTTTGTCTATAAAGTCAGAATAGTCCTGATCAGATGGTACACCTCAACAGTTTTGTTTTCCTTAATAAAACATTATCTTTATTAAACCCAAATGCATTGTCTCTTAAAATAGCCTGTAACTAATCTACTTGCCAGTTTTGATATTATGCCTACAATTGAAGTCTTGTTTAGACATCAAAATTTTTTAGTGTTTGAACAACTTTTATGAAGTGAATTAACACAACCTGCCTGCGAACAAGAGTATCTGCTCCAAGTTTGCCAACAATTAATTTAGTTTCACTGTAAGCATGGCTCCTTCTGGCACTTTTTCCCTTGATTTGGAGATGGTTGAGAGAACCAGCATGAAAGAATGTCTGGAGCACCAACTGATGTACATGCCCAGAAGATGTCACCATTCATTGATGACTTTGTGTTATTACTATGATGACTCTTTTCTTATTGAGACCAGCAAGGGGTTTGGAATACAGTCCACACAGGTAATTCTTCTTTTAAACTTACAGACAGGGAGGACTAGAGTTTAAATGTAGCTGAAATACAACTGAATTGCCTTTTTTTTTTTCCTGTACTTTTATAGAAAATATTGCAATTGCATGACTGACTTAGTGAGGGAGAGAATATCTTACACAGCTAAAAAAAAAAAATTTAAAANACCACACACATCTTTTGAACAAGAGCAATAAACAGTGGAGCTCCTAAGCCAGCCAAACCAAGAAGTTTTGCTGAGGAAGGAGTAAAAGAGGCATAAGAAGCAGAGGGGGATGCAGTTTCCAGAATCCATTCAAGGGGTTCTAAGTCCAGATTGGGATCCGTGGACTTAACAGTCCTTGAAAGACTTGTATAGATCTACTTAATAACTTTCTGAATTTGTGGAAGACAAAAGTCCAGCAGCAATGACCAGCTTAACTGCATATTTTTTGTTTAAATACCTTTATGCTAATTCTGACCATGACACCTTCATCTGGTATTTCCCAATTCTCATTTTATGAGAAATATCAGTCATTGCTCACTTTTTTTTCATGCTGTTCCAATTCTCGCAGATTTCTATTACATTCCCTTTTTTCATCTCTTTTCCAACCTTAGCAGACCTTCCATACTTTTTTTTATCTTCCTTCCTTCCTTTCTCAGTGGTACCTTCTTTAGTTCTACCACAACCTTTTTGAGATGAAGGGAATCTGGACTTGCAAAAAATTCAGCACAAAGATGAGCTACAAAAAATAAACTGTCAATGTAATGTTCTCTGGTTTGCATGTCCTTTTTTTTCACATTTTTTTTTCTGATTTTCAATCAGCTTTTTGACTGTACTGAGCATGCAAACAGCCGATTTTGGTAGAAAATCTGTTATAACCCCAAACCCTCTTTTCTGTGTGCTAGTAGTGCATTTAGCAACATTGTCTATGTGAATTTAGGACATTTTTCCCATAGATGCACCACTTCTCACTTATCAGAACTAAATTTCATTAAGAATTGTTATATACATTCCTTCAGTATTGTAACTCTCTCTAGTCAGTGTTCACAGTTATCCTGATTAAGAACATTAACAACAGATGCCCTCATGCCTTTTGCCCCCTTTTTCATTTAATTAATACGTTGAATCAAGGAGATCCCTTTTCATTGAAATTAATCTCCCTGATTCATTTCAACCTGTTATTATTCCATGAGAGATATTCTACAATAGATATTCTATTAATGCACGTGAAAGAACTTTTATTTCACATAAAGTTAGGTCTTTCAAGAACCTTTGACAAGTAACTCCAAAAAAGCTTTTCAAAATTCCTGTGACTGTATCAAGGAATCAGGGACTCCTTGGCATACACAAACACACACAAAGGGGATTGAATAATATCATACAAATAAGCATGAACAAATATGTTTTTATCAGATCTGGACTCTAATGACTGAGAGAATTATAGTTACTCCTACATTCAATCTGATAGAAAAATAATTGTAGGTGTATGGAGTTAATCAGGGTTTTCCATATTTTATGGGAATTTTGCCACGAACATTGGTTTTGTCATAATAATAACAACAACAACAACACAATCCTGACTGAAAAGCTAAGGATGTGTCATAAGTCTTTCAGGCATACTTTCTGCACACAGGCTGTATTTTTCCTTTATGCTGCTCCTGACCACTTCATCATCAGAGAAAAGGGAATCTCAGCTTGGCATTACAAGTATGAAGAAATGGTTTTTAAGCAAAAATATCTGGAGCCTCCCTTTCTATAGATGGAGTGCATTATCTTTCTCTGGAGCGAGCCAGTGAGATTGACAGGAGGCCTGTGAAGTCTCAAGAATCCCCAAAGGTAATCCCCAAAAAGGTAAATCCCAAAAAGGCAAATCCCAAATCAGGATTCTTCAAAACAAAGTATTTTTAAATATTTTATAAATAAAATTCTTCTGCTCAACTGAGTGGAAAGGCTGGATTCCTAGATGGTGTAACAATCCTTTCTTGAAACATTTACACCACAGTCACGTCACTGAACAGCTTTGTGAAGGAAAAACAAAAACAAGCAAAAAAACCGCTATTAAGGGGAAAAACAAAACCAAAACAAAACACTATACAGGTTTTTCTTGCTTTCTTTCCTAGATGAGAGTTCTCAGTTGCTTGCCTAGCAAATAACAGTTTAAATAACTAGAACAACTGGAATACCAGTAACCCTTGATGAACTAGGAAAACCGCAGGCTCTCAACTCACTGTTAGGTAATAATAGGAACTAGCAGGCAAGAGAAGCCATCACAAGTTTTATACTTGGCTACAGAAGTATTAAATACTCTCAGTGAAGATCAAAAAGCACAAGAATCCAAAGAAAAGCAAGGATCGGAGCAGAAATCTCAGCTGCGCTCATAAATTGGTCCAGCAGTAATACAAGAAATTAAATCAATATTATAAAACTAGGTTGGTTTTTTTTCTTTTCTATTTATTTTATTGTGCCAATCAGCACAGCAGCAAGACACTGGAATGGGTGCATGTATAAAAAAAAGAAAAAGCACATAAAATGAAAATCTTTTAAGCTCATCAAAATTCAGAACTCCTTAGATACAAATGTAGGACCTCTTGTAGCTCCTAAGGGGGTTACTATAATGGCCTCATTTTTACCCATTAAAACATGCATATCAAAGACTAGCATTTTAGTCTATTCAATAGACTAAAACTCCACTTTCTGGTAAATGCTCTTAACAGAAAAGATGGGCTCCCTTTTACTCACTTTCTATAAAAATTATCCCTGACCTGGAGGTACCACAGAACACCTACAGTAACATTTCATTCAAACTGCATATATTCAAAAATCTGAAGTTGAATTTGACTCTAATTTCATTGCTTTTAGCAGAAAGTCAGAAGTGATATAGAAATAAATTGTACTGAAAACAATACAAAGAGTATGTCTTTGATGGGTATGAAGTTTTGCCAGTCTGAATAAGGTTCTACGTCCTTATTCACTCATAAGATTCCACTGAATCTACTTGGCTATAGAGGAAATTCTTAGAGTTATAGTGGCACCAATTCTACTATCCCATATTAAGTTTGCATATTTCAAAGATAATTTTTATTTCATTTCAAAGTGAAGTTCTCTTCATCAAGCTAAAGGAAGCTTGAGGGAACTTCAAGATCACTCTGCACATTGAGATATTCACATGCAGTTACAACATAAGCATCAAGTGAAGCTCTTCTAATATTATTTCAATAAAAATAGAAGTGTAGTATCTTGCACATATGAGACCGAGAGGCACATATTGAACAAGGTATTTTATACATAAAGGTAATGTGGGTGTTTAACAAATTACTGTAGGTGACAGAACGTAAAATTTAGACAGAACAAGAAAGTTATATTATTATGGTGACATTGCTTAATATGTTTCTAATCTGCTCTTTCAACACATTTGCAATTGCTAAAACACAAAAGGTTAAACCCTATTGAATAATTCAAGACTAAAGTCTCTTTTCCGTGGAGCTTTCAGGAGCTGTAGTGCTGTGCAGAGAGAAAACTGTGGACCTTTTCTTTCTTTCCCACGGGGAAAGTGTCCTGAAGACTTCACAGAAGATTCTTACTTTCACATTCAGACTCTCAGAGACCCTAGTAATTTCCATAGAAATCCACAGTGCTTTCATTTTAATCAACTTTTCTTTAGTAACCAGAAAATTGGCTAAAAAGGAGCTATCACAAGCACTGTTTTCAAGAGGCATCTCATAAAGCAGTGATGGCAATGGTAACAGGGAACAGGTTTAGTCTCAAACTACAGCATTAAAATGCTATGAATATATAGAAAAAAAAACTGTTACTGATATTCTAGGGGGGTTTGTGGCATTTTGGGTTGGTTTTGTTTTTTTGTTTTGGGGGTGTTTTTCCAAAAATCCGTGGAAATGTAAAGGATTTCCATGAAGTCAAGAGATGGGGAGGTTGATCAACCATCACCACAACCTTTAAAAAAAAATAATATTAATTACTTCCTTTAGGCCCTTCCCAACTGCCAGAAGGCACACAGCAAAAAGTGGAAAAAAATGATCAGTTATTATGATACAGTAAACTTCATGCTCAAACCTTAAGACAGTTCCTCTGAATGATTCTTAAACATAAATTTGGGGTTTTCCCCAACTCTTGCAAAAAGAAATAAAATTTACCTCTTTATTCTTGCATGCCTCATGGTTTTATTATAGAAAACAAGCACACAGTAACATACGGTACATCTGTTTCATATTTTCTCTTTCTGCTGTCCTACTATTTCTCTCAACATTCAGTAACACACTTCTGTTGGTTCATAATAATTATTTTTAAACTGCATATGAAACACAGCCTACCTCTACTGTCATTTCAAGGACATGATACTCCTCCTCTTCCTCCCTCAAACAAATGTATAGTGAAATATTAAGTCAGCAAAACCAAAATTAAGACAAGAGAAACCAGGAGTCATATTATCAAACACTTTACATTCCTTCACTTCCAGAAGTTTGTTTTTGCAAACACTCCTACATTGTAATTCACAGAGGAAGTGATGGCAATAGAAAGGAGATGATGCCACCAGAAACAATAGTTAAAACTCATTTAAGCAAGCCCTAATATTTGCTCAGATCCGTACAAAGGCATATTCTCCAACTGAACAGGCAGCCTCAGGCACAAAACCCACGTGGAACATCTGCGAGGCAAAAAGCACAATGAGAGCTGGGAGAAAGCACTGAGGAAAAAAAATGGCAAGGAGCTGAAACCAGAAAAATGTCATTAGGTGGAAAAAGGCACATAAGGTGGAAAAAAGAGATGATAAAAAGAGGTATTACCTAAAGGGTGGACTTGCAGGTGGAAGCTCACTGAGAAATAATAAGCCTAGTGGGAAATAGGGGGACCTAGAAAGAGGCATTAAAAAGACACAACAGGGGAAGGAAAGTGGGAGCAGAGACCAGTGAATATGCAAATAGTCAAGATAACAAGACTGAGCACAAACAAAATGGAGACACAATTTTTTACACCTGCATACATCCAGAATAGCCTGTTTGACTCTCTAAAGAGAAAATACAGGGAAAATATACAGAGAAACCAAAAAGTAACAAACTTCTGTGAATCACACACTGGAGGTTGATGGTGCTGTCACTGCATCAAAAATGCAGCAAAAAACGTAACCAAAAAAAAAATAAAAATCTTAAACTTGCCAAAAATATTTTGTCTCAAATCTGTCCAAGAAAATCTAAATATTTCTTAGCAGCTGTCTTTCCCCCTGGGCTTTATATCACAATGGGGCACTGATTGGTAAATCTGAACACCACTTTGTTAAGTAAATAAACATTCAATAAAAATAACGGAGTACTGTTGTTCAAATGCCAATTTTAATTGCAGGACTTCAAGCCTTCCCATTTCTTTGTGCAGCAGATGGTAGTTTTGCTGGAAAGCAAAGGACTGGAGGTAGTTTGATTTGGCACAATGAAAATTGGCACCAGAAGTTGAAAATGTTCCATTTCAATTTTGCCACAGAGAAGGATGAATCAGGTCATAATCTGTTAAGTAGAAGCTAAAGGAGCATTTAACTCTCCAGCCACTTCACCGTCATAGAGCCTGCATAGTTACCTCTTATTGCATCTCTTTTACAACATGCTGTAAATACCATAATTTAATAGACACCTCAATTTCTCACTTCTGAAGCACTCTTACTATTTCTTCCCTGTTTTTTTGTGCATAACCTGCATTTTAATAAAATTTTAATACCTGCATTTTAATAAAAAGTTGGCATGTATATATTAAAAAAAGGGCAAAATAATCTCATCAGGAAAGGAATTTTAGGTGCCTGATGAGCGAATACGGTATTATTTCCAGGAGGAAAAAGGTTTTTAGACATTCATTGATCTAATTGTTATAACACTGACATGGTATCATCTATCATATTTCACATTTAGACACAACTAAAACATATGGTTTCCAGTATATTCTTTTATGAATTGGACTGTTGACAAAGAATAAGCTTTCCAGATATGCCATTGGCACTATACTACACTGAAATATTATTATATTAGATTCCCACATTCTAACATAACAACACCAATATGCTTCCTTGCTGTATGCAAAGTCCTTTATATATAAAGAAACAGAGTGTTTATAAATATCTAGACAGGAAATAAGAAGTCTTACAGAATTGTTTCTATAGGATGACTCAGAACACCAATACAAAGGATACCAGTAGAAAAGCTTTTAAAAACATATTTAAAGGAAAAGTGTTTTTAAGAAATTGCATTTTTTATATACTATTTCCCAGAAAGTTTTAATTTTTATTCATCAAAGGAGAGCTGGGTCATTATTGTTTTAATATTATTATTTTAATAGCAAGTGAACAAGACACTAGAAATATACAACATACAATGAATTACCAGCTTTCCTCCTCCTGGTTACTTCCCTGTTATGAACACGTAGCAGTGTAAGGGGAAGAGCTATAGAGTATATATTGCATCACTTTTGCAAAACTTATGTTAAAATTTAGGATGGGATTTTGCAAGACCTTAAAAGAAATTCACAGCACAAATTCAACAGCTAAATTTAGCCAGATCTGCTCCCAATTTCCTTAGGCATTTTTCACAAACTCCCTTCAGAGCTTGCACAAACTAATTTTAAAAAGAACATTCTTCTCTATCTCAAGAAAAGATGTATCAAAATACATTGCTTATGTCAACAGTGGCATTGTTTGAGTAGCATCCACTCCGGTTCAAGGAAGGGACAGGTCCTTCACACACCCCTGCTTTCTTAACATATTTACTATCAAGACTATGTTCCCATTCCAGATGTACTCAGAACTTACCATCCTATCAGCTGTAAGATTTGGGGGTTTCTCCTTTAACAAAGTACAACAGATATTTAGAAATTACCAAAATCTCACGTTCAAAATTTTTCAACTCACTCTCATTTTTACTAGAATGTATTTATCATTTCATCAATATTTTTAAGCCATAGCCCTCATCTCTCAACATACATTCATTCAGTAATGACAGACACGTTATTCCTCAACCATACATGCATTTATGCCTCAGATTTCAGTGCACAGTAAGAATGACACAAACAGCCTCAGGGCATAGTAAATTCAATTATAGGCATGCATCTAAAATATAGCACAGAATACCTAAGGAAACCATTTCATTTCTTAATTCAATTTTTACAAATGAATGTTCCTGTAATTATGTTATGAACCTTTTTAAAAGTAAGGCAACCTCAAAATGATCACTTAATATTTTTTGGATTTTAGACGGGTCACATACTGCGAATTTTTGCAGTAAGCTACTGCCTTCCTTTTGCCAGGCCTCCACAACACCTCAAAACGAAGCAGGAAAAATCCAGTCCTTGCACTGAAACCACCTTCACAAATGACACGAGCCCTCAGCTGACATTCAGCTGCTGGCGAAACGCCGCCCTGGCCACGCTCCAGGGACACAGCCCTGTCAGCAGCTGTGAGCTCTGGGCTCTTCCCCACCACGCACAGAGCCTTGGCCAGCCTGGTGTCTCGCAGCCAGGAGAGGCACCAGCACAGGCAGCCAAGCAGAACGTGCCCCAGCAGCACAGCAAAGTTGGCAGCTGAAAGGCGACAAAAGTTCAGGTGATAAAATTTCTTAGTGGTAGACATGACCTCACCCCACAGAAACTAGTTGGGACCGTGGGATTTGACCCATCAAATACACACCTCTTTCTCCACCTAATGAAACCGTCAAATGAACGCTCCAATATTAGCCTAATATGTTGGAAGAAGTCAGTTATGTATGTGTTAAGAAATAAATCAAATTGCATTAATATTTTGTAAAAAGAAAGTTAAATTAGTATGTGAGATATAAAGCTAAATTTGCAGAAATATTCCCTATTTCATGTTATAGAGGGAATTACTCCAGGGATTAATTTATGTTCACATTCACAACCCTTTTTCTAATACAGTCATTAAATTCTGTTTTATGAATCACTGTTCTCATCTGGGCTAAAGCAATTAAGTTCTCAAGACGGAACAGTAGGTGTGCTAGTGCTAATTAATATTCCCCTGAGGCCAGCCTAGAGTTTGCTTGTGCCTCCAGTACACCTGAGGTTGGCATTAATCAAGACAATTCTTTCTTGGCATCTCTCTGGAAGTACAAACCAGGCATTTAGGATCAAGTTTCTTTCATCAGCCCCTCCACTGGCTCTCCCTGCACTGCCGAGGCCAGATGTGGAGCTACATTCACCTGGAAGCAGCATTTCATGGAACAAACTGCAGAGCTTCCCATCTAATCCACATTAAAAAGTCAATACAACGTGGTTGTAGCAGTTTGAGTTCAACTCTTCAGGAGTCTGATCACTGATCTGCCAAAAGACAGATTTGGTAAAATCTGGTAACACAAGAAAGAAGTGGCCTGTACGTGTGGGACAAACACCTCGGACCCAAGGAAAAACACTGAGTTTGTATCAAATCCTTAAAGTAGTTCTGGCTGATTCTGTGTGCCAGCTACATTTTTCCTCCCTTCTAATGCTTATCATCCCATTTCTCCACTGACCAAACACTAATGGCAGATTTAAAAAAAATAAAAAAAAAATAAATAAAAGAGGACTTGTTTGAATAGTTTTTTATTTCAGCCGCTGCCATGAAGTAGGCCAAGAAATTCCTCTGTTGCAAACACTGGGATATAAAATTTACTCTCCCCATAGTTTGTGGTTTTTTATAAACAATATTTTGATTGCACTTCAGAAATATTTTTGTTTTCCAGTTATGCTACTGATGAATGTACTATATATAAACATAGACAATTTCTGTTTCTCCTGTTGTTTCAAATTTTCTATGTTAGTTTATTCTTATCGTGTATAAAGCTCTATTCCTATATGCACAGTTAGGAAGTTGTGCTAACAAAGAAGGAGTTTTAAATCCTTTTCTGTTAATTTAACAACCAGAAAATACTGAGGTGTTATACTTTGTAACTCTATGGATTTTGCTTTAGTTCATTAATTCAAAGTTTCCTCAGAAAAATCATGCAAATTTTAAAAACCACTATTTAGCATTCTTACATAAAATTTGAAAATCTTTGACGTTTCAACTAAACAAGATCTTCCATCTCATAACAGTTCACAGAAAAAACGTGCACAAGGTGGGGGGGACCAAACAAAAAAACCCAAGCTACTCAGATTGCTGGTTTCCCCAATAAAGGAAGCAGGAGTCAGTCTTCAAAGCACTTTTGTGTGTCAGGATATTTTTAGTCTCACAAAGAAGGATGCTGGAATTGCCAAAGGCTGCCGACCGTCTAATGGAAGCAAAGAGCAGTATAGATATCTAAGAGTCAAAATAGTCAATGTAAGTCTGCATTTCAACAAACAGACTTCTGAAAAGTGATTCCATACTTCTGTGGTATTCTGAGAAGTGTCAGAAGACACATCTTATTATTTTGGTTCACTTCATTGCAAATAATATGTCACTCATTCTTTATTAGCATATTCATGTTTCAGGTTACAAAACATAGTGGTTCACCATGAATAGTAACAGAGGTGCTGTAAAGGCTGTGAAAAGGCATCCAATATGCTACACCAGCAGCTATTCCAGATATCTGTACATTTATTTATTAATATTGATGGAATTCTAATTGAGAAAAGTTAGTTATGCTCAGGCATAACTAAAAAGTTAGTCAAACAAAAATAGACTTTATCTGATTTGAAAGCATTAAAGTTAAACATTCCTTTCCTAGCAGCATATTGAAAATTTCAATAGATGGTCTGTTGTTGCCACCAGTTTTAAATCGTTGTGTTTCATTGTCTAAAGAAAATGCCATAAAGGGTAATGGTAGTTTCATTTATGGAAAAAGTTTCCAATATTACTTACTTCTTGAGCTTCTGTTAGAAACAAGTGGCCCTAAATTGGTAATTCAACTAAATGTTTTAAATTATACCCATTCATGTGTTGACACTTCTCACTAAATATACTGTCCAGATTCCCAGACAACAACAACTTCTCGCACCCAGGAAAACTGGATCAAACAGGTTTCCAGCAGCTGGGTCTTGAGCCTGATTGGAAAGAGAGGAATTGAACATATTTTGTAGCTGGGCACTGCTGAGCTACAAAAGCTCATACGGAAACATTTCTGGCAAAAGGTACACTGCAGCTTTTATCCTAAAAGAGAAGGTTGTCTCTCCCCTCAAATTTCTGTCAGCTTTGAGTGTGTTAGGTCCTGAGGGTCCTATCATGCATACATGGGAAGAGGAAAACAGTGCAAGACATCCTTTGTCACAGTTTATAATCACAGCCATATGGTAAAAATTCCCCCTACTATACAGGCAAGTCTGACCTGTATCTGTCAGAGATTATACAGTGTAACAGCACATTCCATACTCATCACGGAGAGAACAGGTGTACTTCTTATGTTGCTGTTAAGGACACAAATATATGAACATATTATGAAAAATTACAATTCTTTTATCGGGCTATTCATAATTACAGATGTTAAAAGGAAAGAGGAGATACCTAGAAGTCATTACAGTACAGCTTTGTCACTGTGCAACCAAGAAGGCAAATTTCATGAGACCAGAAAGAACATAATAACAGAAACTAAAATTAATCTATTGCAGATGTATTCTGCTGACAATAGGAAGGAACTCCTGATCCCTTATCAGCTACTGATTATGAATTCTACACATAAGAAAAAAGAAATACATAGAAAAGCATTGGGTGCCTAAAAATTAGAATACACCTACGAGTTACTGTGCTTACCTCAATTCCTTTGGAAATTTTGGGTTCTATCACGTGCCCTACAAGTATAACCTGTCTTTATGTTTTGCATTAAGATTTCATATGAAATAGAAGATATGAGGAAATATGAAGGTAGCTCAGGGGGGGTTAATATTGCTTTTAATGTATTTTACTCTTGATCCATGTAAAAATCAGGCACAAGGTGTAAGTCAGAAAAAAGTCCAGCCTAACTTGAGTGTGGCTCAAGTACCAAAATGCAAGTACAGATTTCATATTAATAGTTGCCAAGGAATTCAGAGTCCACTGTATCTGTGCTAGTGAACATTTGGAGGCTTAGGTAACTAAAAGCATAAATAAACACTGTTTTTTAGCGCAGGCAATGCTCAACTAAAATAGCAGACTATAAACAGTATCCTCAAAGCAAAGAATCAGAGATAATGAAACATTTTCCAAAAAGCATGCTTTTGATAGAGCTAAACAGGAGGGATAGCATGGAACTGTTTGTCTGAACAGGAGCCTAAACATTAATATGTATTTTTAGAGCATTAAATCCTTTTTTCACAGCTTCTTTACCTATTCTATGAAAAGGTAGGTCTGATAATGATCAAAGTCATTAAAAAACAAATTACTGATGCATATTGCATCTTCCAGTTGTTAATTACTCCACCAGCTATGCATTATGCACTCCTAAATGCAAATTCTCTTAGCACTTCTGTTAACAGGCATTTTAATAAATATAATTCTGTCACATTCAGTTCTTGCAAGGTAGTTCACCTCTTAACTGCAATTTCCCTTTCAGGTCTGGGTTCCTCTTAGCTGAGGATGAGAAACTTATTGACCCCCAAGTTCTGAAGGGAGAGCAATCTACTCGTTCAACATTAACGGGGTTTTTTTAATTAAAATTAAAAATGAACAAAAATTCACATAAGCTTTTGAGGTTGCAGCAAAATTAATGTAGTCTTCCTGTGCTCCTTGAAGAAAAGGGATAGCCCACAACTCAGAGTAAATCTACAACTGTTCTAAGATAACCTGGCTAATTAGATTTAAGTAACAACTGGGATAAGTGGCAGAAACAGCTTATCAAGCACTGTATCCATCAATATGTCCATAGGCTGGACAGAGGACTAAAAGAAGGTCAAATGCCATCTAGGTTGAAACTAATACTTAGCCTATAGCTCCGATGCCAAATAGGAACATGACCTATGAAGTACAGCTATTTAATAGCCAGACTTCCACACCTATTCCAAACTGAGCCTGTGATTCTGATTAGTGTGATTTCTCAACAGAATCTTTTCCCCCATGTGCAACCCTGAGAACTGGTTGGGCTCTTTGGCTCATAATCTGGTTTTCCCCTAGCAGATGGCATCAGTGCTCACCACCTTTATTTAATTTTATTACTGGATCAGAATTACCATTAGAGATCATTTTTTAAAAAAATTACAAATTGATTGAGGTCACTGCCAAGTGCACAGAATTAGGAACTAGACACCAAAGAAAGGGGGCCTGAAAGTGAATCTTTTCACAGCTTCACTTTGAAGGCACTGATTTACTCAACAGAATGATTCCATATCATCAGCTATAACTGAAAAAAAGGGCAAATTAAATTACCAGTAAGGAATCAGATATACCAAAGAAAGTATTTCTTGAACTGCTTTAGGCACACTGTTCTTATGTCCTATGGATATGAAACCTCCAGGTTTATACTTCAGTAATCATGGACTATAAAAAGTTAAATTTTGAACTTTTAAATTCAGGGTAATATTAGGAAAAGATAAATGGGACGGTTTATTTAATAAAATTTATAGTAGTCTTAAAGGTCAGATTTGGCTTCAGTTTTGCTAATATTTAATCATGAAATCCCTTAAAGCACAGCAAGAAACCATGCAACTAAAAAAGTGAGAATCAAAATCTGAGCTGATGTAGTATTTCACACTACAAAAATCAAAGCCTCAGTCACTAAAGTATAAAAATACTTTTCTGTGATTGATGAAGGCAAATTAAGCCATTTGATTGCAGAGATCCATACTCAAAACCAATGCAGGAATGAAATTCATATGCTTAGAAGCCACGAAACCTTTGCCAATAGGGTTTCTAAACAAAGATTTACACTAGATCCAAGAGACTAAAACCAAAAAGCAGCATATTTCTCCAGTGAGTATTTCCAGATGCCCATACATTACAGAGCACAAACTTCTTTAGCTACTGCACAGGGGTTTTTTTTGCTTCTGAAATAAAGGTACCACAACTGTCTTCTCAGAAATACAGATACTTCTAGAAAAACATTTGTTTCTTAAACACTTAGTACAGCACAGCTAAATTATTTTAAAGATTCTGTACAAAGAATACTCCACTTTCAACAGGAAACATTACTAAGGCCTTTTTAGTTTGCTGTGTCATTCAGTTTTGCCCAGCTTAAAGGAAAACGTAAACTAAAATAGAATAGCTCTACCAAAACCTGTAAGACTGTTCAGACTCATTTATCTCATTGCTTAGATACTAGAGAGTCAGATAGAAAGAGCAGACTGCTGAAGCAAAAGGAGCCACAAGAAAAACAGCAGAAAATGCAAAGACATCAAAAGAAAAAGCTAGATCATCTCAGGAACATATAGACAGATCAGCAGAGTTACTTCATATACAAGGTTTATCAATTTGAAATGCAAAGTTTAAGAGTGTGGTTGTGGGTAGGCAGAATTTAAAAATACCAGTACTGCAAATGTGCACATGCACAGTTATTCTTTGTCATAGCTTTTATCATAAACTGCTCTGTTTTCCTTGAGATTCTTATATGGCAACTTAGTAAATGGGATTGTGACCTGCAGAAGTGTGTACAGCAGGAGTTGTGACACATATTGGTCTAAATCGTGTGACACAGAAGGGCTAACATTTAACAGAAAAGCAAAAAAAAGTGACTTTCTAAACAACCTATTAGTTGTTAACCATCCTAAATTATGAAGTTCTCTTTTTTGTATGGTCTGCACTGTTTTTAGGTATCCAACAGTTGCAAATGTATCGATGTGAAGTTCATTGCTTGCCTCTGCAGGTGACAAGAATAGCCACCTTCTCTATTCCCCTGTAATACCTGTAGGAAATGCAAGATTCACACCCAAAGACAGAACCACTTCATAATCTAAAAAGGAAACTACCACTTCACTGGTTTTGTTTGGAGTTTCTTGCTTCATATCCAAAGCATAGTTTCAGAATCATTTTTAAAAGAAAAGTTTATCAGGTGCATATTGTTTAGAGTCTTAAATGACTACACTTCTTAGAACTCTAAACAAAGAAAGGAACATTTCAAGGCACGACTATTTTATATAACAATCATTGTCTTTCGGACTGTTGACAGGGTGTTGCTTTTTTTACTGGCTTTAATTACTAGTGGCTTACCTTTTCCAGAATTTCCCCAACTATAGTTGCAGATTTTTAATTTTTTCATCCAAAAAAGTGAAGCCTGATTTCAGCATTTAAATAATTTGTACACACCTGAAAATTCATGCTATAAGCAGCAAGTTAAGCAACTTGCACAGATATCTATTTTCTTATATTCATTTATTAGAGAAGGTAAATTTACTCTATCTCAGAAGAAGGACTTGCTGCAGATCATCAAGAAAGGGATGTTCCTATTCCCTGAACTGTGAAGAAAGCAGCATGAACCCATTTCGTTTAGACAAAAGCCTGCAAATGGAGGAAAAAAGTACCACCTTTAAATTTGAACACTTCCCCAATTATTATGTTCATTATAATGGATTAGCAGTTATGACCAAGTCCTCCATTACGTCCACAACCACGTTCCCAAATGACTGCTTGTTTCACTTAAACTGATGATCCTGCAGTACAACACTCATGTACTTACTCATGGAGCACAGTAAGATGGGAAAAGGGAAGGGCAAATATGTGGGGAACTGGAAAGCATTAAGGAAGAGTAAAGGTAATTATCCTTTTGAACCTGGGCAAAGGAGGTGAGCAGCCACCTCTGGAGTGCAGAATTACTGCCTCAAGACACTTCAGATTTAAATTTAGGAGGCAAAGAAAATGCATAGTCAAAGCTGAGCAGCACAACAGAAGAGAGCAGGATAGTACTGAATGCGTGAGATGTGTAAATGGTACAAATAAGGAGTTCATACAAATTGACTCACTCTTCTTGATCACACATAATCCTGCCAGTAGCCTTTTGTAAGCTGAATTAAAAACAGAAACAGCAGCAAGCCCCTTATGTGTTTTCCAGAATTTTCTACCATCTGGCAAAAATGAATTAATCAATAAAATGAAAGGAAATTCATAACAAAATAGATTTATGACAGTTTTTGCATTAAAAACTGTTTTTTTCTGCACATAGATGATTACCAAGTCTAGGAAAAAAATGTATGAGGAAGAAATAAGCCTTCAAAGTTGAAAGAATTAAATTTGTTGTAAACACTATTAAATCAGGATTTAAAAAACAGACATATACTCCCATAGTAGTAGGGACACATTGATCTTAATTAAGTCACTCAAAAAAAAACCCCACCTTTCAGATTATATAAAGATAGAATTAAAAAACAAATATATTTATGGGCATTCAAAAATAAGGTGCCCAGAGCAAACACCAAAGACTAGATCAGAGCTAAAATGCACTACTGACCTCCCAAAGAGAACATAATTCAGTGGCAAATGTTGCTGTTCACAGCAGTCACAATATCATCAGTATTCAACATTTTCTCATGAAGCAAGTGTGCAAGTACAAAATACCCAAAGTACTCTAAATATTAATTTAATACTAATGCATGTCTGAAACAAAGACAGCAGTATAATACAGATATTCAAGACTGCTTTCCAGAAATTTCTGCAGTTCCAAAGGCAGTCAGGCCTCACCAGCACAGAGGCTCAGCAGCCCAACCCGAGCTGCTGCTGCCAGAATTTGAGATCCACCTCCATCTCCTGTGCTTCACCTCTCTCCCTGCTTTACACCAGCATAGGAGGAGATGTGAGCAGCCAGGGAAGTGATCCAGCTGGAAAATTAATCCATGGGGGGAACCCTCAAGTATTTTTTCTCTAATGTAGCACATTATGCTGGGATAGGAATTCTAATGAAAACCTGGGGAGAGTAACAGAAGTATGTGAGCAATTGCTGGCTGGCACAAAAATAAAGTGACCCTCAGTGACCCCTCCCACTCAGATCCAAAGTCCTGCAGAAAAAGAATGAGATGGCAAAGGTCAGAAGACATTAAACCATTAAAGCACAAACTTTCAGGCTGGGAGATTAAGATAGTGGGGAAATACAGTCACAACTCACAAGGAGGAGAATTTGACATAAATTAAATCCAAGTGAAACACTCTCTAAAAAAAGCTCTAAAGGGTAAATCACCTATTCTTAATTCATGTCCAAAACAGAAAAGAACACCCTATTAGGAGTAAACCTTCATCAAAATGTAAAGATAGAAATTTCACACACAGTGGGACCTTTCAGAAGTGCATATGTGCAATGCTGAGTTTCACAAATTTTCAATTATCTAACACCTACAATAGAACTGGAAAAGTAACCCCGAAATAATCCAACCAACTAGATAAGAATGCTATTCTCCAGTACTAGCAGATATGTTTGGGGGGTTAGGGGGGGAAAGACGGAGAAGAGGGAAAGGCATACAAAATAATACAAGTTGGGACCAATTTGGTGTAAGGCAAAGATGTCTTCCTATTTCCAAACTACTTCTCTGCTGTTTTGAGGGGCGGGTTAATTGAGATGTGCTAAAATATCTGAAGTATTAATAATGCAACATTGTTAATAAATACGGCACCAGGTTTTTCTTAATGTATTTTACCCCCAAGTTATTTCAAAAACTTAATTCAAGGATATCAAATAAAGAGTAGGTTCTACCTCACTTATTTGGAAACAACTCAAGTGGACACTTCTGGGAAATGAACACCTAGCAAAATTTTGGAACCATAGGTTTTCAAATACAGTTTCCAACTGGATCAAGCTACCAATTTCTTCTGAGACCACTGTGACATGAAAAGCAAAAAAAAAAGAAACTTTCTAGTTGAGAAAAGTATGAAAAATATATTCCTAAAGATAATTTTGTTTACTTGTAAATTTGCATCACCTGCCTTCTGCTATTTGATTTAGTCATCAAGGCACACAGTGAAGCACTGCTTGATACAAGACCTGAATTCTGAAAAGGATGATGTCCTACCCCCTGAACACAGAATCACTGGGTGCCTTCAATTCATCTTTTATGGTTACACCTATATACTTCTTTAGGAAAACAAGCTCTTCTCTAGAAAGGTTACTTGGAAATCATTTTTCCTGCCCTTTGCCCGCCTGGCACTGCTTGTCAGTTGTGCAGTCCTGGAGTCTGGATAACACAGTTCTATTCGGTTGGAAAAGCCCATCACAAATATTCTTGTCTAATTGCTCCAATTCTCATTCTGACAGTTCTCCCTCTTCAGGGGATGAACTGCCTGAACAGGATGAAGAATGACTGGTTCTGCTTTCTTAAGCAACTTCAGTGTTTTCTACTCTATAGTTCACTCCTTCCTTCCTTCCTTCACTGCACTAGGGAATCTGAAGACAAAAATATCTCTCAAGTGGAAGGAAGGTACTAGATCATTCATACACAGTTATGCAATTATGCAGCTCATTTATTTCCATATTTCAGCCAAACTAAGAATAAATGAGTTATATGTTATAAATAGAATAAGCATACTAAAATAACAATATAAAATTAAAACAAATAAATTTTATCCCCAAGAGGGTGGGGATGTGAAAAGCAGTGGGTTTTAACCAATTATTAAAAATTATGCCCAATCTGATTTGCTAGCAAAATTTACACCAGAATACAACCCAATATCCTTCTGAACACAAATTTTTTTAGGAAGAACTTCAGACTTCCAGAATACTGTAGTATCATTCCAGTGTAATTGTATTTTGCATATTGGAATTTTCATGGCAGTATTAACCATCAGAAATAGAAAAGAATTTTAGGTTCATTTAAGTTTTTTTACAATATATATCAAAATAAATAAGCCAATATAATGTGTACCTAGATTCATTTATGTTAACATCAAACTCAGTATAAACTGAAATATATAGGTAACACATACTCTATAGTCCAGAGAGTTGTGCTGACAAGTAGGTACATTTTCAGAGTCCTATGGGAAAAAATAAAATTTTAGCTGTCAAATAAAGGGCAATTGGGAATTTTGATTTCTCCCAAGATACAGTTTAGTTTCTGTCACATAGAGAAGAAATTTAATATGGCCACTGAATGCAAAACATTCTTACTATCCCAACCTGTGTTTATTTTTTTATGTATATATATGTGCATAATTACATATACACATCAGTAGACCAGCTTTTATTACAGACCTGTTGATTGCAAACAATGGTTTTTCAAGTTTGCATTGAAACATTGTATTAATGCTTTGGTATAAGAAGATTCAAATATAACCCAGTAGTTCACCTCCACCTTCTAGTGTATCCAGCAGGAATACTATACCATGATATTTAGGCATTTCTTCACTGAATTAATTAAGAGCTTTGCCAGTAACCAGGTACCTGGAGTTAATATCACACAGAAGACAAAGTTCACATTAACAGGACTATTCTTTTAGACTTTATACCTACAAATTGAAAGAGCCATACAACATCATTTAACACACACTTTAAACCAAAATATATAGCAAGGATCTAATTTTCAAAGCACAACTCCTGCCTCTGTGATTTTTTTTTTAATTCAAATGCAGGTTTTGTAGTGAGACTTGTACTCTGTACAATTAATGCTGTAGTAAATTAAATGGAAAATTAAGTATGTTCAAAATGCAGACCTTGCTTTAGGGCTTGCTGCTCCTCTGGAGCTGCATCCCAACATGTGTGATGCTTTTTCTCCAGTTTCTGCTGACCTTTGCTTTTCTTCTACTTAAATGTCATGTGCTAGAGACCCCACACTCTCATTCAATTATAGATGGAACTGGAATACAGATTACCTTACAAGACCTCAGCGTTCTCCAAGTCTCTAGCACTGAAATACTTAGACTGATTTGCCTCAGGATTTTCCTTTTGGCAAAAACATCATTTATTCCTTTCCCTTCAGGGTACAAAGAGAGCTTCACATGAAATGTACTGCCTTCTTTTAACATGTGTTTTGTTAGCTTTTTATTTCATCTTCCAACACCAGGAGTAAGAGCAATAACTATATTTTGGCAGATGCTTAAGGAAATCCAAAAAGAAAATATGATTTCCCCACCCCACAGGCCAAATATTCTGAAATGACTAAATTCAACAGATTTATTTGCTCCTGCCACAGGCAATCCAATTTGAGCCAAAGTTATCCTCTATAAAATATACCAAGGGCTCCTCAATGCTAGTTTCTTTACTAAGTCAACTGACACATATTCCAGCAATAAACTCAAGAAGCAAATAACATCTTCTGACTGACAGCTTTTACAACTGTCACCAGGAAAATGCACAGTTCCATAGCAGGGAATGCCAGACACCTTGAACAGAGCAAGCGACAGGTGAAGTCAAAATCTGACCCTGCCTGACATTAACCAAGCACAACTCCCTGACATGTAAAAATTCAGAAGAAACCTGCTGGTCACTGATTCCATTTAAGTCACCACCATAACACTGCCCTTATCCTGACACGACAATCTGACATGCATCTTAGGGATCCAGAAAAGCAACAGAAGAGAGAAAGGTTAGGAAGCATCATGCAAGTTTATCTCTAAATTATATATATATATAAAATAAATAAATATAATGCTTTACAGCACAGCCAAAGGGGTTGTGTTTTTCAGAAATAGCCTAGAGGATGGAGTTCCATATTGCTGGCTAATGGAATATGGCATTATCGACTGCCTGGTAGATAATTTGAGGACAACTCCCAGAAAACACAAGATGAAAGGGCTGGATGGAAGTAAAATGTCTAAAATTTTACTATTAAAGTCTAAAAATGTAAAATGAGAAAGAAATGACTCATTTTTTTCAGTACTTCCTCCCCTTTCTCTCCTCACTTTAGATGACGGAAAATTCTGAAGAGTCATTTCCAGCATTTTTTTCAGATTAACTGAAGAACCTCAAGGTTTAAAGGCGGGGAGGAAACCAGTTTACAGAAGCTAACAGAGACATGGATTTTTAAAAAACACCACATAAAATGCAGGCTCCATCACCAAGGAGAATGTTTGATCTATTATCTATGACACTTGTGAGAAACTCTATTATTCATGAGATTAAATGTTCAGTTACCTTCTTCAGGAGACTTTATTTATGCTTTGTAAGCCTTGCTTTCAAAACAAATTCCTGCATTGTCAAACAGTTTACTATTTATGTGATGTATCCAATACCACCCAAACAAAACTCCAAAAGGTTTATGTACAATGATTAACTCTCTCCCCATTTCCCCTATGTCATTCTGACAGCATTAAGTCCCCTACTAGGATGTCTGCTCTGGACTGATCCCTAACTTAAGGCAGGAGGCAGTAAAAAGCAGCAGCTGCCATACTTGAGGTGTGACTTTTTGGTATGTACTAAACGAACACCTTTTTTAAGGATAACTTAAAGTTAGTTTTATCCCAACTAATTCCCTGCCAGATCTACACGTCATCCCTGAGACCCTGTTAGAATCTCGATTTCCGTGCAAAGGGTTTGACCCACACAGCAACACAACCATCTCTGCTGAACAGCAGAACGGTGCTCAGAGCACATCAGGTTGGGGAAAACAGAACATTGCAAGGGAAATTTAACAAACAGGACAAAGTTACCAAGGAAATTTAACAAACAGGACAAAGTTACCAAATTCAGCTGAAGTATCAACTGATAAACCTATAGCCTGTCAGAAAACTGCCCATGTAATACTTCAGTTTGAAGTTATTTGCAGCAAATGATCACCACCATTACAGGACAAACCATCCACAGCAGAAGCAGGTTTTGCAGTGTTTCAGGCATGTACCATCAAACATTAGCTAAGGATGTGAATATGTTCAAAGCTGATGAGATCACAGTTCCGAGTCCCAGAGTATTACACAGTTCTAATCACCTTTTATTGCAATGCTGTTTCTGCTACAGAGTCAATCCACCTCTTCTCAAAATATGACTGGTCTTGTTTATGCTTCTTTATAAAGAACACTCAGTGCCACTCATTATTTGACACTCGTTCTTAGACTTCAAGATGCAAATGAAATTTCATGGTAGCACTTGGGCACTGACATAATTGAGAATGACCTACATCCTGCATTTAAAATTAAGTATTCTGCAGTATTCAACAACTTCGCGTTTCCAACATGGTGAATAAAGTACCTTTTGTTTTAAATACAATAATAGTGTTCCTTCAGCTGACAGTTACACCAGTGCATGCTAGAGACTACAATTCATGCCCTTTATCTTTTTCAAATACTGAAAAAACTAACATAAAATCTATGTTTACTTTCCTCAGATCTCTTTATATCTCAAAAATTCAAAGAAAAGAATATAACTTACTATTACTATCCTTTCCAAATTACCATTAATCTGCAATATAGTTTTCATACAGCTTAAACTATTAGTTTCTACTATGTAATGTATGTATGTGCATTACTATCTAAAACAGAACACCAGCAAAAAGATTCAGTCAAGATTAAAAAAGTACTTGCACACTTACAGGGACATATTTCTATTATTCTTTTTCTCACTCAGTACTTACCAAGCTTCTTCAGATATAAAAAATCCCACAGAAAGAAATAAAAAGTTAAAACTAACTACATTGACCCTTAAACACTTCTGGGTTAGTACTTCCTCAAAATTTCCGTGGTTATCTACAGTATTATGTCCACCCCCTTATCCCTCTCCACCCCATCACGGAGCTGGGAGCCTTTCCTCACCCTGAGGAGCAGCAGCACAAAAGGCAACACACCCCCTTCTTTGGCTCAGTCACTGCTCACCAACTCTGTACCATCATTCCTCAGCAGAACACTCCAACTATTTCAGCCTCTTTCCATTTCATACAAACACACTTACTTCCAATATATATTAAAACCAAAATCTACTGATTTCATTGTACTTTCATATCCAGATAATGAATATTTGATCTATCCCATGTGGTTAAAAGCTTAAGCACTTTGTTACATTTAAAAAATAAAGAAGAAATATTTTGCACTTACCGAAATTGCCATCAATGAACATGAATTTAAATGAAGAAAACAGTGAAAACATTCAAAACAAAGTTAAAATTGACAAGTATGCATGCAGATCAAGACAAATATTAAAAAAAAAAAAAAGATGAAGAAAGCAGGAAACAACAGTACAGTGAAAAACAGAAAATAAGGTGAATAGATGTGCTGAGCCTACTGGCTTTACAGAACCACCCTAAAATACCTTAAAAGGGACTTTCACTGGTTGCAAATTCTATATGAAAACCTTCAGTTGAAAATATTTAAATTTATTATTTATTTACTTCTTGAAGAGAGACATATTTACTAAAAAAACCAGCCAATTTTTAGTATTTTTTTTTTGTTATTCTTATTAGGTTATTAATGTGATGACATACCTCAGGTAGCACTGTAAAATGTGAGCAGAACATTTCCATCCCTCAGATTACTAGCTTTACCTTCAGTGTATAACCTTTACTTCATTAATGTTCACAACAAGCTTCACAATTTGTGGTGTTTCACACCCTTGCACAATGAGACAGGTTGAAAGGTATTTACACCCAAAAAACTCCTCTGACCATATCTGGTATTTAGGAACAATGGGAGGCCACCTTTCCAACTGGTAATCAAGTGCACACTTTGACAGATATTAAGGAAGAAAATACCTATCTGGGAACTCAGACTAAATACCCAATTGTTGGCAGCTCCCTGCACATTCCACTAGGATGAAACCTTAGGAATTTCAGTGGGCATAAACAAAATATCTCAAAATAAGATTTTGGGTTTTTTTAATGATATATACTTTAGCATAATCAAGGCTTTACTAGCAAAACAGTTTAATTAGTACAAAGAAGGGAAACATCATTTCAGAATGTTTCTTAGCACACTTTCTTTTACTATTCTATTTAGATACTTGTCATTAATCAAAGTGAAAATGAAGAGCACGTGAAATAACATCGAGCAGCTACTCACAGTTCTGGACTCATGAATACACATTCCCTTATCTACTGATTATTTTATCAGCTCTGTTCTGTTAATTGCAGCATCAGAACTATTCATATCCTACAGATAGATAAAAATTATTTCAAGAAACGATTTTGTGTTCAAAATTCTCAGAGGAACTGCTCACTATCCTTTTTATCCTTCCTCTTCATCTCATTAATGTGAAGTAAATTCCTGCAATATCAGGACAGGAACTAAACTTTAAAAGAAGATCAAAATTTATAATATGTTTTCAAAGAACACATTAATTTCATTAAAATTACCTGGTTTTCTGTAAGGGAAAAAAAAAGGCATCAAGCTCACCACTTATTTCCAATATATAACCATATCAAGAATGAAAAAGAGTCACTATTCATTGCATGCAGTGGTCCATTTTGTATTAATTATGTAGTATTAAATGATGACATCTTTAAGGAGGTAAAAAGGGTTTTATTTTGTGCAACTAAGTTTAGTGTGTTTTTTTTTTAAAAAATACCACAGTAAATCTAATTCAGTTTCTGCAATGTCAAAACAGCAGCATATCAACCACTAAATGTGAATATGTTGTCTTCGATCCAGCTCATCCAAACCCATAAACAAGTTCTCCCTCCTTTTTTGACAGACAGGCAACAATCCTGGAAAATAATCCTGCTGAACAACGTGACCTCCCAGCGCTTTCCACCTCAGAGCCTTCTGCTCCCCATTGAAACTTTCTACACTAACTCTTCTATACGATACATTCAAGCCACATTAGAGAGAATAACTATCTACCTGGGGGGGAAAAAACATGCAAAAATCTCTGATTGAGACTCTGCAAATGGATGATTCAGAGATGAAGAATCACTTTAAATACTGAAAAACATGTAAGGTACTTCCTGCCCCTATGTCTACCAATCCATATATAGAATAATACTAATTGTGCTGTGAGAAAATAGGTCACAAAGAATAAGAAGAACAGAGAGACAACTAAGTTTGGGTTGTAAAATCAAACAATAGGTGCTCAAAGCATACACTTTCAGAAGCAAAATAAGCTTCAAAAGAAAATCAGGAATGTCCAAGTTACTGTCCATAAACTTCTTCGTGGGTCTCTCTTTGCTTCCAAAAGGTTCAGTTTTTATCGATTTCCACGTTGAAACACATCCTATTATTTGAAACCATTTCACGTATTTGCCAAATTTGTTTCCATTTATGATCCTGTTTTCCAGCATGTTTTTAAACCTTCCCAGCTTGACATTACCTGGATGCATAATACCTATCCATCATTCAGAGCACATGACAGATCCCTACCAGATCCTACCAGCCATCCTTCCAATTTCACCATGAATCATTGATAATTACACTTTGACATAAGCTTCCAATCACATAGGTCTCCCTGTAATAGCAATTACAGTAGCTCACTAATGAATATCTCCTGAAACAACAGAAAAATTTTTTCTAACAGAATATGTTAGTATTGTTTTTTCCCTTATGCATAAGGTGTGTTTTTCTGTCATGCAAGAAAATCAGTCTTGTTTGACATTATTTTTGACAAATCCATATTGGGTGCTAGTCTTTTTTTTTTTTTTTAATTTTTCCCCTATATTTGGAAATAGCTAATGATTTTTCTAAAACAATACAAATAATTAATACAGTTTACGAACAATTTTCTTTGGGTTTCACAAGATTTTTACAGAAACCACAATAAAAATATCAAACTTATAATTCACTTATTATCCTCTCATTGAACTTTTTTTTTGGCAGGCAGATAGATTTGCCCTTCTTCAATCTCCTGGAAGTTCTCAAAGTTTGCTATGAGGCTAAAGGCCTCAATCAGTGTCAATTCCATCAAGCACAGCCAATGTGAAAATAGTTTTTAGTGTTTCAGTTTTCAGGGAAAAACCTCCATTCTTAAGAAAGTTTTATAAGCCAGTAATCCTCAGACCCACAAGACAAATCAATCACTTTTAGTATATGTGTGATAGAGTACATCACTTCCCTTTTTTTGAGTTTAAAATTATAGTTTTTTGATAATTTAAATATTAAATTAGTTGTTTGAAAGAATTGATAGCCATGTGGATAAGTAAGACTAACAAAGCAGCTGACACAGCCCTCTTGGGCTTCCTAAGCCATCCCTTCAGAAAGGCTCCTCTCCAAATGCTTACAAGAAAAGTAAGCAGCAATTAGATAAGAGGATAGGTCCTTTTAAACATAAATATTTTATTACAAGAGAGGAAATAGCAGAAACACACAGTCAACTCATAAACCCAAGAGAAGGTCCCTGTGGAGTTTTGCTGGAACCTGTGGCTGGGCTTTGTGCTGACTGATACATTCTGAGTAACCCAAGGAACAGGGTGAACACTAAGATGACTAATTTTCCTCATGACATTAGGTTATTCAGGGCAGGAGAGACAAAAGCCAAATGCAAAGAAGGATTTCATAAGGCTGAGCAAATAGTCAAAGGTTGGCAGATGAAATTCAGGGAGATAAAAGTTAAACGCAAGTGAAAATAATCCTACCTTTATGCATAACAAGCTGGGATCTAAACTGATGACAACCAGTGGTGAGATTCTTCAGCTATACTAAATATTTCCCTTAAAATACTAGCTCAGTACTCAGTAGGAGTAAATAAATAAATAAATAAGTCCTCCAAAACTAGAAAGGACAGTTTAAGTGTTGTGAATTTTTGAGAGAAACATACAGAATAAAAGGGTAAATGCTACAACATCAACATAACTCATCTTACACCTGTATTATCAAAAACATAAGCTATTCTGGTCTCCTCACCTCAAAAAAACCTCATATAATAGGTCTGAAAAACAATGTCACTGTTTCACAAAAGGAACTATCACACATGCTAAGATTCCCCCATCTGGGAAAGAGATGAGGGAGGGATGTGATGATGGTTCCCTGTGAAATCATTAAGTGGCACTGAGACTGGCACAAGGCATCAATTATTTAATTCTTCCTCCTGTACAAGGAAAAGCAAATCGTAGCAAAAGCAGCTAAAATCTAGTACAAAACCAAATGAAAAGCAGTTTCAGACACAACTTGACAGATATGTTAAGCTGTGGGATTCACTGCTCTAAGAGACTGTGGACACTGGCACTTTAAATAGGTCCAAAAGTACCTGGCTTAATTCAAAGTCCATTGAGAGTTATTAAGCACAAAAACTCTAGTTGGATCATAAAAAGTACTAGTGGGGATATCACTGCATACTAGATCTATTCTGTGAACTTTGGGACACTGTTAGCAATGGAATACTGGGCTATAAGGATGCATATTAAATATACACATAGGGTAAAATACATTCTTTTTGTCAGGTTTGCAGTTACAAGAAAATAAGAGTATTTGTCAGTAAGATATAATCTTCTGATAAATGAATTAATGAATAGGAGAACTCCTAACAGACTTACTAATTTACTTCCCCCTCAAAATGAGGAAAAACAGCTTTTAAGAAAAAAAAGAAAAAAGGCATAACCACTTTGGCAGATGACAAAAATCTCTAAATACCAGCTTCAGATTCCAAATGTCAATATAAGATATTAATGTGACATTTCCATAAGAAAGGCTACCAGAACAGAGTGTATTAGAATATTCCTCCTACTGAGGTGACACTATCACAATTATAATATCTAGCCAATAATGCTTTTGAATAGCAGAATCTCCATCAAAGCAGAATCTCTTATCTTTTTGATAATCTTGGTTCCAGCAGCATCCTTGTGCACCTACTATAAAAAAATACTCAGTAACTATTACTGTCAGTCCAGATACAGAAGTTATAGAAGAAAGTAGTAAGTTAATTCACTGTACTGAATTCTGACTGTGACCCAGTCTCCCACTGATGTAACTGGTAACAGTTGTTAGTTCTGTCGAGATCTGGGTTCATGACATGCCTAAAAGGTGGAAAGTTTGCTGAGAAGCACTAATGATCACAAACTTGGAAGTAAATTCAAAATTTCACTTGTTGCTGCCTGCCAGCAAAGAAGTTTAGATTTGGAATCTGGAAGTGAGAGAAACACAGGATTGTGTTTTTGTCTGGAGAAAGTTAACAGATGGTCTCAAAAGGAGCAGCTTTAAAATGAGACCAGCAGCCAAAAAGTGTGTGGAGACAGGAATATGAGAATTTTTTTTAATCTATTATGTGCCACTGGTTTGTATTGCTTTGTGATATATCATAGATTCTCAAAGCTTAGCCTTATAGATTGATCCATCCAGAGTAAAATACTTAACTTCAGAAAAATAATGTTATGTTGTGAACAGAAATAATTTAAATATATAGAAAAGGAGTATCTTGTAAATAAGACACAGGTCTCTGAAATGGTACTGAAAACACAACTTCAACTTCATTCTGTAATGCAGAAATACAGAAAGTTGCATATGGGTATTTACCTTCTTTTAACTTTAAAACTGTTAAATCCCTGTGGCTCATACAAAATATGCCTCTAGATGCTTATTTATACTTTTGCAAAGGTGGCTCATTTACCTCTTCAGAAAAAGGTTGCCAAGTATATTTAGGCTGTTGTTGCAAAAAAAAGGAATAAAAGCACAGAGAAAGTGTCAAAAATAAGAGAAAGGTCATTCTCTTCAGCTAAAATGTAAAAGAATGCTGCATGGGGAAATTATAACCTGCATTTGGATTCTTATTAGTGTGCTGTCCTACTGTTTAGCAGCCAGAAGCAGCCAGATCAAAACATACAATTCTTATGGCAAACGTCAAACTTGTTCCAGCACAGGATAAAGAACCATAAGCAAAACATCAAGTGCTTGGTTGTAAACCAACAGAAAGAAACCTTCCTAATTACTTACCTGATTTTCTTCATGGGAAACTCTCATTTGTTCTTTAAGAACTGACATTCTGGCTGCTTCTTCTTTCCTCAACACTCTTTCTTTCTTTAGCTCAGGGCTCCAGAAAGTTTTGATGCTATTCATAGAGGACCCCAGCTTGCTGTCCTTAATGTCCAGTTCTTTTCTGAGAAGATCATTCTCCCTCTGCAGATCCTTAAGCTGAGCCTGCAGGTCTAACACGGCACTATCTCTAACCTGTCTCAGCATAGAAGGAACCTGATGGTGGTGGTGGTGTGAAGATGTGGTCAGACCCCCGTGCTGATCCGTGTAAGAAAGGACGTCCGTGTGCGAAAGTCCAGCCGACGCAATATTGGGGCTGCTCCCCATCGCTGTGACTCGACCCCCGTACACAGCTCGATTTGTAGCCCTTCCAAGAGTCATTGTGCCCTTTGGGAAAGTAGTAGAAGCTACACCTTCGTGGTCACTCAGGTACATTGGTCCAGATGTTGCATAGGCTGCATTAAGGGACTGGATGTTCTCCATCGACAACGTCTTCCCTGCTCCTCCTCCTCCCCCGCTGCTTGTTCTCCTGTGACCCAGGCGGGGGGACCTGGGCAAACGGGGAGACCTGGAGGGACTTCCTTCCAAGTTGCTGATTGTTCTTGCACTTCCATACATTTTTCTTCTACTTTGAGGTACTGTTTAGTAAGAAATTAGTAACACTACAGTTGAGTATTAAACTTATAATTCCAGCTAGAAATATTGGCAGTTTCACTGCATTCTTCCAGTAGGCAAAAATCTCTTTTTCCTCCAAAGACAGACCTGGGGATTAAAAAAAAAAAAATTATAAAATTAAGCTTTCATCTCGGAAAATAAGTTTGCAAGTAATCGCCACATGTCATACAATAAGTAACTCACTCCCTAGAGTAATAACTTCAAAAATAAAATCTACTATATGTTTAGTATTTAGGGTGACTAGTTAAAGATGCATTTCCAAACTAATTTCAATCAGAAGAAAACTCTTCGTTTCTTTCTGGTTAGAAAATTTTGAGTTAGTTTAACAAAATTTTGAGTTACTTTATGTTGCCATGAACAACATGGGCCCAAAAACATGCCTTAGCTGATATATTAATGGACTTAAATGACTGACCATGTGAAGTTTATACGAAGGAAAAAAGATAGCTACTGTTGACATAAAGAACTACCCAAAGAATTAAGATATTACATTTTCAAAAGACAGCATAAAAGCAGAAATTCAGCAGTTTTGTGCATTCTCTGACAATATTAGACAGAACAAGGAAACAAGCAGAGATTTTAATTTCTGTTTGGATTAACAAAGAGGCTTTAGGATAGGAAAAAAGATGAAGGAAACTGTTTCTAATAGTTCAGCTGTAACCAGTAAAAACATATTTTAGTAAGAAAAATTAACAATAAAACTACGCTAATTTGAGAGAATATTTCCTTACAAACATTTAGAATGTATTATGACACAGTATCATTTGTTTAATGAAGTACTAACATGCCTGTATTTGTCGTTAATAAGCTTCTCAGGAAAAGCTTCCATGACAATAATCTAGGTTTTCATTTAGAAAAGGAGTGCTTGTGAAATACAATTTGCTTTCTTTTTTTTTTTTCCCATTACTTTGATAGAACTAGCCTTGTAATTTATTTAACCAAGCAACACATAGATGTGGACCAATGCTGTGGACCAATTTTAAAATTCTTCAATATTATATTATTATACATAATATATTATTATACATTTAGCAAGTTTTGAGTAAGTTTATTAACTTTCTGAAGGATAAAAATAAGCATACAATAGGACTTTGGGATTAGGCAGGCCTCTTGATTATTTTTTTTTTATAAATACAATCATTTCAATAAACTTGTGGTATTAAATTGGTGGTCATCAACCAGATCTAGCACCATTTATTTCAAAGGTGTCTACAGAAAAAACAGAAGTTGGAATTCAGTCAAATCCAGTAATTTTTAACCATTCCCTCAAGGCATCCTCATTATGATAGATACATTATTCCCAGTGTTTTAAAACATCTGTTCTACATCTGCTGTGAGAAGTGTTGATGCAGGGGCAGGCAGTAGGATAATTAATTGTCATATTTATTAAGCTCTAGTCTATTAAATCCTCAGCAACAATATGAGTATAAAACACCAAGGACACTAATGATGTCAGCAAACAAGAAGCATGTTGAGTTCTCCACTGACCCCTCATTATCCCAGGACTTACATGAGCTCTAAGAATGGCTTAGTATATGCTGTGTTTTCATCAAGTTTAAGAGCCAGCACAGTCTTAAGCATTTTTGTTTCATTTGAATTACCAGCATGCATCTGAATTAGCTGTTTCAGCTTGTTTCAACTACTGTTGTACAACAGCGGCCATTCTTGTGTTTTCACTGCTTTCCCATGTTTAGATGCAAAAGCCTGATCCAACTTTCTGAGCCATTAAAACCTCCTAAAGCTTCCAGAATTCAGCCCCAAGGCCCATAGATACAAAGGAACCAAAAGATATAAAGGAACCAGATGTAATTTGCTGATTTACATTTTCAAATTTCGACATTCCAGCATCAGTATACAAACCTGTCCCTCTTTTCAGTTGTCACCCAGCATTCAAGAGACGACCCACAGCTTGTTCCACCAAAAGAGTTTGATGCAGTTTGTCTGCCATCTCAGCTTCAATGTATTAATCAACAACAATAACAAAAATCTATCTGATCATGGTGACTGGAGGAATGCAACTACTTATCCTAATTCTCAAGTGCCAGGCAAGGAGCATCACACATTATGCCCTCCGAGAAATCCACCCTTGTGCCTTTCTAGTTTCCTGAAAAAGTTCTGTAACTCCTGCAAAGACAATCTCCCACGAGATCAGAGATGAAGATCATTTTCCCTCCACTGGTTCGTGGCAGATTCTGAGCAAAAGCAATTGTCTTCTAAACTGATACAGTTCCTCCCACTCTACATTCCCTTTCCACCCTGAAAAAAAAGGTCCAAATCAAAAAAAAACACTATCCTGCCAGGTGAAAAACTAAGGATGCTAGCAGAAGCTGTCCATGTCAATTTAAACTGGATACAATAAAATATTTTGAGCTACAGCAGACATGATACATGTCCATGTGGAGGGGTTTGGTGCAGATTCATCCATCCTGAAAAACAGAGGTACAGGATATCCTTACATCATACCCATAGTGTTTTTCCTTGTCATTGCCACAGTCTGATAAATAAGTAATTTATGCTTCTTGCTTAGAGTTACTTAATAACCTACTTAGCCTTCTGTTTGTCTCTGATATGTATTTTTAGGTACTTGTTTTGCCTTTTAGAACTTATTCATTGTGGTCTTTCTTTTCTCTACTTGTGTGAAGTTTTGGAAGTTCTCATCTCAAATCAGAGAACGTTTTCATCTTGCTTAGCCCTCCAATGCTTACCATTGAGCCCTACAGAAGAAGAAAATCATCATTCCTTATCCAAAGGGAGGCTACCTTCTCCCTGAATTTCTTTAATAATAACATTCAAATACCGATTTAACATAGTAGCTTTCATAAGCTTGTGAAAGTTCTGAAAGCAACAGGAACAGAGAAGCAAAACACCACCAAAGAAATGTTATTACTTCCACACCATTTCCAATTATTGCTTAAATTTTTCCCTTAGAAATATTATAATCAAAACAGAGACCTCTATGTAGAAAGGGCAAACACACTGACAATATGCTTGGTTTTCTTACTTAATGACCTACTCAGGATGGCTCACAGACCAAAAGCTGAAAACCCTGATTTAAAGAAATTCTTACGGTTTATCTCTATTTTCATTTGCAATTTGTTAGCACCTCCATCCTGAGTTACACAGGCTGGCTTTCGTGCAAACATCTCAGAAAAAGGCAAGCACATGAAAGTAGGCTTTTTCAAAGTATATACATCTTATGGATAAACCTTGAGATTTCCTTTATGGCTGTGAAAATCTCAGACACAGTAGAAGCCATATACCACTGCTGTCTGCAAGAGGGGGGAAAGGCACCTACATCATTTTCTACTCTTTAATGCTTATGCACAGAGCCTTCCTTGCTTCAGGAGGATTTACTGTGTGTCTCAACACATCAGGAACTGGAGACATGAAGAAGCAATATCAGCCTCAGGGCCTCAACAATTGCCACACAGATCATCATCTACTGCCTACAGAACAGGAGAGAAGAGATCCCTTCTCTCATCTTCCCATAGAACCCCCCAACAGAGCCATTCCAGTTGAACTTAGACTCACCTATATCTCATCTGCCCACTCAATCTTGATGATTAAATTGATTTTATATTGCTATTTTAATTTGAGGGAGGGGGAAGAATACTCTCAAGCAATAATTTTTCACCCCAGACAAGAACAGTATGCCCACAGCTAAGGAGATCAACCCTAACCCTCGATAGAAGCCTGGAAGCTGCAGATGTTGCAGTAGCCAGCACTAAAGAGCTCCAATACAACTCAAAGATCACATTGCCTAAAAAACTTCTCAGATAAAAAGTCACCCACATTCGTTCAGTCCAGTAGGGACAGACTGCAGACCCACTATACACATTTTCCTATAAAAGGTTCTTTTGAGTTTTAAAATCTCTGCACTGTGCAGACAGTAATATCATGGCTTCACATTACCCACATGCTCTGACAATGCATTTTATTTGATTTTTAACTACCTATTTTTATAGAGACTTAAACCACAGGATTCTAATATGATGCTAACAGAAAGTCTGTCTCACTTAATTTACTTTCCAAATCATTGCTTCTACATTTTACATAATTACATGGTTCCCTTGAAATACTGTCTGCATGGAACCCCCCAAGTCCTGGTTTTCACTGTTTACACACTCTTACATGCTCAGGGATGAGTTAGACTTTTAGTGTGTCCTCCTCCAGCCTGAATCACCTAGTCAGCAGGGAGTTTGGATATTAGCCAAATCCTTAACAGCTTTCCACAACTACTTGCCAATATTAACACTCAGCCAAGAGCTCAAACATTAGTAATAGTACCAAAAGCTTTAAGGGAACCCCTTCTTTCCAGCTAACCTCCCCAAATAATATGCAGTGACAGCTAAGTGCAGCAATTATCAATCTGATTCCAAACTGTCTAAAACTGTTTAGTACTACACAACTCCCCAGATATAAACCAAAAGCAACAAAATAGAAGAAATAAAAGATGATGTGGAAGATAATGATCATATATCTCCACCAGGACTGTGTTTTGAGACACCACGAAAAGGAGACTCACAGAAAAAGATCTGTTCCATAAACATATGTGCTAGCAAACAATAAAGATGATATTAAAATAAAGGAATCACTTAAATACTTTTATCACAACAAAAAAACATTTCTGTACAACAAAGTCCAAGGACGTGGGTATTAAAAGTAGTGACCAAGAGTCACTACTATATTTCTAACACCCCTGGGCTTTCAACTGCTTTAACAGTGGCTCAACAAATCCTCAGAGGAGACAATATTCTTTTATTTGCATGTTTTCTGTTATCTGTGCTGATGTAAAAGAAAAACAAACAAACAAACAAACCAGCAAGCTGATGCAAACTAGATACAGAGAACTGAAATCTATTGTAGAGTATCCTTCCTTTCTCCATCAATCTGAGCAGCACAGCACCTCTTCTTTTAAAAAGTAACAAAGAGATGACAAACAAAATGCTGGTTCATATGGGGGTAGTACAAGACCAGCATTGTTTTTATTAAAAGGGCAAAGTACTCTCTTCTCCTACTTACCAGACATATCAGACTGACCAAATTACTTATCCCCCCTCCTTTTTTAATCCTAAGAAGAAAAAAAATCACCCGTTTCTTCCTACTACTCTACTATTTCTCAGAAGTTTGAAAAACAAAATACACATGACAACTTTAAAAGCAACATTTTCATTTAGGTTCCTTAGAGTGCCCTGAATCTGCATTGCTAATGTAAATGTTTTACTACAGTCTGCACAATAACTTTCTTTTTACTAGTCAACAGGCATTCATCTATCTCCTTTCTCTTGTAGTTTCTTATAAAAATAGTACATATGTAGCTGCAAATAAACTCAGTTTTGATCATGCAAGCTGGTCATGTCCCTGAACTCCCATCAATGCTAAATGAAAGAACTGGCATTTCTCACCTCATAGAAATAGTTCTTCAGACCTGCCTGCCTTTCGTTTCTGTTTCATACAGAAGAAATTGTATATGAAGGAATAAACGGGAATGGCTGCTCAATATGCATCTAATGACATATATGGAAAATAAAGCTGTCAGGCATTCTAGTATTGTCAGGTGCAGTGACAGCAATTAATACTTGTCATGCAATCAGAAAACTCCAGCAATTGAAATATTTGCTCAAAATGCAGTATTAAAAATCTTGAAAAGCAAGCAGTTGTGACAAAATTATCGGGATTGTCAATTATGTTACTTCCGAACGTATTTAAGTGAAGATTCAAAAATACCTTTTTAACTCTTTTATACAAGTTTCACGGGTTTAAACTAAGGCTAATGTGCAAAAGAGGGACCTTTCTTTTCATTCTTTTTCTCTTTTTATTACAATGTTGGAGACATTGTAATTGTCTTAAAACATTTTAAAAACATGATAATAATTAGAAATGAGCTTTAAATATATTAGTAATATTTAAACTCCACCAACTGACACCTCCATTATTTTGTAACTTCTAAGTTAGGTCTCTCTTTGATGTTCAAACTCTAATTCTTAATATTTTATCCCTAACACTTCCATTAAAAGAAATTTTTCCTGCACTCCTGCATAGGACAAAAGAAAGTCTCTCTGGGGTTTCTAAGATGCTTAAGGGAGGTGAGAAATTTCAGACTTGTTTCATTTTATTTTTCTCATGTTGTGTAAAATATTAAAGACCTGAAAATAGAACCTTAAGAAAAAAAGGCTTCTATAGCCAAGTAATGGCAGAATCATCACATCTAATTTTAATTGTTTTGCCAGAGAACACACCGTTTAGGAAAAAGCTATAGGGTATCCTATCTGCCAAATCTGGGCAAATACAATCAAGTACAGCCTGCACAACAAATTGCCTTCCAGTGCAGAGCGTATCTCACTCTCCGAGTTCATTCTGGTTTAATGGTCACTCAACAGAAGAAGGGATGTTTAGCATCATCCTTTCTTTCAAGTCTTAAACACCGGCATTAGCAGTGGTATCGCGTTTCAGAGCTGCAGGGTAAAACCCCTCAGTTTTACGTGACCGAAGTTCCCAGTCCCACGCTCACTGTGTCATTGTTTTGTTGGCCATCTGCTCTCTGCAACTTCGAGATCCTATTTTTTTATTGGTGGGTGGGAGGGCGGATGGTGTGAATCACAAGCAATAAGGGATAGAAACAAGTACATTCCAAACCACTGCTTGCACCTCTTCAGTTTTATTAGTTTTCTCAACTTCCCTGCACCGTAATGACCTTCTCAGGGTACAGAGATATTGCTAAAGGCTTGGCAAGCTTTTGTTTTCCCAGAGAAAGGCTTCCTAACATTTTAGTTCTTGCAAGCATGCAGGTGTCGTTCGTGTGCTAAATTCTGTCTCCTAGTCAGTACTCATTGTGCCTTCCATCCTGCAGTTGTTAATCACTTCCCTCTTTATTTCTTCCTCGATAAGAAATCTCATTTATCAGTGCAAGCCTGCATTTACAAACTCCTGTATTTCGTGGAGGATTATTCTAAGGCACATAGCTAGCCAGACAAACAGTACTTTCCATTTAATGACTACTGAAGAACAACAACAAAAACAAACAAGCAAAAAACCCCACGTCTTAAATTTTTACTGAAATAGTCTCCTTTGAGAAAAAATATCAAAATATAAAAGTATACAACACTCTTCAGGATTACTTAAAATTATGCCTAACAAGTAGCACCATTATGCTTTGCTTTTGCCAACATTTACCTAACTTGAATGACTATTTAACAGTTTACAGAAACACTGTCTTTTTTATAGACTGAATTATCTTTGAGACATTAGATCTTAAAAATAAGCATAAGTTAAGAAAACCCAAAAGTCTTCTAGAAAAAACTGGAAGCCCAGTCTTGTTCTTTCCATTGTTCATCTACATTGACAGCATTTCTACCAACAGTCTTCGAAACACAAAACTGTTCACCTGATAACACAGACCTAAACAAATGCACATTAAATACTGCAATTATTTGTTTCAGAAAAAAACCTTCAGAACTGAAAATAACGTGAAAGGATATTGACTGAATTTATACTTAGCCCTGTAAATTTGTCTATTTTCACATTAAGTATGTTTAAAAATATTCTGCCTTTTACATTAATGTCATACTTTTCATTTTAAGATGCATTTAAAGCTCTTAAGCCTATCTTGGAAATGATCAGCCATACTCCCACACAGTGGAGTATTTTCAATTGAATTCACTAAGGCTACTCACATGAATGTTATTAAACACAGGCTTACATATTTGCAGGATAAAGCAATATTTTTTCTTTTTCTCTACAAAGCTTCCATTCTTACAAGAAAGCAACAGGATAGTAATAGAATCCAGCATTAAGACTACCTGCATAGCCCCCAGCAGTTTCTTAGAATACTTAACATTGGGATATTCAGCAAGCATAAACATCCACTGTGCATCCTACATTTATTTCATTCAAGAGCAGTAATATGCATACTCGAACTGTAAAACAAAAAGTATATATTTGTGCATCCAGCATGCTTTGAAGCCTTCACTAGGATCTGAGGATGCACATGCTTCAGTATCATGCCAGAGAAAGAATCTGGCTGTGCTTCAGCCACATTAGATCAAAGTTCTCCAAGGAACTTACAGGCTCTGTAACTGATCCAAGTGATTTAGCAGATTAGCCCTCAATTCATCATATTATCAGCACCCAGGAACCATTAGAAGGCACTGCACTTCAGGAATTACCCTTTTATTTATTTATTTATTCACACAAAATGTTGAAGAGTTCCCCAACCACTTGGTTGTTGGCTATTAACAACGTCATAACAGCCCAACCTTCCAGCTTTGTGCTGACACTGAACCCATCTTAGCAAAGCACAACCACACCAATGCACAAGTGCAATTTATAAGTCCTCACAGGCATCTGACACGAACATTTGATGTTGATGACAGATGTTATTGTAACTACTTTCCTTAAGGAAAAACAAATTGTCTGAGCAGATTTCAAATGAGGTCTATAAATGAAAACCGAAGCACATCATGACTGCCAATACTTAGCCATCAAAAATAAACATGCTTTACACAGCAAACTGTCTTCCAGAGAAGCCCCTGAGAGTACCCATTTCTTGCTCTATTACTTGACAGAGATCAACAAAAAGAACTGTGTTTTACCGTGTCATATGTCCACTAATCAGAACTGTACGAAGACCAAAACCGTAAGAACTGTATTTAAACGACAATATATTCTGAGGAAACGAGTACACTACAGAAAACTGCTTAAGTCAAAGTCCACACTGTGACAGAAATAACAGGCCTGTGCCTTTTTATAAAGTAATTAAATGATTCAGACATTGCACATACCAGAGATAATGAAATATATATCTTAGCAGATTACCAGCAAATTAATTTTACTGACCATGAAAAGTGCTTAGATAACAACAGTGAAAACTGAAGAAGCATCAGAACAATATCCAACAGGATTCAACTCACATTCAATACAGAAATATCAGTTCCTGAGAATTCAAGCACTGTGGTCTCCAGGTCCATTCAATTTGTTATGTTTTGCAATGGGACAACCCAAGTGGATGCCAAATGGGGTAACCAAAAGTATGGACACAGTAAACCTCCATTAGGAATGGGAATAAGTCAGCATTCATCCCAAGTGATCCAAGCTACTTACTTGGAGGGAAACTGTCCCACATATTACCAATGCTCTGTGCAACGTGATCTGTTGGACTAAATTCAGAAATGGCAGAGAATTTTGTTACATTTCTTTCACTTCCTTCAAAACAAATTGCACATTATATCCAGCTAAGCAATCATTATAGACAATGCTTTCTTTTGTGACTTCCCATCTCAGCTCTGCAGTTATCCCAGAAATTACAGCACATAATTTTCACACATACCTATACAATATGTATTTATATGTACACCAATCTCACCAGCCTCCTTACTCCTTTCATTGTCCCATGGCATTTCCCACAAAATTTAAGATATTTTTAAAGTGATTTAATTCTAAAATATAACTCAAAATTTTTGATTTCTATAGAATTTGGCTGCTAGATTCTACATCTGTAGTGTGGCTTCAGTCAGGGGGACAGGATAATGAGCAGGACAAGCAGTGAGACACTTAAAAAAATTCAAAGAGTATTTGCTGAAAATGGGGCATTTGAACTAAATAAAAAGTACATTGGTCAAGAAAGAAGCCACAGGTTAACTAGCCCAAAGCATTTCCAATCTGCAAGATTGTCTTAGAATGAGTTTCTAAGATAGTCTAGAAAAGACAGCCTAGAGAGCAGGTAACCCCTTTCAGGAACCTAATCTTAAAACTTCACAGAAAAGCTTCGGCTTTGCTAAACATCCCAAATGTCAAAGACTCCCACACATCCAATCACAACTTGAAACTCTGATGTATACCTCAAATCTTTAGACACATTCCTTCTGCTTTCCTAAAAGCACAGAAATTCTGACACTACCATTCTCCCTCACTCTCATTACAAAGTAAAGGGATTGTAGTGATACACAACTTTCCAAACGTGTCAACTGTCCACGGCAAAGTCTACATTTCTAATACCATGCAGGAATTCCACATTTCTGTGAATAAAAAAAGGTGTGACAGTAATAGAGCCTTATCCAGAGAAATGTTAAAACATCTTTGCTACTGTTCCCTCTTTTGACAGAGCTCAGCACCTGACAAACTGTCTCTGAAAGGAGATGAGGTTGGTGTTCCTAATTGTTGCAATTACTCCAAAACAAAACCTGGGTATTTCAGACATTCTTAAGTCGGGCATGGAAAAACCTCTATCACTAATGAGTCATAAAACTCTCTGAGATCAACAGCCAAGAAAGCAACAACACAAATACTACACCAGCAATGTTAATTCATCAGACATTTACATTTTCTTATACAAACATTCACTGGATATCCACACTTATAAACTTTCTTTCTTGGACCTCCAGAAGTAGTCCACAGCCATTTTCAAAAGAAATAAGGAAGTAGTTGGGTTTTTTTCCACATCTCGCATACAAGCAATAACAAACCAACATAAAATCCATCTCACTTGATTTCAAAAGATTGCAAAAGACTGTTTCTTTATAAAATGCATTACATTTTTTAAAAGTGAGTAATTAAAAACAAAATGCTCCAGAAAAATATTTAACTGATGCTTTTGCTAATGACTTTGCATTTTCATAATGTGAAAGTATCACTCAGAAGAAGCAGTGCTATTTTCCCCTGACCAACTATGACCCTTAAAAAGAAATTGTAAAATCATTTTGCTTTAAAAGTAACTCTTACCCTTTTTCCAAGACTTTATAGAAAATATAAACTAGCATTAGTGTTGCAAAATAAGTTGAGGCAAACTCATCATTGCTGAGTGCATATGATCACTCAAAAAGTGAAACTGAAATCACAAAAATATTTTAAAGCAATCCTAAACTGAACAATCTCACAGATAAAAGAGCAGTCATATTATAAAAATTACAAAAAAATTAAAATTAGTATCACAGTAATATTTCTGGGTGGATCTGACTAACAATCTATCTCCTAGACATTACAAACTAAATTAAACAGGGAGGGTAACAAATGCATCATAGCAGATAAAAATATAATAAGCACCAGAAGAGATACAGGTGGGAGAGCATATGTTGTCTTTGGAAATGATACACAGGCTGATTGCCTCACTCTCTTTGAGGGGTGAAAAACCCACTCTTTTTTGTTAGTCATCCTTCAAAGGTCTGCAGGAATCATCTTTCCAAGGCAAAAAAAATAAAAAAATCACCTTGAGCATTTTTCACAAAAACACACATGCTGAATAGCCAACTCTCTAAATATCACACATATTTGACATTCTAAGATGGTTGAATGTGTTCACTTCATATTTGGCTGCTAAGAATATGGCCCACACCTTGCTACAGCCTTCAGAGCAGTCAAGGAACAGGAGGGGGAACTGGCAAAGGCAATTCTATCTTACACTATCATCCATCAGAATTTGACTACCAGTGGGTCGGGGGAGTTTAATAAGAGAAATAAGAGAGGTGCAAGATGGGTCTCTTCCAAATGCAGCCAGACCACAAGAAAAAGGATAATGAGTACAGTAAGTCACTCAAACACAAAATAAGATATTTCTCAATTCTTAACTGCAAGGTCTACCCAGCCCTAGGTGTGCTTGTAAGACCTATGCACAGGGTTCCTCCATAGTTTAAACATCTCGTTTCAACCTGAGCTGGGCAGCCATAAATCGGAGGGACCTAAATTTATCTGGAGGGACTAAGATTCTTTGGAGGAAGAAATTATGTTCCCTTCACTCACAGGACAGAAAGCCTCTCCTTCCCCTAGATTTCTGTAGGAAAAGTGAAAATGCTAACTCACCTCGACGCCTTTGAAAGCTGTATTTATACAGAACTTTCAAACAAAAGTAACAGTAATGGAATTATTTTCCTTTAAACCACTGAAATCTGGAGTTCCTTTCACACACGGCCCTTAACACAGTCACTCACGAAGCCAAGTTTCTCTAAGTTTCTTCTATCAAGAAACTGTAACAGAGCTTTTCCCTCAGAAACATATTCCTTAAGGGAACTGGAATAATTTACCATTACACACACTCCGTGTGTAAAGACAGGCCCTAAAAAGGGACCTTTTCCTCCTCGTATTCAGGGAAAGGAAGAGACGGGGAAACACCCTGCTCAAGCAGATGAGCCCGTGGTAGGACTGGGGCTGCGAGAGCCCTGGCTTGCTTTGCCGGCAGTGTTTCTGTCGCTGGTGTTTTCCTCCCCTGCGCTGCAGGAGCGCTCGCCATCCCCGCCCGCCCGTGGCCAAGGGAGCGGGGCCGGGCAGGGCAGGGCAGGGCGGGGCCGCGAGGGTCGGCACCGGCGGAGCTGGAGACAGCAGTGGGGAGGATCCAAGGAAGTCCCCCTGGCAGCGGGATTGCTTTAGAGCTCCCGGTAGGGACGCGCTGCGGTGACACAGCCGCCTGCGGGGGAGCTGGGCCGGGAAGGTGGTCGGGCTTTCTCCCCTCTCGCTGGCGAGCAGCGAGGATGGGAGGAGGGTCCCAGGTCCCCAGTGCCCCCGCGGCTGGAAAAGGGCCCTGAATCCACGCCGCGGAGCTCCGCGATTCCCTGAGGCGGGAGAAGGGCGGTAGCGCATCTCCTCAGCATCTCCCCTCAGGGCAGGGCGAGACGGGGGATCTGCTCGGTCCTCGACTTGGCCACAGGGAAAGGGAGTGCCAGGGGAGAAGCGACTGGATGGAGGGGGGACCTCCCTCCCTTCCCCGCCCTCCGGAGGAGGGGGAGCCGAGCAGGGCCTGCGCCCGGTGCGGCTCCGGGAAGGGGCCGCGTACGGAGCGGCCGCCCTGGACACGCACCCGGGGGATGCGGGCACGGGAATCGGACAGAAAAACAAATGCCAAACAAATAGTCAAGTGAAACCGCTGGTTTAAAAAGCCAACCAGAAAACTAACCCTGGCAAGTAGGATTTGCCCTCCTCTTGGCTGCACTTATTGGCCGTGCTTATGTGCAACGAGCACATATCTGCCAATGCCAGTGGTCGGCTGGCGTGTCCATCAACAGGGAAACAGCAATTCGCCGCTAAGGGAGTACATTCCCATCCATCCATCACAAGGTTTAGCAGGTAGCCGCCTAGAAATCAATCATACACTAATAAAAAAAAAAAAAAGAAATCCTTCTCCATCACGTTACTACTCTAGTGCTCCCAGAAAAAAATATGTATGTATCCTTGATGAATATATGCGTGGATTTTATCATATGCATCATATCCATCACTCTTGTCCAGCCTAAAATGATCTTTTTAAAAAAAAAAAATTAAACCACACAGCACCATAAATGAGGGACCTTGGTAAGTATTCATTAATTATATAACTGAAAAATAATATTCTGTTAGTTTCTCTTTCCATTTGCCAGCCACTGGAAGGGAACAGAAATCTCTCACCTTTTTCCTGACATGGTTTTTAAAACACCAAACATTATCCAGTATTTAGGTATAAAGCTAAAAATTTACAAAGCTCATCGGTTCTATTCTAGAAAACTTTAACAACAACAATAATATTTTTAAACACTGGGCACCAAAAAAAAATAAAAAAGAAAAAGAGACTCCTATGGCTGCTTTTAATAGAAATTGCAAGAGAGATTTCTGGTTGACGATTCTGTAGGGAGAGGCACTCTGTTACCAGAATAAGATGTGCACTTGGTCCCATTTATTACAATGTATTTCTAAAGCAATATAAAAAGCCTTTTCTGCAAATTCATTTCCAGAATCAGCTACCAGGTAGTTGTAAAAAGCAATATACAGCAATTTCCTTAATCACAAATAATTTACAGTCATGTATTACAGCCATATTCTTGCTTAAGCTTCTCACCTTTCAAATCATTGCATCTGTCTTTTCGTCCTCACATGGATTTTACAACATCACGTTTAGCTGACATCCCACTGCGCGGAGGAAGGAGGCAGCAGGGAGAGCCGGAGCCACCGAGCACCTCCGAGGGGAGGAAAAGGGGGAACCTGCTGCAGTCGGGGGAGGCTTGTGCGCTCCTGTCCCTCGTCTTTCTGTCCCTCAGCGAGTCTCCCTCAGTCAGCTGCGATCCTGGCTGTCTGGGTTGCCAGTCCCTGACTCAACATTCCCAGCATTCCCGAGGAGCTGGGGCTCCACCGGCTCGTCCTGCCGCCGGGGGCAGCAGCGGCAGCAGCACACGCACTGCCAGCCCGTGATTTCTCAGAGCATTTGTCTCTGTCCATTCATTGCGAACCCGTGGGTTCCAGTCCCCACCCAGCAAACGTCTGGAAGTGTGTTACTCATTGTGAAATAGCCTAAAAATACACCTATGTCTGCGCAAAACTGCAGAGGCAAATTTGCTTTCTTGTCCCCGTTCCCTGAAGGCCAGAAATGTTCGAAGTCAGGTGCTTAAGAACATGATGTCTAAAAATCCATTACCGTATGTACATGAATACACAGAAGAAAAAAAGAAAGCTAAATCTCTGTTTTGACTTAAGTGTAAAAGAAATGAAAATGACATACATATTTATTTGTATTTTTTAAAAAACAGTATGCGGGGGGGGAATAAAAAGCCATGCAAAGCTGGAGAGCCTTTTCCATCAGAAAACTGCATTATCAATTGTTCCTGAGATTTTATTTCTTTTGTATTAAGGGGAGGGAGAGAAGATTCTATAAAACATCACAGGCTTCTCATCCTAAGAACTGAGGTTTTGTTCCTATTCTATTTTTCCCCTCATTTTTTAAATTTAATTTCTCTGTATACAATTATAAGTGATCACAGTCTTTAGCTTCAATGCACCTTCACACCTTCCCCTACACAGAATTTCAAAAATCTATTTTATCTACCTCTTCTTACTCTCATTGCCATAATAATGATTTTAGGAAGCACTTGAGATCTCTAGTTGTTTTGCTGTAATCTGTATTTTATTTCCATCTTGCCCACATATGCACCTATAAATGCCACTATTAAATATTATTGATAAGAACAACTTTCACAGAATTACTACTAAAAACTCTGTCAAATCAAATTGATTTCAACCAATCACGATTAAAATTAACATAATCCCTTCATTGCTGTATTTGAATTATCCAAAGCCAGTTGAAAGAGTTGGCTGTCATGAATATATATTCAGAGATGCTAGAATGCCATTCAAAGCAGAAGTATAGCAAGTTTGGGTTTTCTATGTTTCCCCAAGAAAGGGACACACTTTTACAGTATCTACCTCAGCTATAATTGCAATAGAGGGCAAACACTTATTTTCCAAGTCCAAAGTAATGGGATAAACCATGATTAAAATGCAAACTTCAGTTGCTTTTAAATCTGCATATTTACTTGAAGACATTTCTGTTAAAACAGTTACAAAACCATGAAAAATACGGACAGAGAAAATCTGTTCCTGGAGAATTTGACAAGAAGGGAATGGTTTTGTGTACAAATAATTTCACTTGAGCTGAAAAGCAAATACAAGAGTATTCTTGAAGAGCTAGCAAGACTGCATCTTAAGGAAATGGATAAACACTATAAAATATGGGTCACTACACTGAATGCTTCAAAGCACAAGAAGTGTCCATTTTCAGAAGTTTGGTGCTTAATTTGGATTTAGTGTGCAATGAGAATATCTTACAGACCTGTCTCAATATTGCTACATCCAGTTCTATCTCAGTACTGTTAATGATGACAGGACTTTTGTTCTAAGTGGTGTCAGTTGCTGACAGTTTTCTAAAAAACATGTCACACCATCCCTGTCTATGTGAAAAGACAAGGAACATCAGGTTCTGCTTTTTCTGTTTTGTGACTCATTCACTGGCAAAGATTAAGGGCCTTGTGAGAGCTGGCAAAAGCCAGGAGCACTCTGACAGAAGACCAGTAGCCTAAGAATCCTCTTTCCAAGAAATAATCACTGTGGGAAGACAGCAGAGAGTTACCATAAGGCCGCAATAATATTGCAATGAATTAAGCTTGCTATCATTCAATAAACTTTATAGCAGAATTAATCATGGACCATCTTGGAGCAGCAGACCATCTGCAGGGGGACTGTCAGAGTTACTAGTGCCAAAGAACAGAATATACCCACTATGGACAAGACCATTTGGTGCAGAGCTTCGTGGGGAAAAAATATTTTGCTGAATTGTACTCAAAAAGAGTTGTGAGGAAAATGTGCAGCTCAAGTGAAGAGGAAAAAAGTGATCAGAATTTTACAGCTAATCTACTTATTGTATTAGAAGAAACAACACCCATGCAAAGAACCTCAGGGTCACATAATCCAAGCCCTTCAAAAATATTCATTCCTTACATTCAAGAGAATGCTGGAATCCAAAGGGTAGGATAATAACAACAGTAGGTATTTAAGGCTGACTTCTCTGTAGATGACGAAAGTTCTCATTTCAGTCTAACCACAGGACCATCTGTGTTGTCCTTGGTGCCATGATGCAGGTGGGAGCCATTAAGCATAAAGAGTCAGATCACATGAGCAAACTACCACTTTGTTCCTGGTTTGGGTTTTTTTTTTTTGTAAGAGGTTCTTATTAACTACTAAACATATCTTTCAGCCAACTGTTAGAGGAAAGCAGGCTGTTGTAAAACTTAAACCAGTGTTTATATTATAAAGTGCCACTTGATGCTATATCTAAGATTTACACTTTTCAACAGTTTTTATCTTCAAATAGATTTTTGGCTAGCATACTTTGGTTTATTTGTTTTCTGAAAAGCTTTCTTGTATGTTTTCCACCTTAAAAATGCAGTATATTCATACTTCTTTCTGCTTTCACATCAGGAGCTGTGAAAACCCCACTGGAATTAATGACTAAATTCTTTTTTATTTCAGTGAGCCTAAATTAGGCCCTAAACAAGTAAAGTATATATGAAATATATATTTTCAAGTCTGTTATTTTCCTTGGTTTATACTATAGTGATTTTGGAAACAGAAAAGTATAAAACATACTTATAATAACTTCTCTGTTTAGTTACTCTAAGTATAAATAATTGAAAATGGCATATAATGTTACTTATTGTCTTCAGCCCCTGTGCCTCCCTTTATCCTTCCCAACTCTTTCTTCTCTTCTTACCTTTGGTAGCAACACTTAAGCAGCAGCAGAGAAGACGTGTGCTGTTTAGTGCTTAACTTTTTTAAAAAATATGAATACAAATAGAAATGGAGCTCAGTCACTGCTGCATAATTGCTAGCAAGCAACTGCAGGTGTGTGCTTAAAAACCCAGGAAAATGCATTTTATCTTTATTCATTGAACCTGTTCTGATGTATTTCTCTGTGCTTCCCTAGTGGCAGAGTTGCCTTCAGCTTTCTTTTTCTATCACAAAAGCCAAGTCAAGAACACAATGTAACAGTCTACTTTCTAACTAAAACTAAATGCTAAAAATTGTGACAATTCTGGTATTATACTACTGTATGAAAACCTGAATTACTCACAAATATACAACAAGAATAGAAACAACACAAAGACATGAATATTACTAGAAATATGGGAGCTTCTGAAACAGAAATAAGACATGATCGTGCAGGTCACTCCCTCTGTTTTGATGGTTAAACCCAGAAATATGTAAGATAATGTTAGATTAGATTATTATCAAGAAACAGAATTAGTAATTCCTTTTACACTATGTTGCAGCACAAAGCAAATAGATGCAACAGTAATGCCCTTGGTAAAATTTAGCTGTTTATTGCATTCACAAGCACTTTTAAAGTTCATTATAATTGCCCAGCAGAACTTACTATTACAAGCTATTGCCCAGATAGAATTCTATAAATAATCATCAAATAAATGGTTTAGTGAATGTGTTTATTCTTTGGAAAAGGAAGTCACGATAGATGTTGGTGCTCTTTATTAATACTTGATTCCCATAAGGGATAAAACCAGAAAGTTACTTTCATAGTTAAAGTTCTTCCCAACTGATAATGGCTGGAAAGAAAAAAACTAAAGCTTAAGCATCTTCAATTAGGTTTAATATTTTAAGAACTAAAATTTTATTAGCAGTCCTTTATTTTCCTGGTTGAATCTGCTTTCTGAAAACAAAGCATTATTGCTACCTCTATTGCACATGTGAATATACTCACTGACTGATAAATGACTGGAGCTGCTGATAAATGAGCACTGACTACTAAAGCCTTAAAAAAAATTAACCAGCATCTAAATGAGTTTAGACATGTCAGAGCTAAAGTCCAACTGACTTTTCAGTAAGGATTAAGCTTTCCAACGCCTACCTTATTCCTGAAAATTAAATCTAGGTACTAAAACTTTTACTTACAAGCGTCAACATGAGGCACTTCCTCTGAAGGCAACTCAGGTTCTCCTCTCAATTCTGCAGTTGCAGGAAACTGGGATCTCCTTCCCTACTCACAATCTCAACCTCTACAGTGAAGTTGGTAGCTACAAACAAAATTAGGGTTGCAGGACTGTTCACCCCCACTGCATTACCTCTTCTCAGCAGAACTAAAAAGTAGTTGCTTAGTAAGGGAGCCTTTTATTGGCCACATAGTCTCCTCTAATTTTAAACAGCTGAGTTCCTGCCTTAATCACAGTCACACCTGAAAGGACTTGGGCAGGAACCAAAGTACCTAAGATTGGTGGAGCTAGAAACTCGATCCACTGGAATAGTCCCAAAATGGAATCAAATTTCTACAATGAATAGCTCCACACTAGATCAAATAAATTAAGGAACAGTGTGAAAATAATTAAAACCAGTAACCCTGTATGACTGCTTCAAAACTGACAATGAACCTGCAGATGCTTCCCTGCTTTTGTGCTCGTGGATTCTGTTGAGGAACTGAGTGTTCAATAGAATAGCAAGAAGTAAAATACACCTGACCATGTATGGCCAATCCAGCTCACAATACTGTTAATTAGCTAATAACTGACATTACATGGAAGGTGTGAGGTTCCCACAACTGTTATGCTTATAATAAGAAGACTTGATAATCTTCCATCTGTTACTCTACATAGACACATTGAAGATAATTTATAGAACTACTGTTTTGAGAGGGTAACACTTTATGTCCACTTCATAGGATTACACAAAGTGTGCATTTCTGGGGAATTAAATTGGATTTATTTTATAACTTGCTTTAGATAATTTAGCTGGTGGATTTATAGGTATTTTTACACATATACTTGTATTCCTCCTTGGTATTTTTGCATGAAAACATGAAAAAAACTCCACAAGTTCCCCAGTAAAAAAAATCTATGATACAAAGGCTCAGGTTATCACAGTCTTGAAATATTCTTCACTACAAAGTCCCAGAAAAAAAATAAAAAATAACTTTCCCTTTAAGAAAAAAACACTTTTCCTGCTTTTGTGGTTCATGTTTGTAGTTATACTCTGTAAAATAAACCATCTAGAGAACACAAGAAGGTTAGATTTCTATCTTTACCAATGTAGTTTTTGCTTGATATACAGCCTGAGGCTAAATAATAATATTTATTATTATATAATATAATAAATATAATATATTTATTATATTATATAATTAATAATAAATATAATAATAATATTTAGCCTGAGGCTAAATATTAAGGAATCCTACATTTCAGTAACCAGATAGTTGTAATATACTCTAGAATCTTCACTGAAGTAGACTTTTGTTGACCCATTTTGTAGGGATTACTTACAAAAAGTTCTCATAACCACTGGATTTCCATTTTGTAATAGAGATTCTTGCCAGTGCTGTGACACAGAATAACTAATGGCACAAGCCATTCTGAATATTTCATTTATGGGCTGGTCTTTAAAATTGAAGAAAGGTTAAATATAGGTTTGAAAATATCCCTTTATCAGTATTTCTGTGACAATTATCTACTACCCTGACTTCACCAAATATCAGGATTTGTCCCACATTTGAGCAAAACTTGGTAACCATTTGAGGATCTGACTTCAGAAGGTTATGTCCCCTTATCTTACCAACTTTAGAACTAAAAAGAGGTAATGGTCTTTTTCGCATTTATTTTTATCCTTTAGACCCAGCCCTGTAAACTACATGAATGTTAGCAGGTCATTAAATTTTTAAAGAGCAGCTCTCTCCTCTAAAGGAGAAGTGGCTTAGCATCATCTTGGTTCATGCCTCTGGGCTCTCTCAGCTGCCAAATTAGGCTATTCCCAGGTAGGTTTCCTATTGGGAACATGAGCAAACTTATGCCAGCTTCTGAGAACTGGGAGAGAGGGAGTCATCTATTCCAAAACATGGTAGGTGCTGTTTTAACAATTGAACAGTTAAATTCCCGTGCCAAGAAGTGCTTCCTGAACCTGTTTAACTCACTGGCATAAATGTAACTGTAGGTGAAATTCTCTCCATCTGGTTGATTCTCTGACTCCAGAAGCATCTAATGAATAAGTTCCCCTCAGAACCTGAAATGTGCCTTGAATAAAAGCCCCCTTTAGCATTGATGATTGCAGAAGAAGTGGGCATTTAGGGGCCTTTAGATCCAGGAGTCAACTTGGTATTGCCTTTCTTGCATTCTTCCCCCAAGAGTTTCTACTTCCTTCATTGCTCCAATCCCACTTTTCCATCCTATTCCACTCATATAGTTTGTTGATTATCTTTCTAAGATCAATCTTTGACTTCAGTGATAGAAACACAACCCCATATTGTAACAGAAGAATTTATGTATATAGCAGTAATGGAGGTCTACATTAAATTCAACTGATTACTTTGAATTTATTAATTATATAGAAAAAAAATTAAAAATGAGAAGGCTCAAAAGTTAAAATAGAGAGAGAAAAATATTTTTAATTGTTGACTGGACATTATGTAACATTTCCCTGCAAAGAGGTACAAAATGGCTGGAGATGTACAGGAATTCCTCCTTGCCAGTCTGGCACTTCTATTTCTAGTGGACTGCAAAACTCAGCATATGCAGTTTGGGAGCATGACTATGCCTGAGGTGTGACTGTGCAATGAGGGAGAAGGTGGCTCTGATAATATAGGCCTTGCAAATTCAAGGATTTTTTTCCTGTTATCACTTCTAAATACTTGATAAAGTATTGTCTAGAGTGAAAAAAAATCCATGTGTGACTATTACTAATTTCCTTTGTCTGTTTTTGTGAACTTTCTCATTGTTTACTTGACTTTATTGGAAGAGTCAAATTAAAAAGAAAAAAAAAAGGACTTTCAGCCTGGTAGAAATAAATAATAACTTTGTTTCCAATCAGTTGTGATTATGGATTAAATATACCTTAGTAACTTTATTTTCCACATACTTTTTCTTCTTTATCATTTAGACATAATCTTGGGAAGAAAACTTATTTGAAGCAGCTGAAAAATTACAAACCAGAAAACACAGGAAAAAAATTGAAGCCTATAAACAGTTTTTGCTTTACCCTTCACTCACCTTTAAGGATGAAGAAACATGTATGTTCCTGTCAATCCATTAGTATTGAGTATTCTTGTGGCAGATGTGAAAAAAGCAGAAGAAAACCATTATGTATTCTGAAGTCATATAGAAATGTCGAGAAGCAGATTCAGAACTCCCAGGAAAAATCAGGCAATAGAAACAAATAGAAGTATTGATAAAATTCTTTAGTTACATTACTAGCTGGAGGAAGAAATAGCAATATAAATTTATCAGCCCCAGAGAAGGTAAGACAAAAAAAAAATGGAAAACCTAACTTCCATTTTTTGCTCATTCAGGATATAAAACACCTATATACCAGTGAACTACAGACTCTGAGCCACAAGATCTTTCATGTTGAGTAAAAGAGTATTTTGCCACGCAAAACTGAATTTATTCTGAAATCTTCAGGGCAGTTGGAAAGCAAATATGTACAGCACAAGGCAGACACCAAACCATATGTTACAGCAGCAGCAGCCACTGTGAAGGGGAGGATAAGTGCATTAATCACTTGAGTATAGCTCAATTAAAAAGATTTTTATAAACCATGAAATATCAGAGTACAATAGAGCGCATGATTTCTTGATCCTTGAGCAGACTGTGCTACTACTGTTGTATGAGAGCTGTATATGACCATCTTTAATATGAATGAGGAACCAGAGAGATATTGGGATAAAACAGGAGGCAGCAGTAACAGCAGCAGTATTCGTACCTACATTTCTCTGCTCCTTATTTAGATGTACTTTGGATTTTCAAAAATATATTTTTATTTCCTGCATTAATTTTTTTAATGCCTTGACCAGGCAGCCGTGGAGGACATATGAAAATTAGTAGAAATATTTTGCAGCTACAGCAATTGGTCTAAGAAAACATATTGCCTCCCTGCAGAAGCCTTATCTCTCTGGAAATATTTTGTCTGCTTCTTTCATGCAGCTAATTGGATTCACGGGTTTGGTGTTAAGGTACAGCTGCAATTTTAGGATCCTAAAATGCCATATGGCCTGTGCTTGACAGATAGAAGGGTTAATTTAGAAATAAAAGGTAATCTGAGCAAAACTACTTTGTGGTATTTAATGAGAAAAAAAGATGGGAACATGGGAGCATAACTAGGGAAAATGAAGTATTTTGGGAGTTGACAGTTATTTGATTTATAGTAGTTTACAATTATATTAGCTGAGGGAAATAGCACTTCTGTGGTATCGTTGCAGAGCAGAGATTATGGTGATTCACAATGTATTATAAGGAACAGAAGTGAAGAAAGAAGATCAGGCTTAAAAAGGATTTAGTTTGGTACAGCAGCAGGCACTCAGGAGTGTAAGGTGAGCTCAGGTTGTGTGCGCACAAACCCACTCCATCTTCCAGCCCTCTAATACTGGCTCTTGCACACACTCATTGAACTTTTGTCTCACAACTACTGACACAAAAGGTGAGTAGGGAAGGAAGAATACCTGACAGCAAGTATTCTGGTTACGCTCTTTCTTGCGGGGCTCCTACTTGCATTTGATTTTCATGAGCTCTCTGTAAAGCAGATCAGGTGCCCAAAGGCTCTGAACCTTCGAATCTCTGTTTCAGGCCCTTCTCAGACACTGCTCCCGTCTTGTTACACGGACAAACCACTCTGGCTGCACTATAGCACAGGTTTTCTTTTTGTTGCCAAGCTACTTTCTTTGCTTCTTGAGAAGCTGCAGGTTGTTGATTATTTGTAGTCCTCTTTTTCCTCCCGGTTTGTTTGCTAAACACAAAGCAGCAGCAAAGACAGCCATGGAACCGAATGAGAGTATTTTTCAGTTTCCTCCTGGTGAGATGAGCCAGCAGGAGTATAAAAGCACAAAAGCATGCCTTTAAAAGAAGAGTAATTTTCTTAAATATTGAGAAGTGATTCTCTTAAGATAATACTTGTAATCAGCACCCAGCATGTGCAGCAGCCACGTTCTGAAAGACAAAATTGGCTGCTTCAGAGAGTTCAGCATAAAGCAGACGGTTGGGGTACTGCAGTTCTCCTACACTAAGTTATTAAAAGACAAATCCTGTATGCTACTGAAACTCAAATTGAGAGGTTCCAAAATCGTGTAGCTCTTATACAGAACAGAAATATTCAAGAGCTGCATATTGCTATTTGAAATTTAAGCTGTGGTCACCAAACCCATCCATATAATTAGCGTGCTTCTTAGAGATGGTTTTTGCACATCAGCTTGGAAAGTAGAACACTTTCAGAGGCGTGGAAATGACTAAGACCCAAGCAAGTAGAACAAAATCAACTAAGGGAAAAATGAATGAGAGAAGTGAAGGAAAGATCAGAATAAAGTACTGCAATAATCAGAATTTTTATTTGTAGAATAAAAGAACTCCAATCTAATTATGGTTGTGGTTATGGACTAGATACTGGATGAACAAGTGAAAGCTACTGAGTTGCTGATAAAATACTTTTTATTAGTCCAGTTCTGGCAATGGTCAGCACTTTAAGTACAGGGATGATCCCTATACCAATCACCTCTGGCAGTCAGTTTTTATGGAATAGGGTACAGTATTATCCCTGAGATTGCTCTTTTCTTCTTATAGTAGAACTCAAGGTGGATCAGTATCCCCAAGGTTGCACAGTTCCGGTGCTCAAAAACTAGATTAACTGTTTCCTAGCTATTCTAGCACTATCAGTGCTATTTTAGATTACAGAAACATAAACTGAGGATTCATTCATTTAAAATACTCAATCTCTCAACATTTTGTCCCCCCTTTTCATAAGACACATTCTTCTCATGCTCTGATTTTGAAGGGAAGCTATCCAAAAATTTTAAATTTTCTGAAACATAATTTCCATTTTTATATGCTGTGGTACATTTTCTCTTATAAAAAAATAGACTAAGCGAATCTCAAACATTCATTTCTCATAAGGTGGTACTTTGGGTGGAAGTGATGGTGGTGGAAGTTCTGTGCTGAATGCAGGTCGTTAGGGGGGAATAAATGTGCTTCACAAAGAGCCCACTGGAAATTAACTTCACATGCTATTCTGATTAGATGAATAGCATGGCTGGAGATTGATTATTTTGTCATGATAAAAGTAATACAAATTTTAAAATAAGTAAATAAATATTGTGCTCTGGAATTAACATGACAGTTTATGATGGCTCAAATGAAGTGCGAAACACGCTGAGACTTCATTTACTACACAAAAAAATTGCATATTATTTTATAAGGGGAACTCTCTTAAGAAAATAATAAGTTTCATCATGCCAGTGAACAGGAACAATTTAATTTATTCCTAAATAAATAGATTATAAGTATGTAGCTTTTTCCTGAAGTCAAAGTATCTTTTCCAGTTGAATTTCTTTTTTTTTTTTTCAAACATCCATACCATAGCCTTTTGTCATCTGACAACAGAATCAGCATGGAAGTTGCTACTTCTTTTGAGGAGCTGCTTCTTCATATAAGGTGCAGTGATGCTGCAAATCAAGTTTTGGTGCAGACTCTAATCTGCCAGCACTCACATAAGCTGCTCTTTGCTCTGCCTGCTTTATGGGACATTTCCAGAGTTCATCTTATCACTGTTACCAGGAAAAAGAATCTCTACAACAAAGACAGAAATGAGGACATAATCTGATATTTCTGATACGTATTATGACTTTAGGAGCACTGACAGTTTAGCATTCTTTGCTATCCATCTACTCAGTGACCTACTGATTCATATATGGTGCTGCACCATGATGACAACACAGCTATTTGCCTGGTTACACAGTGAAAATTAAGAAGGTGATCCACTGAAAATTACACACACACCCCCTCCCATTTCTCCTCCCTATTTCTTCCACTAGACAAAATTTTAAGTCAGATCAGTTCTTAGTCCAGGTCCACGTGTCACAGCATAAATCATTTGTACTGGCACACAGAAAAGATTAGCAGTGAACGAAGGGGAAAAGTCTCCACTGAATCCTTTAACATAGCCAAAGAGCCTCTTCATTTTGCCATGGTGAAAAAAAAAAAGCTGGCTTAGTTGTGTGAGAGAGCCACCCTCACACCCCTGAGCCACCCATGGATGGCGGAGGTCGGTCTCTTCTCCCAGGTAACAAGTGACAGGATAAGAGGACACAGCCACAAGTTGCACCAGGAGAGGTTTAGATTGGATATCAGGGGAAATTTTCTTCACTGAAAGGGCTGTCAAGCCCTGCTGCGCAAGGAAGGGGTGGAGTTGCCACCCCTGGAGGAATTTAAAAGCCATGTGGATGTGGCACTGACGAATGTGGGTTACTGGTGGCCTTGGCAGTGATGGGTTAATGGTCGGATTCAATGATTTAAAAGGTCTTTTCAAACCTAAATGATTCTATGTTTCAATGTCTAATAATATCAGGCTACAGTATTTTTAGTTGAAAAGTTCAGATACTAAAAACCAAAACTCAAAAAAATCAAAACCAAGAAAAGTGCCATTTCAGAGTGCAGATTCATGTCATGGCCATGTTGCCCTCTGCTGCTCTACTGATACAATCATACTTTATAGGAATACAGTAAGGATACTTCTGAGCTATTTTTAAATTTCCCAATTTATTCATTTGCAGTTTCAACCTGCCTGTTAGTCATAATTTGAGTAAGTTTATATGTAAATTACTGTTTATATGAAATACATATCTCTCGAGGAAAAAGGAACAGTTCTTATCTCTAAAGTGCTGTCATACAGTTAACTGGATAAATTTACAGCAGACTGGAATAGCACTTTTAAATCTAAAATAAATGCCCGTGTAATTTTAATAAAAAAATCCAGTTTGTATCAAATGAAAGATTCAGCAAAGACTACAGAACATGTATATACAGTAGCAGATATTTGGCTTTGTTATCTGAGAAAAAAAAATCTATTTATTGATGAGCCTGAGTGTTGTATTTAAGGAAGTGTTATCATTCTTGTCACTCAGGTGCCAGTTGTTTCCAACAATCCTTTGGATGATCTGTTATTATTCAGGAATGCTGTGTCCTTAGGACAGTAGAGTGCAACTGTGCTTTGTTTCCTTAGTTATTTCGTGATAAGCACTGGATGCCAGGATTTAACAACTCCAGAAACAGAAATGGCCTCTTTCTTGTCACCGAGATCCTACTGCCAAGTGGTGACACCAGCAGGTCTCACACCTTCTGTCCCATGCAGCCTATGGGTTGTTTAGTTTGTAAATACAAACCCTGCACAAATCCAGTACATTTTCAATCTAAACAGGGATAAAGTATGACAGATGGATGTAGAACACAGATGGAAGGAGGGAATAGAAATTCTTCATTGCCACAATCCATATCATACTTATTACAAAGAAAAAAATAGCTCCATTTCTGAAACACCCATGAAATGGATTTTAAGCTTGGAATCAGTTGCTAATTAATTACTCAGCAACTTCTGCCCTTTAGGCAGTCAACAGTCCCACTGCCCCTATTTTTCTCCCTTTTTTTTTTTAATTTTGCTCCCATGAAAAATAGTTCTGAGTGTCACAGTCATCATCTTCTTTTCATTCACCAAACCAAGAATCAAATGCGTAGGCATCTTATGATCTCCGTGACATTTCGAGTGGCCTTACAAGTTTAGTTCAATTGCACGGTGGTGTTATTTGGCTTATTCAAACTTCACAAGTATACAAAGGTCATTCAGGAAGATCTTAAGTGTTCTATGCTGTTGTTCATTTCCTCACCATGAAAGAAGAAAATACAGTAACTCCTTTTTTAGGAAAGAAATGGAAGTGAAAAAAGACATACAGACAACAGGTCCCTTCTATATATTTTCTCTCTATATATTTCTATGTATATATAGAGATCATACAGACAACAACCCCTTCTATACTGTAAGGGTGAAGTGTATACAATAAGGCCTCAGTAAGGAATCCCTTTCAAAGTAGCTTTTGTGCAAAGCTTCGGTCCTTCAATTTGCCAATTAGTTAAATCATTTCTGAAATATTATATATCATACACACAAAGAACCCTTTAGCCTTTCTAATACTGTTATTTCCAGTCTTTTGCTTCTCCCTGAGACTGAACAAATTTATTTACGTTGAAAAAAAAATTTAAAGAAAAAAGAAGCCCATCTCTTACAATTTTTCAGAAGTTATGTTGCATAACGCCACGTAGCCATAGAGATGAGATGAAACTGCATTTTTCTCTGTTACTGGAAACAGGAGCAGTGTACAGGCTATGCAAGGGAGATGCCACTTAGAGCATAATCTAACATATTTGGAGAAAAACCCAATCAAATAGTTAATTAATACTGTTCAATTTTGCAAATGAAAAAGTGAAGTGGGGAGGGGAAAGGTTACACCCTGATTATTCAGGAGTAGCAATCAATGTGTTTCAGCTCCTGGCCACGGGGCTGCTTCACAGGCTATCTTTGGAAATTCCATTTGGGCATTTCTGACAGGATAGTGGTAGCATATCATATAGCTCTGCTAGACACAGTATCTAGCTCTGTATTTTAACTCCCAAAATATAAGTCAAAAAGCACTCACAAACGTACAATTGGCTAAGAATAACTACAAAGAATTTCAGGGGAAATATTTTTAATCACTGTTAGAAACATAAATAGTCATCACTGTCGGTGTTGCAGCCTCTTCACTTGCAGCTTTCCTGATACACATTCCTTTCCTGAAACTTTCATTAGTGTGGCAATAATCTCTTTAAACCCAAGTTATTTTCTACTTAGTGTACATAAAAGTGACAGAAACTGGCTCATTCTTATGCTTATGATCCAATAATGTATGCTTCTGAATTACCTATGTTGTAATTAAAAAAAAACTAGGTACAACATAACATTACACAACACCCTTTCGGAAACTGCTAATTTTTTATAACCTGTAAAGATTTGTGCAAGTATGAAGCAATTACTTGTAGCTACTGGAATAATGGCTGGCAGATTTCATTTGTGCCAGAGTACAATACAGCAGCACTATCAGATGTACAGTGGCACTGCAGCAGGACAGAAAAACCACTGCAGAGGGAACACGAGGCTGACTGGAGCTCCAGTGAGCAACAGGATGATTTGTTGTCACGCTTGTCATCACCAAGTTCAGTCTCATCTTGTAGCAGCTAGATAAGTGTATTTTTCTTTGAAGCACAGAACATTTTTGAAAGCTATGGCACAACATTTTAATCTCCTTTTCTTAAAAAAAGCTCCTTTGCCTATTCAAAAAGCATATCCTGAATTACCAGTGTCCCAATCTGTTTCTATTCAACCTTATCTAATTCAACAGTACTATCAGAAAAGAAATACAGTGCATACTTACATTTTTGTGTAAGCATACTTACAAGAACTCCATACATATATATTTAATATGTGTGTGTGTATACACACACCCCCACATATATAAAGCTTTCATGGTAGAAACAAAACAGTTGGCAAAGCTTACTCATGAAGTGGGATTGAATCATAAACCATTCAAGAGATCCAGGCTGATTTCCCAGTTTTCTGCAAAACAATTATTGCCAGAGATAATTAACATTCTCTTCAAAGACTGATAAGGACTACATCTAAATTAATTTACATCTTCAGAAATTCTAAAGCACAAATGAAAATGATAATACTCAGTAAGTAACATTTGTTGAGAATTACTGAAATTATTTTGAAATATATCCATGTTCAAGCCCAACTTCGTTTAAGAAGCACATTACAATTAAAGAGTTTTGTTTAGAAAACTTGACAAAATGGGAGACTCACACAAAAGATGACAGAAAACATTACATCAGCATAGGTCATCCTTTTCTTTTTTGTTAAATCTCCATCCATTATGCTGCATTTTCTGCTTCAGCAACGGCTTGGACAGGTTAAAAACAAAGCATAAGGATAAAAGCAAAACATTTCCAATTCTAAGTTTTTTTATTGTTAAATTTAGCAGGGGGGATTCAGTCTAGTTGAAGTTTTTTAAGTCAAATCAATATCTGCAATTATTTCTTTTACTCAGCACTGAGCCTGCAATTACTGCCTTGGTTGACTTTTATTCTTCATCATTTAGTTAGTCAAAGATTTACAAAGTACTGCACAAAATATGAAAGAAATTCTAGGAATTTCGGGAAATTGGACTCTTATGGCACAGTTTATAAATCTACAGAAGTCTATGAAGTTTCACCTATTGCCAACCATAATTACAATTGTGACATTCTGAAGGAGAGAAGACAAAACTGTAATAAAACTTCCCATTTGGGAGCATTTATGATATTGTACTAACTGAGTTCACCAAATTCTACTTGCCAAACACAGTTCTTAATACAATTACTGGAACTAACAAAAATAGCAAGGAAAAGGACAATCATATTTTGTTTTACTTTTACATTTTGGGTTAAATACTCTCAGCAACAACTATAAAGAAATAAATAATCAGCCAAACCAAAACCCATGGGAGAAAAGAGAAAATTGTGCTAACTAGTCGTGTGACCTCTTCCCTCATATTCTTCTTACTCCAGATAATGCAGAGGGTGATGTTTGCAACAATTTATCGCTCCCTCCACCCCCACCAAACATAAACATGAATCCAATTAAATGTACAGTTCAAGGGTGAAGGAAAAGAGAATGTGAAATTTTGGGAAGAAACCAGATACTGATAAGGGGAAGGACAAGAAATACAGAAATGCCTATGAAAATGATAGTTTACAGTGCAGAAAAGAGGAGATGAGGGAATTTGGTAGAAAATCCTACTATTTATCCTTCAGCACGAATACCTTTATATTCAGGCTGCTGATACTCAAGATTTCTGCTAATCAGAGTAGCAAAAATACAAAAGCATCTTGAAAACAGTTCTATAGATGTCTGCTTGTTTGTGTTAGCCTCTGGCCCGTGGATGTGCTTCTCTTCCCTTATCACACAGAAGTGCTGGGATCTAGATTGTTCATCTTAACAAAACTTCTAAATGTCCAAAATAATCGCATATTCCCTTATACCACAATGGTATATTAATTTTTTTTTCCTAAGTCATGTTAAAATATAGTGTAATATTTGTATTTACTATGCCCTTGCTGATTATTTTAATGTGTAGCATTTCTACAGTTTCCCCTCAATCAGAAACAATTAGAAAAAGTACACAAAACATTCAGTCTCCTGTAACACTTCCCAGGTCACAATAAATGGACATATAGGATATCCATTGATATAAATTAATATAGTTATCTTAAAGCAAGATAAATGACAATCATCCTCTCTCCTGTTTTTTTATGTCTCATTTGAAGGGACAAATCAACTCATAGCTGATTTCTCCAACAGTTTCTAACTAATGCTGCTGTTCAGGATGTTTGTTTATTACTGTTGTATTATGTTTCTGATGCAACAGGTCTCCATTTACTTCCTGCAAAAAAATAACCATCTTCCTACCTTCCCTCATTTCCCAAGTTGGGGTAGCTGTGCAACTCAGTGCTCTAAAATCCCTGAAAATTTGGTTTAAAAACTGAGCACGAGAAGCCCCAGGAGCTCAGAACACACCTTTCACTTTTCAGATATGATCCATTACAATGTGAACACGAGCTTTTCCTTTCCCTCAGGGGTTCTTCTGACTACTCCCTTCGTCCAAGTTCTAGCAGTCAGAAGAGTTCAGACTTTGAATAAGTTAAATCTTATCCCAAGAAGACAAATAATATAATACAAGTGATGGAAATATAATTACTCACATTCATTTGCTAAAGCTATAATTTTCTTTTTTTTTATTTCTGCAGCTGGTTTGATTGTTTCAGTGCTTTCTCCCAGTATATCCTCTGCATAATGATTTGTCCAAGCTCTAATGAACGTTCCTTATCTAATTGATATAGTTGTTTTTATCTTAGGGTGGTTTAACAATTTTTGGACATTTTCTTCTAAAGATAAGTTGCACTTTAAAAGTATATGTGTATTGAAGTGGAATACAAAAAGGAGGAAAGGTATCTGCATAGTACCTGACCAAGGGCTTGCTCAGAAAAAATCAATCTCTTGATCCATTTTTGGTATGCCCAGGACTTAATTTCCTCCCTCTTCTCTCCACACTTTTTGTTTCTTTAAGATGACATTTTTAATCATTAAAGTATAATATTATTTCACTTTATTAGTGTTTGGTTAACTACAGTTTCTTCTCGGTTTATAATAATCATCAATATTTGATAACAAGTGCAAATAAACATCATTGCTCTTTCAATTGTTTTGGTTATTATTTTCTGCTGTTCTTGCTAAGGTTTTTGTTGTTTTTCATTTAGCTTTCATTAGTGTATGTTCCAATCCATATTGACTGATTTCTTGTGAGGACAGTTTCTGCAGTCCTCACATCCAACATTTATTTTATACCTGCTGTCAGATATGAATTTTATTACATTAAATGCTTCTGCTATGTAGTAAAATCCAGTCAGTTCACATGGGACAGTTACTCTGCACGAAGCTGAGGAACACACCAGTGCCAATATGATATCTCTATCCAAAAGAAGGCTCCTTCAAGAAAAGTATTAGAAGATTTGACAACCTACTGGAATTTTATGAAGGGGAAAAATGGGAGAGGAAAAAAAAAAAGCAGGCTTATTAACCTGAAGCAAAAACTCTCAGCTGTCAAAGGCTAATCCTGAGATGCTTGCCATGTCTTAATTAAACACAACATGGGCTGATAAAATGCAGAGAACCAACCTAAACTCCCTGCTGTACAGTGAATTTCTGCCTAGACATCAAAGACTATTTTGAATTTTCTGCAGCTTGCAAATTGTACTGAACAGTTGTCAGATTTCTGCATAATGCATTTCAGTCAAGACTGCAGAAGAGACTCATTTGTAAGTATTTTGCAGGAGATGCTTTCCTGACAAAAATGAAATGTTAAGTGGTAATCTTTGCTTTTATAGTGTTTTAATATAAACTATATCAAAATATATTTTTAGGGGAAAAAAAATCACAATAAATCATTCAGAAGGAACACTGGTCCATCCTCACTTAATAAGCTGATAATTAGTAATTTAACTTTTCTTAAAAATCCAAACTTGACACTACACATTAGCATTACATAATTAACATTCTAATCTCGTTATCAGAAAATACCTTTATTTTAATGCAAACTTTATTCTTCCCCAACATTTGATGGGGAATATATTTGTAAGGAATATGATTCAAGTCCTTTGTGTTTTGACAGCCACTGTGCATTACAGTATTAGACCATGAGGTTTTGTTTCTTTGCTTGTAACAATGTAGAAAGAAAACCTGGTAAAAACCTGCAGCCATCAGGTCCTTCACCTAGATCACTTCAATCCATTCTTTGCTTGATAACCTTTTGCCTTACCATGCAATGAGGTTTATTTCTACACTTTGTGCCACTTCTATCATAACACTACTTATAAACCCTTTTTAGTCACACAAACTTTGAAATAAGTTTTGTGATGGATTTGATGTTTTTTCCAGCTAAGACTGCCACGTGAGGAGACAGGACAGGAACTGACTGTGACCAGAACCATCTCTAGCTCTGTGCAATTTGGGAGGACCACGTACAGACAAAAAATACACAGCAAGTACACTTGTCTTTTTGAAGTAAGGCTCACTTCAAAAAATGTTATTTCAGTAGCCTCTTTAAGAAGAATCCAGTTAAGTATGTAATCTCTGAAAACTCCTACAAATGATGGTGTGTGCACCATCCATAGGTGTGCATGAGATACCTGAATATAGAAAATACTTCAGAAATACTTTTGGCAAATGCTGTAATGCCCAAGAAGCTAATGGAAGGGTTTATCTCATTTGGAAAGTAAGATTTATTGCTATTCTGATACAGTGTAACCCCACTGGAGCAACAGCCGTTTTTGCCACCCATGGATCTCACTGTAGCCCAATCAAACTGATGGAGCTGAAGGTTAAAAAAGGAAAAGACTGCTGTTGTAGGCTTCAATTGGCATAAATTTGGGTTGTTTACTCCTGAGTTTCTCTTCCCAGTTTGATGCTGTTCACTAGCACATATGTAGTAAGAACATACTTTCTTTACATTCTTCATGTGCTTCTTGGTGGTCTACACTGGGTATATACCAGAATATAAAAGCATCAATCTTCCTCATAAGAGGTTTTACAAAGACAATGCCTATGCACTCAGCCTCAAGCATAACTATCCTTTAAATCCATCAGTAAGGAGGGAGGAAATGTGCAATACCCCACACTCAGAACAAAAGATGGCATGTATGGGCTACACATTTCTTGGCCACAAAGGCAGGTTTCAGGAACTGAATTCCCCTGCCACAGAGGAAGGAATATATTTTAGAAATATTCTAGTGTTTAAAAACTTCTGAGTAGGAAGTAATCTGTGACATCAGATATAGACTCTAATTTATGGACATCACGTAAGCTCCTCTTTGGAATAATAGCTTAAAATCAGAACATGCTGTTCCTGTGTCAGTTGGAGTACCGGAAAGCAAATTATTTTCTTGAAAGAAAGATTTTGTTTGATTTCAGCACTGAGTTTATTTGGCACCCAGATCATACGTTCATTTCATTAATCGTCAAGTGTGCCAGCGAAAGATTAACACCACCTCACGCTGGCATTTGATTGCATTCAGTTGAGAGTTACTTTTCATCATGTTGCTTTTGCAGGGAGCAATCAAGAAAACAAGTCCAAAAACTTCCATTTACGTTACCTAAAATGTTTTGGAAGCAAGGCCAAAACTGTTTAGGTTTCCCATTTAACTTCACAAGACCTGAAAACTAAGTATGAGTCTGAACTTGTGTGGTAGCAGGTAAGACATCCTCAAGATTTGGGAGCTACTCTTCTTCAGCAGTAATCTCCATTTCACCTGTAGAGCACTTGGCAGGCATTTGCTGTTTGCTCAGCTGTGCACACAGTTTCTCTATAGCTCAAACTACTAAATTTCATTAAGAAAAATTAAACACACCTCATGGACATTCCTGATTTACTCTACTATATCTGCAGTGGCTGGGGATGCCAGAGAAACTACATACAGGTATTAAGTAGACAGATAATGATTTCTGTCTGTCACTGTAGGGTAAAAGGACACATTTTCTAGGAAAGCCATGTTATTCCGAAAAGGTTAGGGAACCCCTTCCTCCAAAATTAAGTTAACAAACTAGAAATAATTGGACTCAAACCATACTAGCAGTATATCCAGCTATTTAAAAGACACTCACCCATGCAGCAACAATGCCAAACTCAAACCTGGATATATTCCATATGCAAGCTCCAAAGAAATGTATTCTTGGGGGACCCTCTCAGCTGCATTTGTAGTGTAAATGCATTTACAAACCCAAGCCAAACCCCCATTGTTCCAGCTTTCAGAAAGTATCAGCAGCAATGCTGAATTTAATCATTGTGCCAATCCATTTATTCCCCTGGAAAACAAGTCTAACAATTCTGAGTGGGGTTTTCACAAGTGTGTAAGTGATTGAAAAATCAATAGGACTTGTTCTCTTAAGTCATTTATGACTAGATATTAATGGCATTTATGTGTCTGGAGATCAAGACAAACACCTGATGGGGCTTTCACAACACCTACCTCCCACGGAAATCTCATCCTCTTACCTTGCTTATATTGTTAAAAACTTTAATTAATGAGTGATTGAAGTGCTTGATAGTGTTTCATGATCCTTATGAGAGATGCATGTAGCCTGAAAGCATTTTCATTCAGTCCTCTAGGATGATAAATCAAGGACATAGGAATGCTGGTGATTATCAGGAAATGAAATAGAGCCTGGTAATGCTTTTCTTGTAGGCACTCCAACAGTCCTTGCATTATAGAAACAAGTATTATCTCCTCTCTACTCCTTTCTAAAGGCATAAGCAGTTTAAATAGTATTTTTGGACAAGCAGTAACAGGAAACATAATCTTTATATTTCTTCATATATTTCACTTCAACTTCTATCATGCCCATTATGTTGGATTCTAATATTCCCATTAAATTCTGCAGAGAAGAATCAGTAAATAAAACAATTAAAGTTAATTACAATATGGAAGCATGGCAAGTTAGAATATAGTCCATACAATCAGGCCTACTGACATGAATAGATATATTATCCACATAGAGTTTGGAATGCATGGCTAAAGCCTCGAGTCCAAAATACCCAAATACCTAATGATAATATGTAAATTCTATAGTCATGTATTTCAAAAACATATGTCAGTTGAAGGCAATTAATTTCATATCCAATGAAATTATACAGGGAAGATAAAACAACAAGTTAAGGCTGCAGTTTTACTACCTGACACAACCTATGTTAAAACTCTTTAAATAAAACAGAATAATTGTCTTGAAGGGGAAAGGTTCCCGTGATTTAAAATAGTAATAAATATTGAAGGGTGAAAAAACCAGAAGTATTTTTTATAAGTGTATCAGAACAGGATTTGTCTTCAGAGACTCGTTTTCTGGTTTTCAAAAACCATTTTAAATTAGAGCATGTACACTAGGTAACATTTCCATGCTCATCTGACAAAATATGTCAATTTTTAGGCTGCCTTAAAATTTGTACTATCAGCATTAGTGCACAATGTCCTCTCAGTGTGAGATGGGTAACTGGCCTGCTGTGGGAGAGAATAATTCTCCTTTCCAGCTTTGAAAAAAAAATACTTTGCTACAGTCCTTCTCACAATATGTAAATATTGCATAGGGGCTCCCTGTGAAACTGCAGCTCAGTTAAGGGACTTTGGATATTTTTAGAATTCTGCCTCTTAGTGTGGGAATGACACACGATATTTCCAAGGTAGTTTGAAAGTAAAAAAGAAGTTCTCTGGCCTTCACGATAACATAAAGCCAAGTGTGCATTAATGGAATTAATAATTTTTCTACAGTGTAGGAAATCCTTTTACACAAGTTACAATCTGCTTATTTGCCCAAATAATTTTACTCTGTGTAGTACTTTATCAAACGCCTGAAAGACTTGCCAGTTTTGAAGCATCCAGTTCCATATTCGTAGAGGAGGTTTTCCTGATGGTCTTAACTCATATACAAAGAACACAGCAGCACTGTTTTTTCCCTAAGTTCTGAAACCACTGATCAACCACTGTCAGTTTTTTGAAAGAACTTATCTCTTGCCTAGCAAAGCACTGATGATTTACAAAATATTAAAATCAAAAGAAATCTAAATGGACTGTAAAACTTCTTTTATAGTCCTTACAAGGTGATTTTCCCTATGACAAAGTTTGGAAGAGATGCTTGAAATTACATTGCCACCTGCTGTCTCAGATAAAAATTAGAAGCCAGGTCTTTTTGCTATATTATTTAAAAGTCAGCAAGTATAATGAAAATCTATTTATTTAGGAAATCCATTGTGAAGCTGGGGATGAAATCTCACAGGTCTTATTACCTTGTGACCAGATACATAGAGCTGGGGTGAAATCAGGCATATGAGATCCATGACAGTGAAGAGCTGATTGTTTCAGACACAAAAACATTTAAAAAAATTAGACAATGTCCTTCCTAATGATTAAGATTCAGATTGCACTGTTCAACACTTTGATAAGCATGCGTTCTTTTGGTTTAAATCACTGTTAACAAATTTTAATTCCTGGGATTAATGATGAACCTAGACTATATCAGATAGACAAAGTAATCTTCAGAGGTTATTGTTGATGACATCCCAGGGAGACTTAGAGACACTGATATAAGGCAGCCAAAAATGGCAGCAGCTATCAACAATCTATCTTGTATGTTCTGTGCTTCACAGGACTTCATATGCAGTGCATTACTGAGAAAACTCCTGGCTTTCTTTTCCTCCCTTGTTCTAGTCCCTAAATGAATGTTTCTAAGACTTTTTAGCTCATCTATCAATCAATCAATAAATACCAAACAAAAAGCTGTGCAGCCATATTTGTAAGAAAATCCCCCAGAAAATATAATTTGTCTGATGACTGACACGTTAATTTCATAGAACAAACAAAGCAGTTCAGAGGTTCTGTGTACACATTAAACTCAGCCTCGCTGTCTATTTTTCTATTATTGTTTATTTGTTTTCTTTGTAATCTCCAAAGGGCAACACTTCTATCACCGTCAGTTGGAGTGAGCACAGCTGGAGAACACGCAGAGGATCTGCCCCTGTATCTGTGGTACCTTTGTCCAGACAAAATTAACCACGTCTAGAAGCAACACTATTCGAGACAAGCCTTAAGGCCTTAACCTCCTTTGAAATCAAGGATTTCAGTAAGCATTTGGCTTTAAGCATAAGCTTAAATGCCATCTTGAATAGTAAAGTATCTAAACGGGCTCTGAAGCATTTTATGGAATCTGACTATGCTCTTGAACATAAGCAAATCCTCCTGAAATAAGTTCGATATTTTTATCCTGAAAATGAGGCAACATGTAGATTCATTTGATTTGCACGTTTACACGTCCCATTATTCCAGAAGCTGTACCTACACAACAGTGCTCAATACTCCGCTCCAACAGCGCTGCTCAAGAGCATCGAAACGGTCCAGGAACACCCACCAGCACCTGGAGCGCGGTCTGGGAAAGCCATCAAACCAGTGGCGATGGCGAAGGGCCGGATCTCAAAAGTTCAGCAGGACCGTGATGCAGAAACCACTCCGGCAGCCCAGAGTAAAGCAAGTCCCGGAGAGCCCACGAGCGGGACACGATCCACCGATCCACCGATCCACCGCCCGCTGGAATGGCAGGAGGGAGGGAGGGATGGGAAGCGTCCTACGCGGGACTCCCCGCCCTCCCCTCCCACCCCGCCAGCCCGGACAGCGGGCAGCTGTCCCGGCCGACCCTTCCCTCCTCAATCCCGGCTCTCCCTCCTCTCCTGACGGGATCCGCTCCCCCCGCAGCGCCGGGACACCCGGCGGGCGGGTGAAGCCCTCGCCGGCTCCAGACGCCGTTCCGTCCCCCACCTTCAGCGTGGCCCCCCTCTCCTGCCTCGTCCGCTTTGCCAAAGCCGCACCAGAAAATAAATAAATAAACGCACTAAAAGGCGAGCGAGCAGCCGCCGCCCTCCCACGCTCCGGAGGCAGCTCAGGCCCGAGCCCGGGGATAATCGCCCGGCAACTGCTGCGCACCCCCGGCGGGGCCGGAGGCGGGGGGTGTGCGGGACATCATCCCTCGGGACCCCCGGCGGGGGGTGTGCGGGGCTCCATCCCCCGGGATTCCCGGCCGCGAGGGATGTGCTGGACTCCATCCCCCGGGAGGAGGGCGCGGAGCTCCATCCCCGGGGCGCTCCCAGCCGCGGGAGGGGTGCGGGACTCCATCCCCCAGCGCTCCCGGCCCGGCCGCCCCGCAGTGCTCCAGGAGCCCATTGGCAAATCCCGCCCTCGGGAAGCCCAATCGCCGCCCGGCTCCTTCAGCGGGGCCGCGGCCGCGGATCACGGAGACGGAGACGGGGACGGGGCGGGCGATGCGCGGAGGTCCGCGCGGCTCCGCGGCCGCCGGGCACAGCCATGAACCTGGGGTAAGGAGGGAGCGGGGCTGGGCTGGGCTGGCGGCGGGAGGCGCTCCCGGTGCCCGGGCAGGGATGGCCCCAGCGCCGCTCGCCCGGCCGCCCCCGCGGAGCGCAGCGCGGCGGTGCCGCGTGGCCGAGGCGCCGGGAGCGGGACAGAGCCGGGACTGACGGCCCGTCCCACGGGAGGGCCTCGGGAAGGGGTCTGGGAAGCGGTGGAGGGGGACGGGACATTGGGGACGGGACATCGGGGACGGGACACGGGACACCGCGGCTCGGCGGTGCGAGGGGGGCGCGCACCCTCCGCGTCCCGCCGGGTGCGGACAGAGCGGGGACGGGCTCGGCTGCGGGGGAGCGGCTCCGGTCACACCGCTCCGGGCTCCCGAGAGAGTTCCGTGCTCGCTGGATTGCTTATTTTTTATTATTTATTTTTTTTTATGAAAGCTTGGAGATAAGTGTTATTTTGAACACTGATCTTCATAGTAGGGTTTCTCAACGCACGGAAGAAAAATGAGTGTTTGTGTACTTTGCCTAAGCACTGCCACGCTTTTGTCTTTCAATAAACCCTTCTAATAAAGCTTGTTCCATTTGGAAAGGTGGATTGTTGTGCATGGAAGCACAATGAAGGGCTGTTACCAGAACACAGCCCCTCTTTGTGGTCAGTGCTGGCGTTCTGGGAGACTTGTTGAGTCTTTGTAGCACACAGTTTATATTGTAGGATGACGAAATTCTTGAGGCAGGCGTATTGCTCTGTATAACTATATTTGTATATATTTATATATATATATATGTGAGTGGCACCTTCAGCATCAACCTTTGCAACACCAAATCCAGTTTTTTCAGTAAAAATATACTCTCTTCAAGACACGTTCATTTCTTTGTATTAAGTAACTTCTCAAAACATTCAAAGCTTGGGGTGTGAAAGACCATCTGGACCAGCAGTAAATACTGGCTTGTGATTACGTCCGATTGTCCTTGTTATTAATGTAATGATCTTACATTATCAGATTATTTAATATTTCAGATTCCATTCTCTCTTTCATTTTGCAGTGATGGACTGAAGCTTGAAACTGAAGTACTGGATGGAAAGCCTAGGCTAATTTTAGCTGCTTCTGGTATTTTTTTAATCATTTATCTCAAGTAATCTTTAAAGCTTCTTGAAGTTAAACCTGAGATCCAAGCAACACAAAGCACAGCTTTATTGAAATATTTTTCAGATCAGGAAGAATGTTTGTGCATTATTATTTACAAGTCTTTTTACTCAGGACCTTGATTCTGAACAGTAGGTTGATAGTGAAGTTCTGAATAGTTTGTCCATTGTGAACAGGTGGCCAGTAGTCTTGCTTCTATTCATAAAAGTGCTATTGTGTATCAACTGGCATAATTGGATAATTTTTTTAACTTTATATCACATTACTTACCAGGGAAAAAAGAGGCCTAATAACTCTCTGCTTAATTTACACAGAATTACATCATTACAGTCATCTTTTACTTGAAAGCAGCTTCAGTATTTGGCAGCTGACATTTTTAATTTTCAATAAGCAGTTTATTTAGGCCAAATCTCATTACTACCATCTGAAATAGACTTTTCCAGTATATGTTCATGATTAAATGTTAATAAATTCTATTTTTGTGATTTGTCAGACATACATTTGCTGCTTTACAGCTGGTTTCTGTAGCTGTTCTACATCGTCAGGATACAGAAATTCTCCATTTAATGCCCTTTAAATTATATTTCATTTTCTGCATTTACCAGACAGCTGTTTAATGAGGCTTAATGTGGTGTTTTGAGTCAGGAAGGAACATCAGTGTACTGGTAATAAACCCTGCAATACCTCTGAAACAGCAATGCTACGGCTTTTGCTCTTTACAACCAGCAGCAGCAGCATTGGCTGCATAGGGCCAGTGCGTGTTCCAGAGTGCTCCAAGATAAAGCATTACCTTGGACTGTGAACTAGCCTTGAACAAGCACTCTTCTCCAGAAATTAACTTGGTTATGCACTGATATAAACAGCACTTGCTTGAGCAGAATGATGTCGAAAATTGCGTCAGATTGTATTAGTTCTGAATTTCGGTTTTCTGCACTGACAGAAACTGCTCACAGTCTTAGGGACTAAAGCAGGATTATTCTGCAGTAGCTTAAGCTGCTGCTGGAGACAGATGCTTCTCTCTTACACAGAAAAAAAAAATCAAAGAAAATAACACATAAGCAGGACTTTGGAGTTCCACATTATGCATCTCCCCACTGTGATGGGAAAAGACCCTATTTGTGTTTCTCCTTTTTACAGAGAAGTTGGGTTTGAATACCACACAGAATCACACTTAATTTAATATCTTAATAGTCAGAAAGAAGTCAAACAGTGACTTTTACCTACTCAGGTGAGGGTTGAATGCTTGAGAACCCAGAGATGAAAGCGGCCACAGAACACCTTTACTACTGAAACATTACCGAGGTGGTTCAGGATTAAGTGCCTGTCCCTGCAGGACAACAGTTCAGCATACTCCCAAATTTTAAAATGGTCATGTAGCTTGGAAGCCATTAATAGTGCTGTTTTGCAGACTTTAACAACAGTTCTCCAGTGTCTTCAGTTGCTAATGCCAAAAAAAGGTACAGGTGCTACCAGTGCGAAATGATCAGCAGCCACTGCCAGAGCAGTAACTGCATTATGCTGCTGAAGAAGCCTTATTTCCAATAGATGTGTCCCAGTAAAATAGCATCTCTTCTACTTTCTCTCCCTTTGCATTAGCTATATGTGCAGGATTTCTCAAGTACCACTTTCCCTCTATTATGATATTCTTTATTCCTAAGTATTATACTGAACGTGGTACTTACTGTTATTTTTGAGACCACTACACCTCTATACATCCTCTAGGATTTGGGTTAAAAGACTTAAGAGTGTTTCAGGGCATAGATGTGGGGAGCAATAATGGATGGCATCTCAGCAGTGGAGACATAACATCATGTAACCAGAGATAAAGCCATTACCACAGGGCTCTGAGGAATAACGAATAACAGGGGAGGGCCAGACTGGCACAATAATTTTATTAGATCTGTATAAAACTGGAAATAGTTACTGGAATATATCTAATTTTTTTTCCAACATACTTTTAAAGTGTGTATACTGAAATAAGTAAAAAAAGTAAAATAATCAGGGCAGATGTTGCAGGCAAAGTATTTTCCCCTGACCTACAAAACCCAGATGAATATACCAGTTTACTGATTTCTCAAGCTTGTTTTTCAGGAGGAAGTTGTCATTAAATACTTGTTTCATATGTTTGTGTTTGTTTCCCAAAAGACAAATCAAAGCCTGCAATGAAGGTAAGTGGAAAAATTATTAGAATACATAGATTAACTATGTAGTTTGTTAACAGAGAAATTTAAGAATTCATTTGAACTACCTAAATATCTGTAATCAATTATATTTATGAAAGAGAAATTTGTACTTATGGGTCCCTTATAACTTGAGATATTCTGTGATTTCTCAGGTTCACAATAGCAGTTAAAAATGAATTCAAAGTTCTGTGACTATTTTTACCTTTGAAAAATGCTTTATTTTACTTGGCCAAGAAGTTAAAGCAGCACAGGGAATCATATAAATCAGAACTTTCAGAGACCTTAAAGGAATTCTGGTAAAATAGGGGTCAGAAGTGTGTTTAAGTTCCAGTTTCGTTCTATAGGTTGTCTCTGAGTAAACTGGAGTGCAGTGGGTTAGGGAAGGACAGAAAGCAGAAAAAGGCCTTAATACATAGGAAATAATTAGAAGTGTCCCCAAGGAAGAAAAATGACACTTATTGTACTTGTTGCTTCGATCTTGTTTTCATTTGTTACAAATACAATTTTATTTCTTTATTTAATATATTGGGAAATCTTTTTGCTTTAACAGATGGGGAATAAAGCCAGAGCACCTAAACAGGCATTGAGAACAAGGCACGCTGGGCATGTCCTGAGGCCAACACAAAATGCTTGTATCAAGCAGGAAAATGTAGCAAAACCAAGGAGTGAATCAAGCTTATCAATGACAAAAGGTGAAAAACTGCAAGTTGCTAAACACTCGTCACATGAAGCCACAACTAAAGGTCCCTCTTTGATTTTCCAAAGAGATGGCACAAACAGATATCCTGATTCAGAGGATCCTAATGTTGTTAAAAAAGCTAAACAGAAACCTCAAACCCCATCTGTATCAGGTGAAGACTTGACAAGTTTGGTGTGTTTAACACAAGAACAGCTCCAACAGATTCTGATGATTGTTAAAGAAGGAACTAGAAGCATCTCTGAGACTCATAATGAAAAGCAAGAGGAAATGGGTAAGATACCAGCTGTTGAATAAGTTCATTTCATGGAAACAAAGCAAAATGTGAAAGCTTAACTCAGAGTTGATAATTTATTTGCATGCTGTAGAGATGTTACTCTTATATTTAATGGTCTCAGACAAAATACTGTTTGCTGTTATGGATGTAAAATTTTCTGTTACTGTTGGGAACCAAGCATTTGATAATTTTAACAGTAAAAACTAGGGATTGTTTGATAGTATTCCAGTACTTCATAAAGCAAAACAGCAAGCAGTTTTGGCAGTATTTCATGCAAATTTTACATTGGGGTAGAAGACAAAGAATTGCACTGTATCACTGCCTCAGAGACAGGCCCTTCTGGTTTGTGAAGAGTTCAGGTCTTGCAATGTGTCCCAAGCAGTGCTGCCATTTTCCTCTGGCCCAAAGATGTACATGTATCTTCTTGCTTAACTGCAAATATTACAGCTGAGTAGTTGTTTTTTTCCTCCCCAGTTCTTCTACTCAGAAGCATAAGAACTGTTGTGTTTCTTCCTGCATTGCACCCTTACTCCTGTTGGTGGGTCTGTGGAGAGGGTCAGCTCTTTGCCACCAAGAATAAGACACTGCAATTAAGTAGAGTCCCAAAGTCTGAGCCTTTAGCCAAGAATAAGCATTTACTGAAAGTCTGGCATTCTAAAAATACCCTGTGAAGTTCTAACTTACGTGTCTTAACTATATGAGCAGGGCTGAAAACACTATTGTTAAATAGAGTGGAGTTTGCAATTTTCTGCTGTTCTTGAAGTATTTTCTCAGTGCTGAAGAAAGTTTAGTGGTCATAAGTATATTTATTTTTTTATATATTTATGTTGTCCACAGCTACTAATGAGGCATCAGAGGAAAACGTTGTAGCATCACTCCAAAAAGATTGTGAAGTTTCATCAGTTCCAGATGAAGGGAACTGTGATTCGAGCAGGAAACAAGAAGCACATCCACAGCCAGGACAGAAAGTTATGTAGGTAGATTTGTGTTACTGTCTCCAAAAATTCTGTCCCCAGTAAAGACTTGTATTAAGATTCTTAATAACATTAAGATTGTTTAGAAATTTAAAAGTTACCTTTAAAATTAACAGATTAGCTTTTTAGGTAAAATTCTTTTATTCTTCCCTCCTTTTTTCTAGAAAGGATTCGTGGAAACCTGCTGACATATTTAGTACCTTGGGTGAAAGAGAAGGGGAGAAAGCCTTACAGGAATTTAAAAAGATCCAGTGGAAGAAGGAATTAGGTATTTATGATGTATAGAATATATTTTTGATCAGTTTTTATTACACTCAGGATGCCAATGGTATTCCTAATGCTCTTTTAAATTTACTTATAATCAGTGCATTTGCTACAAATTAAAAAGTACATAATTACATTAGTCTCCAAGACAGATTAAGAGTCTTGAATTTCCAAATTTTATGCAAAGATTATCAATAAATTCTGGCAAAAATGCATCTTTACCAATTAAACATTATCTCAAACAAATGCAGTTATACTTCATATTTTAGGAGCTACTTCCCCATAGTTTTGTCACATTCTGACAGCAGTTGATAGCCATTATCATCAACACATTCACTTGGATTTTAATGGGACAAGTGTCAGCCTAATGTACAAGCAGGACTGAATGTATCAAATTGCAATTTGAATTTGAAACAGTTTGCACTCCTGCCCCCTCACCAGGCAAGGAGAATCTCTGTAGAAAACGAAATATGCTTAACATGTTTAAAACTAAACTTTTTATGATTCACATGGAGTGCTGTGTTTTGTTTCAGCTGGGATTTAGGCTATTTGGTTTCAGGGTTTAATTATGCATTTGTCAGTAGTTTCCATGTATAGCTCCACTGGTTTTAATAATGTTTTAGTAGTCCAAGACTGGTAGAATAAAATTGAGAGAATTTATATGCTTGGTTAGTTTTCCCTCTTTCGCTGGGAAATAGTTAAGCCTTTGGTGTTTTCTTCTTCTAGAGGGACTCCCCAGTCACCTCTGCATCTCTGGGCAGTCTCAGCTGCCACTCTCTTAAGAGCAAAGTCATGTTTGGGACTGGTTGGTCAGACAACAGTGACAACTCTTGTAGTCCATTTTACAGTCAAAATAGCAGGGTAGACATGCATTGATGCCTTTTTTTTTTAACTGCTAAATGTTTGTATTAGGAACTCTTATTGGAGGTTTTGGGTTTTTCCTAAGATGAACAGGTAGCACTGAAGAAGAAACTGAAAGAAACCTTGGAGGGAGAGGTGGGATATTTCTGGGCAGAACCTGGCAATAATAAAACCCATAAAGAAAAAGTGGAAACAGCTGACCCAGGTCAGGTAAGGCTGTCCATAAACACAGAAGAGCACAGTTTCCATTGCTGCAGAACAGTTTAACTTCTAATTCGTACAAGGTTTTCTTTTCTGTACAAATCCAGTAGAATCCAATATCAGTGGTGACTTTAAGCTCTTTTCCTGGCATGAAAAGCTGCAGCTCCCTATTCCACACTTACCTGTAGCTCCAGTTTGTAGCTTTGCAACTTAAGATATTTGTAGCATGAACAACTCGTTCCTGTCCTGTTTTGATTCCTGACTAAAAATATAAATGTTTTCTAGTTCTATTTTGAGGAATAGTCTCAAATGTAATCCCTGGCTACATAATTATTTACATTGTTCATTTGAGCTCTCACGTAAGTTTGATTGTTTCATAATAATGAGCACAGCAATAGGACTTTTCTTCTGCCTTTTAAACAGCTGTCACTCTGAAAACAGTGTTAGATAAATATAATATACTCAGATGAAACTTCTCCAGTAAAACTCATTGCTGTTAAACAGACGTTAGGGCTGTATCTGCTGTCAGTTATTACAGCAAAAGCAAATTGCCTTTTTTCTGGTGGCATATTCAGCATTCTTAGCAAAGTTACAACTGCCACATAAGAATTAGTTTCAATCAACATTAAGAAATTAATTAAGAAGTACTGGATATGAGAGGCTTAGTTACAAGTTTTGGCTGAAGTTTTAATGAATAGCAGCTTTTAGGAGTATAATTTACTTGTCTATTGTACATTAAAGGCTATTTAATATAAACCAAAGAGGTAAGCTAACTAAAGTCTTAAAAATGATCATTTTCTTTGTAGACAGTGTTTCCAGCTGACTCAGTCAATGCCACTGAGGAAAACTGTGCCTATACAGCTGCTTTAGCCACAGAGGCTGATGAAGTTCCACTGAATGTTTCAAGAGCTCCAGCTGGGCAGTCTTCTGATTTCAGTTCTTCTGACTTTCCAGCTGGCAGTTGCACAGCATTTGTTTTCAGGGTAAGATCTTAAATTGCATGCAGGGGTTTTTTTACTTATTTATGGACAACAAATGTTTGTCTCCAGTAGTTCTTTTAAACCAGAAGAATTCATTAGATCTTTCTGCTCTCTCTAAATAATTGTGTCTAAATGAATGTTTATCAAAATATTGATGTTTTGAAGACAGCATTTTCAAGGCTGATGTGGAGAACAGTACTAGAGGTGTGACATGAAGTATTAGTTACTTTTTAAGTATGTGTTGAAAAAATAGAGAAGTGGGAACCTATCAAAAATAAAAAATATCAGTGGCAGAAGGTTCAAAAAGTAGGTTTTGGGTTGTGGCTAGTAGGCAATGATTGAAAGTGGGTTTTTTCAGATGGCACTGGAAGTTCTCAGTGCCAGTGGATTTTGTTAAATAATATAGACATCTTAAGAAGCAGAAACAGAAAAATGAAGATGATAAGTAATTTACTTGAGACAGATTACTGCTAATTAGATTGTGATGCTGAAACTACCTGGAACACAGACTGAGCAGTGAACCATAGGAAGAAGGAAGGGATTTTTATTCATGATACATATAAGTAAGGTTTTCTAGAGTGACAAGCTGATGGTTGAAGTTAGAATAATGTTCAAAATTTGGCTTATTTAGTATCTTTCTAACAGCAGTCAGATACTTTCTACAGTTACAAATTTACTTTTTCTGTGCTAGAGAAAAGCCCACTTATGCTTCCTAACTGAAAGCTAAGTCTTTATTACATGGCTAGACAAGGTACTGAATTTTTTGTACAAGGGACTAGCACTTATCTGATTTCAGGAAGCTGTGCCACAGGAACGACCTTTCAGTGCTTTGAAGCATGAGCAACAGAAGAAGTGGCTTGAAGAGTTGGACAAACAGAAGGAAGAAGCTAAACTACGAAAAATAGAAGAAAAACTTAATTTATCAAAGGTATCTGTGGTTTAGAGGGACTTTTTTGAATAAGAGAGGTTTTTCTCTACATGTTTGTTCTAAGAAATAAAAGATGAAATCATAGACCTAGTGAAGTGGCAACAAAGGCATCATTATCTGCAGCATGTCCATGTTTTCACTGTAAGGGTGGACTTACTGAACATTCAGCCTGTAGCTGTTCCAGTATTTCTGTGGCAGAGAACAGACTGTGTCTGGTGTGGTGTTACAGTGCTTGCTGCAGAGATTAAGACAGGGATATTGCTTTCTTTTTTTTTTTCTTTCCCACCATATGTAAAAGCACTAGAGTTTGGAAGGTGGTGTAGAGACAGTGGCTATATAAAAAGAAATTTTGTATAGGTTACAAGAGATGAGAAAACAGGAGGAAAGTTATAGACAAGTACAGTGTATCACACAGCTGTTTAAATCCTGTTTCTAGAAATATTATTTTAATACACATACACTCTTATGAAACCTTAAAAAAGTTAAAAAACATTTCTCCAGAAAGTATTGAAGAAAATAGCCTTACCTTGTTTACACTTTGGTTTTTCCAGGCTGTTGAATGTAGGTCTCCAATACTGGATCTAGAAGGAAAGTGTGGGCAAGGTAATTGCTTTGCAGGTGGAATACCTGAAGAGACTTTTAATACTGTCCCTATTGGCCAATGGGGTCAATACCCCTGGAGTTTCTTTATATGGAAGCTGACTTCTTTCCTTTACCTGTTACTATCTTTACGGAATGCTCTGCATTCTCATACAGCCCCATACTGACACACTTTTCCAAAAACTTTGTTTTTTGAAATAAAAAAACATGCAGTGAGTCTGTACTGCTGCTAGAATCCCAAATTACTGTCCACAGCTTTAACTCCAGGATTTTATCTTTCACCAGACATGAGCTGTCTTCGCATCATGAGATGTTTTGTTTTATTAGTGAACAAGAAGCCTGGTTACCAAAACTTGATGGATATGAATTTTCATAGCCTGTGGCCTTCTGGATTACAAGGCTACAGTTTTTACTCCCAACTGAAGCATTTTACAGCAGTTATACAATTCCTAAACAGCAATTCATCATTTTAATGCCACAGCTTGTAATACTAGAATAGAACTTTCCTACCCACCCTCCCAAAGAACCCCTTGGTGCCCAGGTCGGTTGTGTACCTACACACGAGTCTTGTGTCTTCTTCGTTGTTAAAGGGATCAGGTTTCCTTTGTAAACTGAGTTTTGCAGCTGTGAAGGGAACACAGCTGTGAAGGTTCCTTCATTAGTGCCTTGTTTTTAATGGATAGCTGTGCTGTGGGAGGAGGGTGCAGTTACCAGTGAGTAACTCCCCAGTACTTTCACTCCCAGCCTCTGTTTGAAAGGAGGTTAATGGGCACTTAACCTCCTTTGCTTCAACACCTGTTTTTTCAGGTGTTGTCTTATACTCTGAACTCTTTTGCATATTGCAGCACAGACCCTCGAATAAAGTCGATTTTTCAACTATCTGATCTGCTTCTATCTCACAGAGTGTTCAAAGGGACAGGAGGAAGAGTAACTTGGATTTTTACTATTTGGACTATGATTTTCATGCTTCTTTTAAAATAGGTGTTAAACTTAGCTGACACAAGGGAATTTTTGTTTCAAGAAAGAACTCCCAGAAACTATATCAGATTACATAATTTTAGGTATTTTCTTGCAGAATGCAAGTTTTAGGTAGTCATTCTCCAGTCCCTCCAGGGAAACAGTTCTTACAGTCAGAAGTGAAAACCTTCTCAGTAGCAAAACAACAGCCCCTTGGGTAAAAATCTTTTATTAGTGATATATTGGAATGTCCCAATTGCCAACACCGAGCCAAAAAGATAAGCCTGGGTAGTACAGAAGAGAGATTTACACCCAGTGTGTCACCTCTTCAGAAGTTTTAGGTACTTTCCTGGGATGGCACTAGTGGCTGCTGGGGGTGGAAGAGGTTTTTGAAGGAAGGCTTATTTTATAATAGGCACGTTTAGCTGAAAATTGGAAGCTGGAGATTAATATCTCTGCCCAAAGCACATTGATTCTGCTACTGTCCAGAATTAAAATGGAGGGTGTAAATGTAGGACAGTTTAAAAGAAGCCACTTGCTCTTGTTAGTAGAGAAGGAATAATGACACAACAGGAGGAGAGCAAGGTAGGGCCAGTACTGACTTCTCTAACAAGCAGTGCCCAGTCCTGTTAGAAAAATCATGGGACAGAATAGTACTATAAATTGAAAAAACACTACCAAAAAGCCTGACCTTACGTTAATTTACTTTTTTATTTTTCAACACTTTTTCACTCTATAAATCTTGATGTTTGTTTTTTTCTGAAAATGTAGTAGTATGTTTTTGCTGACCAAATATGGATCAGCAGGAAAATTCCTGATCAGACTTGCATTTTAAGCAACAGACTTGTTTTCCCGTTTAAGGAATTAACTGCTGTCTGTATTGTAGCTCCCTAACAGAGCTTTTCTAATGTTCCTGTTGTACAAAATGTGTATTGTCTGTTTTGTGAAGCACACTTTACAGAAACAGTGTGATTGAGTGCTTTTCCTTTTTTTTGTTGCTTTGATATTTATTTAGGCAGAAGAGCATGACAGATGGGCAATGCATTTTGATTCTTTTAAGAACCACCTTAATGCTAATGCACAACACTCCCTAAATGGAATGCACAAAAAGCAGCCTGAAAGTCTTTGCCTGTCACCTGACCCTAAGGAGCTGACTGCTTTTATTCACCCTTTTTCACCTGCAGCTTTAGGCAATAATCTCATGCCCTTAAAGGTGGGAAATGCAGAAAAAGCTGCTAAAAATGGTGCTTTGGAACAGAGTCAAAAAGTCAGGTGAGTGAGCTGTGTAAGGATAATCATCTTCCCAGCCAGTGCATTTCTGATACCACCTCAGAAATTTAAAAAACAAAACCAAAATTCTTTAAATCTGATCTTTGGATCTTACTCACTTGGCTTTTGCTTTCTTCAGAAATACCTGTTGTTTCACTTGTGAAAGACTCAAGTGCTTCCATTGTTCATTAATAACATTTACTGCAAATAACCTTACTTTGTTCCTTAGTAAAATGAATTCCATAATTATAAATTAATACAATGGGATAACATTAAAATATGAAAACGAAATCTAACTGATTCTAACAAAGAAAGGCTTTAGGGTTATTTTCCAATGATTAAAAACATTTACATGTTCCTTTGTTCTTAGTTTCCTCCGTTCAATGACGGCTCTCCTGGACCCTGCACAGATTGAAGAGAGAGACAGGAGGCGGCAGAAACAGTTAGAACATCAGGTAGACTTTTGTTTTAAAGTCTAACACTATTTTAATAAGAAGGAAGGATAAAAGGTAATGTCTCGTGAATAAAGCATGAGATTTAATACCAGAATCCAGGCAGGCACTTGACTTTTATGCTTTAGATTGCATGTACAGTTGTTTGCAGTATTTCATTGAGTCAGACTCTACAGTCTCCTTTCAATATTTGTAAGAGATGATTGCCTTTCTATAACTAATTTTCTTGCCTCCAAAAATGTACAGTTCAGTCTTTAGAGCTCCAGTAGGTTTGTGTGCATTTTCCTGGTCTCCACTGTTGTGGGGAGGACTAATATTTACAGATTCCCACTCCATGAATCTTTAGCTTTTTATGCACTTTACTGACATTTACATAACCTCTGTGGCTCTCTAACTGAATGTATATCTCCATGGTGGTGTCTCTAGCACCATGTAAAGAAGTCTCAGTATAAATTTAAGAAGACTGTTCTGGTCAAACTGTTACTCTGCTAGATTAAACTCCTGGCTGACAGTACATACAAAAGGTAAAAATCAGACCTTCATTACTCTACAAGAAAAATAAAAGTGTTTTCTGAAACATTAAAAGCTCCTTTTTGTATCTCAGTATTGCAAAATGCTCGATGGGGCTGGTGGTTTTCCAAAAACAAAGCCAAAAGTGTTTGAAATAAATTCTTGATTTTTCTTTTTGTCATTTGTCCAAATCCAATTATTATCACATATATGAAAGTATATGAATAAATAGCTTATAATGCCTCAACATTGTATTTTTCCTTTTTTTTCTGGTGCTGCTAGAAAGCAATAATGGCCCAGGTGGAAGAAAAACGGAAGAAGAAACAACTGGAGGAAGAGAAGAGAAAATGGGAGGAACAACAGGAAGAACTGCGCCTGGCACGAGAAAAAGAACAACTGCAGAAACAGTTTGAAGAAGAAATGCTGAAACAAAAACAAAAGGAGGTGGGGTTTTGCATTATCTTTAGTGCAGATAGTCAGTAGTACGACTGAGCTTTGAGGAAAATGGTTCTTGTTCCTCACCTTCAAAATTGTGTCACTTCATCATTTTGAAAATGAAAACTCTCTGAAATTTAGACATTTGAAATCAAAATCTGTTTCCTCAACTGATAAACTTATGACACCATACAAGCATAAGGCAACTTACTTTTTCTGAACAAGGGCCTTTTCAGGAAGAGAAATTATAAGAACTAGCAAAAAGGGAAATGTAGTTCTAAATAATGCAGAAACATCCATTGTAAAATGCAAATTTTAAATTAAAAAATACCACAGAGTATGTGATGCAATTATTGTTATTGGTAACTCGATGCTTTTAAGATACTTCAATACCATGAAGTTCATCTGACTGAATGTGCTTTCAGTCTGAATTAAAGACTTCTTAGAATATAGTCAGGAAAAGTAATTTTAAAAGTCATTCATGTTCTACAGCTTTCCCCTCTGTAGCTACTGCTGAACTTTACATACTGCTCTCATATAAAAGTTAAACCAAAAGTACCTTCTGACCTTTGGCAAGTACAAATTTTGCATTTGTATATGTTCTTACCTCTGTAGAAGGTTAAAAGCTTCGTCTGATGTTTCATTCTTCCTTTTGCCACAGTAGCAGCTATTAAAGTTAGTTTCCTGTTTGGAACAGCAGCAGATTCCATAGTGTCACTGCTCCAAAACCTGCAGACATGTGGATCCCTGATTCCAGGGACTGGTAAAACACAGGGAAGGTCATCCTTGCCTGTAATTGCTCAGCTCCTTCGAAACATGTTACACCACCAGTTGTTGTTCTTTCCACCTGCAAATGCAGTAGGAAGTGGGGATGAGATGGGAATAACAGTTTGGAAATGAGATTTTTCCCTGGCCTTGTCTCCTGCAGTTGAACCCACTGAGTCTGGAAACTGTAACCCCCTCACATTTGTTAGGGAGTTTTTACTGTCTCCTGTGGAAGTAGGAGGAAGGTGAGTTTATTATTTTTATTTAGGCTTCTTTCATTTCATTAAACCACATGATACAGGAAGCCACAAATGGCTGACATCCGATGGCTTCTAGAAGAAGATGAATTTATTAGAAAGGAAATAAATATCCAAATAACTTTTAGGATCTAAATGCTCACTTTTCTATGCTAGGATTGAACATCTTTCATTAGTACAGCAGAGGTTCTGAATTTATCCTTAATAATCATAGAAATTATATGTTACATATTGCATTTACTCAACTACTTGTAGTTTTGGGGAAAAAAAATATTTTCTCAAAATAACAATATATGTAAACCTCGAGGATTACACGGGAATTAAATAATCCTATTAATTTTATTCTCAAAATAAACTGTCACATATTTGCCTATTTTTTTTTTAAGGAACTCGCAACTCTTAAAACCAAAGAGCTCTATCAGACAATGGAGAAAGCTCAGGAATTAGCCCAGAGATTAAAACAAGAACAGCACATTCCAGACGTGGCTCAGAAGGCACATGACATTTCCAAAGTTCAGAACAATCCCGGTGGTGGCAAGTACAAGCCTTCTCCTGCTCATTTTGCCTGTTCTTTGGGGTTTGAAAGCAAGTTGTTTCTGGGTTGGGGTTTTTTTGGGTTTGTTTCTCTGTCTGCATTTGGGTCAGAAATGGCTCCTTCACAAATCAAGTTTCACTACAATTTATTTACCTTCCAGACAAATACAAACATAGACTACTATGGTGGATGTTGTATTTGAGTAAGTGTCAGGCGCTGTATTACATAAAGAAACACCACCGTAGTCGGGTAACTCAACAGCACGGTTTAAATTGAACACGTCACTAAATGGAACAATTTTACTTACAACTTTTTAGGTGATACGCAGCATGAAAATTGTCATTCTGGCATTCCACATCAAAGTAACAATTTTTGTGATGATGTCCAGAGCCACAGTGAGCAGCAGGTCTCTCCTCGGAAGGACACCGCTGTACAGACAGGTACGACCGATGGCTCTGAGGTACCTCAGCAAAGGCAGAGGCAGCGTATTTGTGACATCACTGTGAGCCAGAATAGAATAAAACTAGAAGGAAATACTTGCACAGACATAGGCATGTTGGCATATTAGAGTGTATCACTTTATTCTTCTGAAGAAATTATATATTTGTATAGTTGGTACTTACCGGTTACAGATTCAGATCACGCAGTCTGGAATACTGGGTTGACTTAGAGTCACAAGCCACGTAGGCCCAAATTTATTAAGGCATTTAAACATGTATTTGTAGTATTCTTCAGTGTGAATGTTCCCAGGTTTATGTAATATGGTTTGGTATTGAACAGGGCTGAGGTTTTCCTAGTGTGTCCTTGAATATATTGGCGGAATCATTGTCAATAATTCTGGAACTAGAAAACTCATTAGAAAATGAGAGCTTACATTCAAATGTTTAGAAAACGTTTACATTCTTGCTAAATACCCAGAGAGAATTGTAGGTCCATCTAGACAGAACATATTCCAGTCTTCATCTTCTTGGTTTTGTATCACATTGTTAAAAAACCCAGCTCAAACTTAGTCTGCATTTTTTAAATGTTCTAGATGAGGTGTGAATGAGCAAATTCAGTGGAAACTTCCAGTCATTTTATGTATGCCTTGTATATAGAACTGTATTAGCTTGTCACTTGGGAAGTGCAAGCTTTATTTTATTCCTGCTTGCCAAAGCACCAACATAATATTTTTGGTGTTGACAGTGCTGGTAGAAATTTTACTGTGAATTTGGACAGTTTACAAATTAAATAATGTTTTTGTGAATGCCTCTTAGTAAAGAAAAAAGCTGGACTGTTAATAATTTAAAAATAGAACAAATCATTTCCATTGGACAACAAGGATTAGGAAAGTTAATTATTCCCAGTAGTGCTGTGAGTATGACCAAACCATGGGCATGCTGGAAAACTATACAGAAGCTGTGTTTTGCTCTTTACTTTTGGGCACCATGACAGAAGTAGAATTCTGCATTTTAAAAGAATGTTGTTTCATTTTACATTAATTTTCTTTTACAGTGACTTGATTTTGTTCTCCAGTCTTTTGGGGTTTTCCCCTTCCTTACTAGGTTTGCTTCTACTGGTGCTATCTGTCTTCCACATAAAAAAAGAATAAAAAAGCTTTATAAAAAACTGTAACAGTAATTTTTGAATAAAATCATAATTGTAGATTGATATGCATACAAAAGTCAAGTAATTTAAATAGCTTAGAGTTACAATACAATTTATTTTTTTTTTAGATTACTTTAATACTTCAGCATACACTGAGTCAGCTGAGGAAAGAACTGTGCACTGCGAATCACCTGATATTTCTATAGAATATAAAGAAACCTCTAACAGCAAAAAATACCAGAAGGAAATGCAGTATATAGATAAAAATAAAATATCAGGAAAAGAGACTGGTGGCACTTACAGTGACCTGTATGACCAATATGCCAGAAAAGAAAGACAAATTAAATCTTCAGAAAAATACAGCAAAAGACCTGACTGGAACATAAACAAGCCTGGGAAAAGATACATTCCAGCATCAGAAAGATACCCTAAACAACTACAAAAACAAAGGGAAGAAAACAAAGTGAGGCGACAAATGGAGCTGCTTCAGCTGATGGAAAGAAACACCCCCGGGCACCTCTGGGCAAGGAAGGGGGGGTGTTTGGACAGGTCTCCCTCACCTCGGGAAGAAACAGCTGTGAGGAATAAGGGGCACAGAGGCAGGAAGGTGGGTAACTGCTTGGGCTTTAACAACAGTGATGTGCATTTTTGAGACTCTTGTTCCACAGTTTTACCTGGGTGGGAGTTCAGTTCTGTAACTGAAGCACTGAAATCTGCCTGCTGCTGTCCTTTGTATTAAAAACCCTATTTTGTTCATCATGAGCGGAAGAATATATTTGAATTTTGTGAATTAGATTTTACTGTTATTTCAGTCCTCCAAAGTGTTGATTCCTTTTCATTTATTCTCAACCACTGATCCATTATATGAACAGGGAGCTTGATTGCAAGCAGAGTGCAGGCCAGCACTGACCTGCTCTTTTGTGTGCAGTCATTATGTTGTGGTGGTGGGTGAGGTATAGGAGTACCTGCTCCAGAAAACAGTGTTTACTTCTGCAGAGAATATGGATTACTGAGGATGCACTCTCTTGTCACAGAAATGCATCCTTCTTAGTGGAATCATTTTCCATTTGCAATAAGCATGTATCAGTATAGCTTGTGGCTGGAAAAAAAAAATTGTTTAAAGAAAATACTATCAAATACTATCATGCCTTCTGTCTCTCTCCCCCTTGCTCACTCTCTGTATGCATAAACACCTCAGTTTCTAACACCTTCAAATAGGAAAAACCCAGACCTCTCCTTTAATAATCATTGCCTTGGGTTGAACCTTTCAGTTTATAAATGCAGCTTTCCAAGGACATAGAAATATTTATATAGTATTTTTGATAGTGCTTAGAGCTGCCAAAGACATAGAAAATGGAAGAAAATCTTCCTATAATTTGCTTAATTTAGTTCATAGACACTGCAAGTCTCTTTAATGCAAATCTTTGATAAATACCTTTCTGCTGAACCCAGGTCAAATAGTCCTTTTGGAATTTCAAAACAAACTCACTTTGAAAAATCAAAGCTTTTAATGTAAAAACGTGGCGATTTTTGGTTTTACTTTTGACTTTGCTTTCTCCTAGGAAGAACAATTTTATAAGAATCACTTGAATGAAGAAAGGTATGTCAATATTCTGCATTAATAAAATTAATACATTAATAGTGAAATACATTTGCTTTTCTTTCCTGACTTTTTAGATGTATCTAATTGTCTACTATTAAAACTACACATGACCAGACAGACTGCAATTATAAAAGCAGAGTAAATGAACAAAAAGTCCTGTCCTCTGAGGATTCCTTGCCTCTGCTAGTTGAGAAAATTTAATTACATTACTTAAGTATTGTTTGGGCTTTTCTTAACTGCAGTTGTTCCATACAGATCCGAATCACCACCTGTTCCAGCAGTTAAGAACAGATTACTCCAAGTACAACAGAGACAGACCCATGCTTCTAATTTCCTGGTGCATAACAACAGTAGCAGAAGAGAGAAAAGCATCAAGGCAGATGCTGAGCAGAGCTCCCCTCCTCCAGTCCCCGAGGCTGGAAGGCCTCCCTCGGCCCAGTTCATCCCGTACGTCCGAACTAACGAAGTGTATTACCTCGATCCAGAGGCACCGGTGACCAGACCTTCAACACATGACCCACAGTATCGGCAGTTCCATGGTACTGAAATGATTTGTGTAGAAGAGATGTTACAGTGCTACAGTTTTATCCAATTTGCTGTCTGTTTTTACAGAATTTTGTAGTAATCCACGTGGGTCACGGCCCTGCACACAAAGGCTGTGCAACCAAATGATACTCTCTATTAACCCAACAAAGCAACCACAACAAAAGTTTAAAAAAAAAATCAAAAAAGCAACCAAAAGAATATTATATCTCTCTTTTTTGGCTGTTTACCTTTAATGAAGCATGATTGCACTTCTCTGGCATTATTGTATATAGATTGGGCTTTAGGAATCTAAGTGTTGTTTAACTTAAAAACAGTGATTATAATCTTGATAGCAGCCAAAACCTGATTTTCACAAACTGTGAAAACTTACTGCTTCAAAATTAAAATCAATAAAGGGTATTGTTAACTGATTTGATGTACATTTACTTCTAGATTCTTACCAAATGCCACGACAGATTTTTAGCTCAGATCATGTTAGAGATCCTCTTCTAAATCCTGATGTAGTTAAAGAGAGACAACAAGCAATTCTCAAAGGATTGTCAAAATTACGCCAGGTAAGCAACAACTTAGTGGATAAACATGCATATATACTTAAGTAAAAATGAATATAGCAAAACTATTATATATAATAATCTTTGTGATAAACAAAGTCTCGAGTTTCTATAAGTTTTTGAATAAGAGTTTATTATATGGTAAAAGCAAGCAGCCAGCTGGGTGACAGAAATGGGGACAAATTTCCCAAATCTGCACACACACTACAGTGTACATTTGGCATTTATCTTAGCTACTTCATGCATATTAATTATATCATATACATATACATTTTACAGGTTTTTGCTAAGCATTTAATATATGGGTTTTCTTACAGCTAAAGCTAAATGGTTATCTCTACAACCGGCCATAATTCATGCATTCTTGGACGAACAGGCGCCTAAAGATTTCAAGTTCTACCATATTTTATTCTTAGGATAGTAGGGAGGTTTTAGGGCTCCTTGACCTTGTAAGGGTCTGTTTTATTTCTTTATGGGGGGTAATTAAGTTTTACAATCCGTTTGTTTTATTTTGATGCAATCACCCATTTGTTTCACGAATCTCAATTATTTATCACAATCTTTAATTCATTTTCCATCATATAATTTATGTTTTGGGTCCTGTCCTCTACTTTTGTTGCTTCTTAATAAGTTTACTTTTCACATGTTGGCCTTCCACTTTTGGACAGTCCTTACAGTCACACCATGGGCTCCTTAGTCCTTAGATTAGCTATGAAACAGTGGAGTGCCTGAGAAAATCTGAAATCAAAAGAAATGGCTTTGTTTCCATAGTTAGGGTTGTCTGTAGTAAGAGTGTATGAATTTCAAAAGAAAGTGTTTTAACACAGCACTAGAACCTTGTCAATGAAGTTTCCCTTCTGTAGTTCCTGTGTGAGTGAGTCTCAACAGAGCAGTGGGGCTGGTGCAGAAGGGTTGTCAGTCCTAGAAAAATCCTGTATATTTGCAAACTGGAAGTGTAAACACTTATAAAATCCTTCCAAGACAGCTATTTGTTAGCATGTAAAAAGAAAATTCAGGATTTGTCAATCAGCCAGATTTTCTGAAAATAAAATTAGTTTAATACTACAGGCACACGAACTCCTGAGACAAAAGCCTGTGTGTGTTTGTATATGTTGTTCTCTTTGTAGTAAGTTACTGGTAATGGTATCCAGTTACTAAAACACCAGTGAATTTGATACTCCACCTGTTGGCAACAAGGTGTGGCCCAGAGCAGGTCTGGACACGAACACGAGCTGTTCTCTTTTGTGCTTCTAAATGGTCTGACAGGGCTGCAAGACAAAAAAACACATTTACTTTAGATCTGGTTTGGTTCTTGAAGAACACTGAAGATAAACATCTGTCAGTCCCTTCCCTTGCTTTTTGAATGGCTCCATTCTAAAAGTACTTTCTTGCTAGCAGCAGTATTTATTTTCCTCTTCCTTGAGGGAGGAAAATTTCATAAATAATTAAAGGAAAGAAAATCTGACAGACTGAAGTACACCAAAATTACAGTAGTTATTGATTACCTGGCTTACCTGTTGTGCTTTAGCAAAACAGAAGTACTGCCATGCACAGGTGGTGTATCAGCTGCAGGTAAATTCCTTGTGCAAAGGAAGGGTCATAACATGTCCCAGCTGAGGAAGAAAAGTTGTGACCCAAGAACAGTGAAAAGCTGCCTGTTTCCAACAGCTCCCAGATGGGTTGGACTGGATCTGGTCTTCCCCAATGCTCATTAACATTTTTGTTAAATATCTACAGTTGTTAAGTATTTTGTATTCAGGCTTCATTTGCCAGTGGCATTTTGATTAAGAGTGAAGCCAGATTCAAAGCACAATTTGATCCTTCTGCTTGCTGAGGTGAACAAAAGGTGTGGATATTTAAAGAGGTTTACATTTTTGATGGATAGTAAATATTCAGGTCTTAACCGTGGCTAAAAAGTAATGGTAAGGTTAGTCTTTCAGTGGATCTTGGTTCTGCAAGAGAGTTAATTTAAAACATGTGGAGTTCTTTTTTAAATACCCTGCCAGCTGCAGAATGCATTTAGGACATGAACTGTTGAACTTCAGTATATTTGTATATCTAAGTATTGTGTACTCCTGCAGATGACACCTGTTTTGCATAATTTATTTCACTGAGAAAGAATGAGTAGTGCAGTATTTTGTCTGAAATACAATTTAGACAACGAGCAGAGTTTTGTTTCAGAAGATGATTAGTCTTGGGTTTTGTATTTATATATACATATATATAGTGGATTGATAGTTTCAGAATATATATGTATGTGTGTATATATATATATATTCACAACATATTTGACCATGCTTTAGCATTCTTTTTCTGGGAAAATTCACAGAATATTTGACCAGTCTTTAGGCCTTGCACTCCACGCCCAGCCCAAGTGATGGATAATTACAGTTGGGCTGTTGCAGTAACAGCCCAGAGGAACTGAAGACACCAGGGAAAACTGGAGGCCTTCCCCTGCCAAAGGGAGGGTGTCTTGCTGCATTCATTACAAGACACCAAGTCTCTGCCTATGTCAGGTGACAGCAGTAATAGGAAAAAGCAACAGCCTTAATTTTCCTCACTGAAATCAAAAATCGGTGGATAAGCCCAGCAAAGTGAACTATTTGTGAAAAAGAAGGGCCAAAGTTTAAGAAAAAGGAGAACACCCCCCACACCAGGTCAGTACATACCAGAGCACCTTAATGTTCCTAAGGCAGTAAAGGCACTTCAGCAGCCTGTAGCCCACCATGGGCAGCACTGGGCTGTGGGAGGACAGAGCTCACTGCTGGTCCCTCCGTAAATATTCCACATTACTGTGCTCCAGGCCCTTCTATTACCTCTGCAGACCAAGTGATAAACATTGAACTGTCAGCTTTCAGTGTTACTTGTTTCTCACCTCTTGCTTTATTTAGGGCAGTTCATTTTATGGGTTGTTTTTGTAACGTGCTACTAAATGCAAGAAACTAATTATTAGAAGTAATTATTGACACAGGGACTGAAAGCTGCACTGACCTATTAACAATAATAGCGCATACTGTTGATTAATTAGGAAGCAATTCCTCAAGGGACTGAAAGTAGGCACCTGCTGCCTTTCAAGGATCCCTGCTCTGCTTCCATGCCACAGGAATACGTGTCTAAATTCTTGTAGTACCCACTGCCTTGCATCAGGTCTGTGCTGAGCTGTGCCAGCAGCCTGTAACCCTTATATTTGAGAAAGCTCATGTAACTCTGAGAAAAATACTATTTTTTTTAAGTTCCTTGCTACCAAATTATTTCTGACAGGTCTAAAATAGAGGGAGACCAAGGTGCCAGATGTATCAATATATATGATCTTGTTAATTACAGTAAAAAGACATTTTAAATTTATGAACATACTTGACATACCTGCATCATGTGGTACTTAAAAGACAAGGGTACACTTCCAGGAGGTTTTTTTATTATGGATTTTTTCCTTCCTCAGTCCTTAGAAGAGCCATTAGCAAAGCAGGACCCCTGAACCTTTTGACAGTAAATATATGTATATATCCTGAAATGTCTGACACTGGTCTGGTACAAATGGCAATGCTGCCCTTGATCTTAAGTATCACTTATGTTGAGACTAAAAGCTCAAGGTTTGGGGTTCAGCTTCATACAAGATTACAGTAGAACATGTGAATGCAGAGACAGTACACAAAGGAGTGAGCTTCAATTATATACAATGAAGTCCTTTTTCCCTCTGCATGGTCATCCCTGGAAACTGGACTGGCTTCCACTCCAGTCACACTTCCAAGTCTTTTGCAAAGTTTCCTCTGCACAGAGAGTTTGTACTGCTTTTTCTGAAGTTGGGTACTTAAAAAGTATTGAGCCTCAACAGGTGAATTGTTTTCAGGTATGAAACAATGACACATCATTAGTTCAGGCTGTGTGAGGAGGACAGAACACTCACCTTGTATTTGATGTATTCCAGGGCCTCCTGCAGAAGCAGAAGGAGTTGGAGAACACTCTGATTCCCACTGTAGCTCCAGAGAACTTCATTCCGCCATTTTGAGAGGTACATGTGAATGTCCTGAATTCTTAAAATGTAAATGCACAGCACTTTGCTACTGTAATAATTATGAACCATCTCTAGCTTTTTTACGAAATTTAAATTATGAGAATTTTGATAGATTACAGGGTCACATTTTTATATTGAAGGTACAATAAACTAAAGGTGGTTTGTCTGTTCAGAATGGTCTTCAAGATGTAAGTGAATTTAATATAAACCACCAAAACACAGAAGAAAACTGTTACATGGGGTTTTGTAGAACTCAAGTGTGTGTATTTTGATAAATAAAAAGATTAAGATGTATGAATGGCTTGGGTGGTCTTTGTTAGTATTTTTAACTGTAAAATACTGCCTGTACTTAAATATTCAGCCACCTTTTAGGCTGATACAGTGAATACAAGGGAGTTCTTTTTTCTAAAATGGTTATTTATTTGCCATGTTTTGGGGGAGGGTAACAACTATAGTCTGGTACTGGTTTGTTCTTAATTTGAACAAGTAAGTCAGTCACCTCTTAACAGAGGGAAAGATTCAAAAAGTCTATGGCTTTTGTTTGTTCATTTTTTAAAAGCTGCCCTTTTTTAACCAATAATCTTTATCCCAACTAATTTTGTGATTTAGAAAAATGTAGTTTAAACACTGTCATCTGGTACCAAACAGCACATTCTGCACAAAAGCACTAAAATCAAATTACAAACCAGGAAAAGCCCCCACAGGACTTTGGACAACCTGAAGACAAGCATTAGAGAGACAAGAGTCTCTGTAAAACCAGCAATACAGTAAAAGGGTCGACTCCAAAGGGTCTGACAAGGGTCGTCTGGAGACTCCACAGCTGCTGCCTTCCAGAAACCTGAGTCAGAGATGATGGACAAAATGAGGCAATTAAGAGAAACGGGGGGGGGGGGGGGGGGTAGGGGGGAGTTTACAACTCACCGGATGTGAAATTAAAAAAGACTGGATTAAGAAACAAATAAAACTCTTATGCCAATGCTTGTTCACAAAACAAATAACAAACCAAAACCAAAACACCCCTGAAAGCCCCAGGAATCATTAAGCTGAAGTGGGAGAGGATCGAGGTTTTTTTTTCTAATGCAGATTGAACTCCCACAGTCATTAAAGGCAGGTTTGTCCTCCTCTCATTACAGTAATTACAATGGCCAGATAAAAGCTGTAAGGACACCGATGGTGCCCAATAACACTGACAGTTCTG